>NW_006399758.1:33440732-33459683 GCF_000299155.1 Elephantulus edwardii | reverse complement strand
GTATTTTGGGTATAGTTTTTGGAGAACATCATGCTTGGAAAAGTAGGGGTTCAACAAAGGAGAGGTAGACACTCAGTGAAATGTTTTGACACAGGCTGAAGCACAGCAGCAGAGGTTGTGCGGAGGGGAGAGGCTGAGGCTCAGTTTCATTTTGTTTGTACGTGGGGTCTCTGAGTTGGAGTTTACTCCATGACACCTAATAATAAACAGCATGCCTGTTGTTCAGTGACATGGTTACATTTTCTACAAGACGACAGCTGGCTCAGTATTTCCCTTCAGACTGTTCTGTTCTCATTCATCTAACTTTCCTGCTCCACGGCCCCTTCCCAGCTTTATTTTAGGGTAAATGTTGATCATTTAGTTTCATATGGATGGTTTTTAAACATATATATTTTAAAGAAGTACTTACGGATGATATTGTTTATTTTTATGTGCTAATCTGTTATTTAGCTGGAAAGTGACCTACAAGAGTGGTTTCAGTACAAAACTTAAAGACTAGGATATATTTTATTCATGTCTTATTTACCCAAATAAACTGAAGGGAGGAAAACAAAAAGAGCTAAATTCCTTTACTGATGTCTTTTTATTCAAATCATAGGTAAATTGCAGAGTGCTGAAAGAATGTAAAGCCTGGTTTTGGTTTTGCTTTTCCCCCTACACTAAGCAAAGACAATAAGTAATAAGGGTCTCTTATCTTTCCCAGGAGATATTTTTTTTTTAACTATCAGAAGTTGTTTATGATTTATAAAGAATTTGTGAGTTTTTCAATGTTCCTCCTTCGTAAGATATAAAAGATATGAAACTATTTTTTCCCCCTTTTCTCCTACATATATCCTGCTTCCAAGCTTGTTTTAATTGGGGAGCTCCACCAAACTCTGTCCACCATGGGTAACCATTATTGCATTTGACACATCAGTGTCACAGTGTTCAGCATCACAGCAACCACGGGTTACCTCTGCACAACAAATGGACTATATGTTTGTAGGTAATGTAGAAAACAAGTTTGAATACAAAATAACAGGTCTTTTGATTCTATCCATAAAAACCTCTCCATGACTTGATGCTGTTGTGTATGTGGGTGTGCATACACTCTAAATATTGCTGAAATAACCCTAACCCTGAGGCCTCAAGTAGCTAGATGCTCCCTCGCTCCCTCACTGCTGTGTCCTATCACAGTTACATGTGAATCTTGTCAGCTGGGTGAGAATGAGAAGGGTCCTGTGTCTTTAAGGAGATGCACTGTGGAAGGACCCTTCACTGCAGTCTCTTTCCCCTTCCCTCCCCAGGAGACTGCAAGTGCTCCAAGACCTAACCAAGCTTTTAGAGGAAAAGAAAAATTTATGAATTTGTAATCAATTCCTCTTTCTACTGTAGCATCTTCTTGGAGTCACAGGGACTCTATGAAATGTCCCGAATGTGGTGGTCACCAATCAACTATTTTTGTCATTGACCAATGACAGATGCTTTGCCCTATTTGGCTCATATGGAAAAACAGTGTAGGAACTTGCATTGCTAATGACACAGCTTGCTTGACAGATATCTGGAAAGGACTTCTCATTCACTGGGCAGAGAATTTGAGAAAACTTAAGTTACTTTTTATTTGCTTAAGAAATGTGTGTGTGTGTGTGTGTGTGTGTGTGTTTGACACAACAGCAGAGTTTTAGGGTCACTGTATGTGGGAAACTCCAGCGGAGCTCTGGTAGCATAATCCATAGGGAGTTGTACTGTTTCCCCAAAGACTGTGTCTTTCTGGTGGTTTGAATCTACTGGTGACATTGAGGTAGAGAGAGGGACCATTTCCTACCATATAATTTACAGCCTTGTAAACCCAGTGGAAGGTCAGCTGCAAGTTGGTTCTAACTCAATAGCAATGAATGATAAGCGGGAAATGCAGAAGCCATTTTTTCCTGTTTAAAAACACCTCGCAAGCCAAAATAAGTTCCATCCTAGTTTGAAGGCAGTAAAACTTACCTCAAGAATCCCTGGGTGGTACAAATGCTTAAGTGATCAACTATTAGGTCACCAGTTTGAACTTCTCCAAAGTTGCCTCAGAGGATGATCTTGGTTATCTCCTTTTGAAAGGTGACAGCCTTGAAAATCCTTTGTAGCAATTCTTTGCACACATGGGGTTGCTAAGAATTAGAATTGACTAGTTGATAACTAATTAATTAATTAATTGCAGAACCTATACTCGAACCAGGAGGCTATTGTGTGAACAGAGCAGGGGAACACTGCATGGTTTAAATTTTTAAAAAGTGTGTCAGGATTATATTCTCTCTCCATACCTATTCAATCTGTTTGCTGAGCAAATTATTCAAGAAGCTGGACTCTATGAGGATTGGAGGGAGACTCATCTGTGTTACGCAAATAACATAATCTTGCTTGCTAAAAGTGAGGAGGACTTGAAGTACTTGTTGCAGAAGATCAAGGAATACAGCCTTCTATATGGATTGCATCTCACTGTCAAGAAAACCAAGATTCTTACCACTGGACTGATAGACAATATCATGATGAATGGAGAAGAGATTAAAATTGCCAACAACTTCATCTTGCTTGGATCCACAATTAACATCGTTGGTACCAGCAACCAGGAAATAAGGATATCCATTGCACTGGGAAAGTCTGCAGTTAGAGGCTTCTTGAAATTGCTGAGGAGTAATAATGTCAGTTTGAAGACTAAGGAGCATCTGATTCAGGCCATAGTCTTTCTGATCACTTGCTAAGGAGCTGGACAATGAATAGCATGACAGAAGAAGATTGAGACCTTGGAGCTGTGGTGTTGGAGAAGAGCACCGAACATGCCACAGACAGTCAAAAGAGCAAACAGTTATGTCATGGAGAGAGTGCAGCAGGACTGCTCTTTGGAGGCAAGGATGACGAGGCTTCACCTCACATAATTAGGGCATGTTGTTAGAAGGGGGCTATGCCTTGAGATGGACATGATACTGGGAAGGGTGAAGGGTCAGTGCAGGAGAGGAAGACTCTTAACCAACTGGATTGACACAGTGACTACTGCAATGGACTCTAGTGTGTCAGGAAGTGTGAGGATGGCACAGGATAGAACAGGGTTCAGATCTTTTGTTCATAGGTCATACTCAACAGTACTTAACAACAACAATCAACAACTAACAACAGCAACTACATATATTTTAACTTTATTTTGTGTAGTTAAGAATATACACAACAAAATATATGCCAATTCAATCATTTCTACATGCACAACTAAGTGACATTGTTAGCCTTTTTTCTCTGATTGTTACTCCTTAAATTAATGGCGAAATACTCAAATTGCTATTTGGAAAAGAGAATTTTTAGGCCTTACATACAGACTGTGAATTTATCTATACCCTTCCCTCCTCAGGAGATGCAGGTGACTCAAGTCCTGAGGAAGTTTTCACAGGAAAAGGAAAGCTGATGAATTTGTAATCCATTCTACTTTCTAACACCTTCTTGGAGTTACAGAGATTCTGTAAAATATCCCAGATATGGTTGCCACCAACTGGAGATTTTTGTAGTTGGCTAATGACGGATACTTTACTCTTTCCCTAGGGAGGGAAGGGGATAAATCTATATAATTAATGTGATTTGTCACCATGTGTATGTAGTATGTCTTTTAAACTTTTTGATATGTTTTTTTCTCAGCCTTGGCCAACTGTTTCCCACTTGGCAAAGGACTTTATAGACAAGCTACTACTTTCAGACGCTAATCATCGCATGTCAGCTGACCAAGCCCTGGATCATCCTTGGGTGCTCACCATGGCGGCAGAGTCTCCCATGAAGAATCTTCAGAGGGTTATTTCCCGGAACCTCAGGCTGAGAGTCTCTCCTCACTCTCGGAGTCCCGGATCTGCACAGTCTTCTAAGTCCTGCTCTTCTCACAAATCAAGACATGTGTGCAGCAAAAGAAACTTAGGAGTAGAAGGATCACCACTATCTGCACTTTTGTCAGCAGATAAACTTTAAAACGAGTTTATCCTTAAGCTAGATCCACATTCACAACACTAGATCAATGGAGACTCATTTCATCATGATTAAGGACCCTTAAGCTCCAAGGATATGAGAATGTGTAGTTGTTAGATAACATTGATTTTTTTTCTTGTAACATTTTGCTCTATAAGCCTACATGTTTGTTACTCAAAATACACTGCTGCAAAGGATTAATAAAATGAGAAATATTATAAGCATTTATATCATCAAAATTTTGTTGTTGTTGTTGTTATGTGCCATCGAGTCGTTTCCGACTCATAGCGACCCTATGCACAACAACCCTAAACCCCGCTCTATCCTGCGCCAACCGCACCGCCTCTGACACACCCATCCCAATTACCCCAGTCACCGAATCAATCCAACTCAAAGAGGGTCTTCCCCTCCTGCGTTGTCCCTCCACCCTCCCAAGCATGATGTCCCTCTCCAAGGACCCGTCCCTCCTGGCAACATGTCCAAAGTATGTCAGACGAAGCCCCAGAATCCTTGCCTCCAAGGAGTAGCTTGGTTTAATCCTCTCCAAGATGAATCTGTTTGTTTTCCTGGCAGTCCACAGTACATTGAGTACTCTTCTCCAGCACCACAGCTCAAAGGCATCAACTCTCCCTCTGTCCTCCTTAGTCATTGTCCAACTCTCTGATGTATAACAAGCGCTTGCAAAGACCATGGCCCATATCAGGCACACCTTAGTCTCCAGAGAGACACTGTTGCTCCTGAGTACTTTAGAGAGGTCCCTAACAACAGACTTTCCCATCGTGATACGCTTTTTGATTTCCTGGCTACTGGTGCCAAGAGTGTTTACCGTGGAGTCGAGCAAACTGAAGCTGTGAACAATCTCAATCTCTTCACCATCCATCCATAATTTTGTAGATGAAGATAATATCTTATTAATTGAGAGGATTAAATGAAGTATGAGATTATAGGAAAAAGAAATATGTACATGAAAGAATGAGGAGTTAGGGCCATAGAGGAAGAGTTAGGTGTGGAGAATAAAGGCAGTTTTCTTGAAATTATGGGCTTGTTTAAAGCAGAATGTATAGTGTCAACAAATGGTGCTTAGTAACAATGAAGATAGTTAAAAGTGTCTATTACTTTCTTGTTTTATCTGAAAATATTTACAAAAGATTGTTTAATATGGAATATATAAAGAAGCTTAAAATCTAGTATTGATCCATCAAAAATTTGTGGTCTAATTAAACATTCATTAGAAAACAGGCATTTGGATGACTCAGATAATTGTGTAAATGTGTTTAGTGCATTTATCACTTACCAGGGTTTCCAAAAAGACTGTAGAATCATTTTGCTTTGCTCCTCTACTGTCAGCTCTTGTTGGAAGCACGGGTTTCTTCAAGGGAGAGAAGAGAAGGCACTTGGCTTTCTTATGAAGTAGCCTTGTGGGCAGGTCTACCGTCTTCTTCTAGGGTCACTCACTGAGTCAGAATTGACACCAGGGAGATGAGTTTGATTTGTTCTTGATCATTTAATAAAATTTCTCACTGATTCTAAATAGTCATCATAGAATAATTGTAAATAACTGAAGCTCTGAAACTTACATCTCCAGGTGGGGTGCACAGGGCCCAATTCTCAGTACAGAAAATCTTTGTAAAATGATACAGAGATAGAAGAAATTTTATGAATTATGCCTCTGAGTCTGTCAGTATGAAAGCATACTGTTGTTGTTGTTATGTGCCTTCAAGTTGAAACTGACTCGTAGCTGAGCCTCCAGTGGGTTTTCAGAGGCTGTAAGTCACACGGATGGAAACTGCTCATCTTTACCCCATGGAGCAGCTGGTGAATTTGAACCAAGTCCTCTGAGTTGACAGAGCAACTCCTTACAACTAACCCACCAGAACTCCTGCTATAAAAGCATGTTGTTGTTATGTGCCATCGAGTTGCTTGCGACTCATAGCGACCCTATGTACAAGAGCCCTAAACCCCTCTCTATCCTGTGCCAGCCTCGCCGTCTCAGACACACTCATTCCCACCACTCCACTCACAGAATCGATCCATCTCATCGAGGGTCTTCCTCTCCTGCGCTGCCCCTCCACTTTCCCAAACAGTCTCTCCTTGCAGCATGCCCAAAGTATGTCAGACAAAGCTTCGGAATCCTTGACTCCAAGGAGCAGCTCAGCTTCACCGTCTGCAGGACAAACCTGTTTGTTCTCCTAGCAGTCCATGGTGTATTCAACACCCTTCTCCAGCACCATTAATTCTCCTTCTATCATCCCTAGTCACTGTCCAACTCTCTGATGCATAGCATATAGCTTGGATCAGATACACCTTAGTCTCTACCCTGAAGTTGTTGCTCTTCAGTACTCTTGAGAGGTCCCTCACAGCTGACTTTCCCAATGCAATTCTTCTCCTGATTTCCTGGCTGCTGTTACCAAGAGCATTGACTGTGGAACCAAGCAAACTAAAATGGTTAACTATCTCAATCTCATCACCATCCATACTGATGCTGCCAGTTGGCCCAGTGGTGAGAATCTTTGTCTTCTTGATGTTGAGCTTCAATTCATATTGAAGGCTGCAGTCCTTGACCTTCTGCAGCAAGTGCTTCAGGTCCTCCTCAGTTTTAGCAAACAGGGTTGTGTAATGCACATAATGCAGGTTGTTGATGATTCTTCCACCAATCCTGATTCCATATTCCTCCTCAAATAGCCCAGCGTCTCAGATAAAAGCATAGATACATTAGATAAGTAATTCACTAATAGTTATTTGCTTATTAAGGAAAAGAATGAAATTTTAGAGTGACATTCAATATAATTGCAAAATTAGTCTGTAGTGTCAAGAGTTTATTGTTCAAAATGGATTTCCTAGCCGTTGACTTTGACACATAGCAAGATGGGATCTTGCAAATAGGATGAGTTAGTCCATCCAAAATTATATTGGCTAGTTCCACTATATTCCATGTTTTAATATAGTGGATTCATTGACAAAATTTTGGGAACCTAAATACTAACAAGGACAAGGAAGGGTGTAGTGTGCATTCTTTGAGGCAGAGATTCCTGCTCCATTTATACTGGGATTTACACAAGTGTAACACCAGGCTTAGCAGAGAATCAGAGAGGGATATTAGATAGAGCTGACTTGAGACTACTGTCCCAAGGAGCAAGAACCAGAGGCCTTCAATCCACGCTTGCTGGAGGTCAGAGGGAAGACAGCATAGCTGGCAGGCTAGGGAATGATGATATAAGCCATGAGGCTGAAGATTGGAGGTCCTGTGACCATGCTTGAGAAACTATCTGGACTGAGGGATTGTATGCTGCTGCCAACTGTTAATGTCCATAACCTGCTGGAGGGTCAGCTATAATGCAGTTCTGACTAGAAGGTGGTTGTTGTTGTTGTTATGTGCCATCGAGTCATTTGCGACTCATAGCGACCCTATGTACAACAGCCCTAAACCGTGCTCTATTCTGTGTCAATCTCACTGCCTCTGACACACCCATCCCGAGTACCCCAGTCACTGAATCAATCCACCTCATAGAGGGTCTTCCCCTCCTGCGCTGTCCCTCTACTCTACCCAGCATGATGTCCCTCTCTAACGACCTGTCTCTCCTCACAACATGTCCAAAGTATGTCAGACGAAGCCCCAGAATCCTTGCCTCCAAGGAGTAGCTTGGTTTAATCCTCTCTACGATGAATCTGTTTGTTTTCTTGGCAGTCCATGGTACATTCAATACTCTTCTCCAGCACCACAGCTCAAAGGCGTCAATTCTCAAAACCAACAACTTATCTAACAAATCTCATATTAGTGATTATGGTTCTGTGAGGTCTGTGTGGCCATTGCAATGAATTGCAGATCCAGGAGAGTACTGAGCTTGGTGATAGAATTTGTAGAAGCAGCTGCAGGAGTGTGGGAGACCATGTCTGATCTTGAAGGAATGAGTTTTGTTCTGTGAATGTTACTGATAGGAAGAGAGTTCCCTCTTGTGGAATTAGTAGAGGTCACAATTGGTCATCTCAATACCGCTTACCCTCATTTTACAATCTGAAATTTTTAAGTTATTTATTTCTCTTTTAAGATATATACATAATTAAAACAACTACATAGGTGATATATAAGTATGAATGTATAGTTAGAAATATAGATACTGTCAACTTAATTATAATGCCTAATCACAGCTCAACATTAAGAAATCAAAGATTCTCTCCACCAGACCACTTGGCAGAGTCATGATAGATGGAGAAGAGATTGAGATTGTTAACAATTTTATTTTGCTTAGATCCACTGGTACCAGCAGTCAGGAAATCAAAAGATGTGTTGCATTGGGAAAGTGTGTCAGAGACCTCTCCAGAGTGCAAAAGAGCAATGATGTCAGTCTAGAGACTAAAGTGCACCTGATCCCGGCCATGAACTTTGTAATTACTTGCTATGCATTCGAGATCTGGACAATGACCAAGGGTAACAGAAGAAGAATCAATGCTTTTGAGTTGTGGTGCTGGAGAAGTGTACTGAATGCCAAAAGAACAGACAGATCTGTCCAAGAAAGGCTGAAACCAGGTTGCTCCTTGGAAGCAAGGATTTGAAACTCCACCTCACATCCTTGGCAAGTTGCCAAGAGGGACCAGTCCTTGGAGAAGGACATCATGTTTGGAAATGTGTCGGGTCAGCACAGGAGAGGACTATCCTGGATGACATGGATTGATAGTGACTGTGGTAATGGGGACAACTGTGTTGGAGATAGTGATATTGTCTCTTGACAGGGCAAGGTTCAAAGCAATTATACATAAGGTCACCAAGAATCACAGTTGACCCAATGGCACATCACAACAATCACATATGGCAGGCAATGGGTTAATTTCTTAAATACAGAGAGAACACTTAATTATTAGTTTAAAAATGATAAAAATGAACAAATAGTTTCACAGGTAGACCATAAGGAAATTACAGATGGCTGATAAATGTGTGAAGAAATGCTCAATTTTACTATAATTCGTAAGAAAAAAATTAAAGCAAAAACTGGTAATATTTTTTACTTACCAGACTGATAAAAATGAACATTTATATAATACATATGGTAGAATGTTGCAGATAAACAACACTGTCATGCACTATTGAGAGGAGTGTGATCTGAAATATACTTTTGAAGCGCAGGGATGCATAGTTTAAAAGCCAGCTCTCTACTTAGACCCTGATGATCTATTTCCTTGAAACGTAGATGGCCTTACCCTTGAGAACCTACGGGCTGTGGCTCCACCTTATGAGATCAAACAGCTCTGCTTCCTGTGCTTTCTCCAACATTTATGCTGATGTCCCCATTAAGCTCTATCTCTATATAGAAACACAACAAACTATGTCTAACACTGAGAAGAATAGGAATTACAGAACACTTAACTGTACTTAGATAAAATCTATCCTAGGTCAAGAAGCTGAATGGAACAAGGGAACATTGTAGGGTTTAAAATCAGAAAGAACGTGTATCAGGATCGTATTCATTTTCCATACCTATGCAATCTGTATGCTGAGCAAATAATTTGTGAAGCTGGACATTGGGAAAAAGAATGTGGCATCGGGATCAGCGGGGACTCATCAACAACCTGTGTTATGCAGATGACACAACCTTGCTTGCTGAAAGTGAGTAGGACCTGAAATGATTGCTGCAAAAGATCAAAGCCTCTAATATGTATTACATCTCAACACTAAGAAAGCACAGGTTCTTAGCACTGGGCTAGTAGGCAGCATCGTGATAGATCGAGAAAGGATTCATCTTACTTTGCCACATTCCACAATCAACATTCTTAATATTAGTAGTCAGGAGATCAGGAGACACATTGCTTTGATCAAAGTCCATTGTCAGGGGCTTTTCCAAAACACTGAAGATCAAGAATATCTTTTTGAACACTAAAGTGTGCCTGATTCATGGTCTTTTCAATCTCTTGCTATACATCTGAGATTAGGATAATGAATAAGGATGACAGAAGAACTGATGCCTTTGAGCTGTGGTATTGGAGAAGAGCACTCAATATCCCATGATTGAAAAAAACAAGACACAACACCCCCAAAACCCCCAAAACAAAAAACCACACAAAACCAACAACATTAAATAAATATGCCTTGAAACAAATACAGCCAGAGTGTTCTTTGGAGACAAGGACCGTGAGGCTTTGACTCACATATTTTGGGCATGTTGTTAGGAAAGAGTATTCCTTGGAGGATATCATGCTTGGAAAGGTGGAGGGTCAGCAAAAGTGAGGAAGATTCCCAACAAGATAGATTGACATGGTGACTGCAGCAATGGGCTCAAGTATCAGAGATAATGAGAATGGAACAGGATAGGACAGGTTTCAAGTCTGTTGTTCATAGGGTCGTAATGAGTCATACTCAACATTACCTAACAAGAATAACATGTATAGAAAGAGGAAACTCTGGTAGCCTAGTGGTAAGGATTTGAGCTGTCAACCCTAACATACTCAGTTTGAATCCATAAACTGCTCCATGGGAGAAAGACAGGCGATCTCTTCCGGTTTTATCAAAAGCCTCTGAAAACCCATTAGAGGGTCGGCTGAGTTGGTACAACAACATATATAGAAAAAAGAGAGAACCATATAGGTGCTGTGATTAAATTGCTGGGCTGATATCTGAAAGGTCAACAAGAAGAGCTTAGCAGTTCCCTTTGAAAAATATTAAATCCCATGTTGTTGTTGATTGCCATAGAGTCGAGCACTACTCATAGCAACCTTATGAACAAAAGGCCTGAAGTCCTTCTATAACTCTCATTATTTATCAAAGTTCATAGTTTCCAGAGGCATGTTGTTTAGGAAGTGGATGCCACTCCTGTTATCTGTCAATAGGACGAGAGGAAGAAAGTGAATGGCAAGGAAGGGCTCTCAAGATGCCTAGCAGGAGGCGAGCTAAAATTTTTATTTAAAACTTTTGCTTGAGGACTGAGGTGTTTCTGATTCAGGCCATAGTCTTTCTGATCACTTGCTATGCATTTAGGAGCTGGACAATGTATACGGGTGGCAGAAGAAGAATTGATTCCTCGGAGCTGTTTGAGAAGAATACTGAACATTTCACTGACTTTCAAAAGAACAATCTAATTTGTCTTGGTGAAGGTGCAGCCAGAGTGCTCCTTGGAGGTAAAGATGATAAAGCTCTCTCTCACATACTTCAGGCATGTTGCTAGGAGGCATTCTTCTTTGGAGAGGGCTATGACACACAGAAATTTTACTTACAGAAATTTTTTGCACATGTTAGAGATTTTAAGAGAAGTGTTATGATTGAACGTAAAGATTAAAATAAGGCCTACAAAGCACAGAGGGTGAAAATTTTGTTCATTAGTTCAAACCAGCCAAGTTCCTAATAAAAATTTTAAATAATTTACATATTTTCACAAAAAATTACAATTATTTATTGTAGTTAATTTCAGGGTTCTTTTAAATAAAAAATGTCATTTTGTTTTATTTAAGCCATGTAACAATTAGGAACAAAGAAAATATAAATACAAATTCTAAATAAAGAGTAAAAAACCAAACAAAAAACCCTCGTTCATTGCCATCTATTTGTTTCCCAGGCAGCGCTAATTCTTCACTGGGTTTCCAAGGCTGTAAATTGCTTGGAAGGGGGGCATTTCTCCTTGGTAGTGGCTGGTGGATTTGAACCACCAGAGAAGAGTGGTCTTTGGATTTATAGTACAACTCTCTGTGGACTACTCCACGATGTTCCCTGAACTCTTCTCTTTGCAGATGAATATCCTTGAGCCCTCATTACTGTTTCTACTCTCTTCAAGGTTTTTGAATGGAAAGTTCTGGTTGGGTAAGGAATTGTCTTCTCTGTCCTTTTTTGTAAATTTTTTACAGATAGACTCAGTTTATTTTTACCTGTTTCTCCTAGACTTTCACAGTCTTTTCATAGGTTTAGTGTTTCATTGAATTGATATGATGAATCAGAGAATACTATGTGTAGAATTTTATCTCCCACAGTGGGTGACATCTCTAAACAAGAGTCTAACAAATCAATCAGACAGCTCACCAAGCCGTCAACTATATTATCTTTCTAAACTTTATCTTCCAATGAAAAAATACTGGCAATTAAAAAAATCTGACAGTATCATTTAGCATTTCTGTGAACTGAGAAAAATACAAAGAAGCAACGTTAAATTTATTTTTACCCTTTCCTACCATCCTCTGGTGAAATTAGGTACTGCTTTGAATAGTCTTTCTTTGCTTGACCAGGGTTAATATAGTTGACAGAACACCTAGATCATTTATGATAAATACATCAGATTGCAAATATTTTTCAATGTTTTTCTCTTATGGCTTTTATAGAATAATTTCTATTTCTCCATATTTAAACATCTACTAAAAACAAATCTAGTTTTCCTGAACAATAATACTAAATTTTCTATCACTGTTTATATAAAAAAAAAAAAATCTAACTTTTCCCCTGTGCTATTATTTGTACTGGATTTTCCTGTCTTAATATCTAATTTCTTACCTTTTTTTCCTCTTTCTTTGTGTTGTCAACTGGCACCTCGCTATAATAATTGCTTGCAATATTTTAAAAATGCTTTTAAAAAAGAGTTGTGTGATATAAAATTTGCTATGGAGGGAGTTCAAGTTATATAATGTGAGTAGCAGAAAAAGCACACATAAGAATTATGTTCATTTAATTTCATTTTTCATACTGTTATATCATATTCCTTTCTGGTTAGCCACATACGAAAATGTGTGGGTGAATAGTATTTTAACTGTAGAAACAAACTCTTTTGGCTAATGTAGAAAATATTTTCAATGTATTGTGACAACTTTTATTGTTATTCAGACGCTTTTCAGTCTATAAGAAAAACTTTCACTTTTAAAAAACTCTACTTCTAAAAAGTCACAATGTAAACCAGAATTGAATTAAGAAAGAAGAGTTCTAAAACCAAAATTCTGAATTTATATGAATTAGGTCTTGGAGACCAAATGGGAATTAACACCCACAGTGAGGTAACACTGTGGAGATAATACTTGGGTCTTCAGGTTGAACCATTGTTTTTATATTTTATTGTTTTGTCTCTCACTATAGCTTTGGGGCCTCACTTTCAATCGTTTATCAACTGATGCTTTTAATATTCACTACTGCATACCAACTCAGGAAAAGAGAGACATTGCCTTACCTCAGAGAAATACCTTAAATGTTCAAGATATGTATTTATTCCTTTCCCTGATCCAGTAAAGTTTATGGTATACTACATAAATAGACCAAAAATGATTATAAAGGAGATGGAAAGGAGTTAAGTTGTAAGGCTATTATATAAAAACTGTAAATAAAAAAAATATAAATTATTGGTAAAATTTGCTAAAGAGAAATTCAAACTTTGTTTCAGAGTTTTCCAGTCATCCTTTTAAAGAATGCAGGCATATGCTTCAAATTGTCCCCAGAATTAACTTGTAATGAAAACTCTATTGATTAATTGGATAAAGTTGTTTATGAAAAGCATAATTGTTGCAGAGTCTAAGATGGAAAAGAAATTTTCTTCTAGAACCTTGTTGAAAGTGTGTATGACATAATGTTATATATGTTAATTATCTCTGCCTAAGAGATTTCATGGCTTAATGTGTTGCGTCTTGGCTGCTAACCTGAAGATTGACAGTTTGAGTTTGCCAATGGCTCCCAAAACAGAAAGATGGGTGGTCGTTATAGTAAAGATTTACAGCTTTGGAAATCAATGGAAGGTTGCTATGAGTTGGACTTAACAGTAGTGCTGTTTTAATATTTTGATTCACAGTTAAGAAGTCAATAGGTTGTTGTTAATAATGTCCATCAATAAGTAATCTAGTAAAAAACAGCTCAAAAGAATATTGTTGAGATGGAGAGCTCCACAGACTTCTGGGATTACATGACTTTGGAAGTAATAATCGGAAAATACTGATTTTCAGCCATGACTTTGTTCATGAACTGTCCTTGTGATAGGCCTGTGGAGGGTGGTACCTGCAGTACCAGCTCAGAGGATAGTCATGCGTGTTTTCTGGCAGGCACGCAGAACGAGGCTGACATCCTATGTGGGCAAATTCTCAGGGGAAGCCACCTTCCCTCCACACGGAGGGAGGACGAGGGCCAGGATTTTCTCTAGAAATTGGAGCTGCTATATTGTTCCCAGAAAAAGGCAGCCAAGTTCACCAGACTTCACAGCAATTGGCTTGCCTAAAATCATTCTAGGTTTCAAAAAATTGCAAGGTGAATATGGCAAATATGTATTTCAGATATAAACCAATTCATAAATGCTTCACAAAATCTTTAATTATGGTCCTTCTTGGTGAAACTTCTACTAAAATAAAGTGCTAAAAATTATTTTGAAGGTACCGGAATAACAGAATTAAACTCATTATGCTAATTTAAATTTAGGAACTATAATAATAGGGTCAATGATCTATTAAGACCAGACCTAGTTTATGACTGCTACTCCTTATGTTGTTGTTGTTGTTGACCCTCTAGTCAGAACCAAGCCATAGCTGACCCCCCAGCAGGTTTTCAAGGTCAGTAATCGGCTGGGAGGAGCTTGCCCATCTTTGTTCTGCAGAGCAGTTGGTGGGTTTTAAACACATACCTTCAGGGATTGCAGCTCAGTTTCTTACCACTAGGCCACCAGAGCTCCCTGCTAATCCTCATAGTCTAGATTTTTTAAATAAGTAACTGATTATGACTTCATTCCACATAAGATTCACTACCAATTATAAAGACATTTTCTTGCTAAAATATTGCCTAGTAAGAAGGGAGTTCTAGTGGTTTGTTGTTGTTGTGTTACCATTGTGTCAGAACAGACCCATAGCTGACTCTTCAGCGGATGTTCAGAGGCAGTAAATTCAAAGGCAATTGATTGCCCATTTTTCTCTCTTGAAGCACCTGGTGGATTTGAACCACCTACCTTTGTCTTGGAAGTATGGTTCCTTATGCCAGGAGATCTGGTAAGGATAGTGGTAAGGAATTGTCCTGCCAAATGGAAGGCATGTAGTTGGAATCCACCAGCTGAACTGCAGAAGAAAAGATGGGCAATCTCCTTCCATGCAATTTCCTGCATCTGAAAACCTGCTGAAGAGTCAGCTAGGAGTGATTCCAACTCAAGGTCATATAACAACAGCTCAAGATAGAACCAAATGTTCCACTGTCACAGGCAAGAGAGACTCTCAGTTTCAGCAAAAGGACAGAGTCTATGAATCTTTTTCTTGGCCATCTTATGTGCCAGTTAAGACCAGAAAAAAAATCAATTTAACTTGCTTCCAGTGATCCTGGGCACCCCTGGGCTGGGTGGAAGGGCTGTGGATTGATTTTGTTGGGCCCTTGACAATTGCCCTTCGGGCCTTTTGACCACAAATACCTCCTGCATTTAAAAATGGGACAGGCCAGTAGCACAGGGGTGTGGGTGCCTCTCCGTGTCGGCACAGCCATCCAGGAGATTAGTTGGTGGGTTCGGCTGGGAGTTCTCGGCTAGATCTTCTAAGGTTAGCCGCAAGGCCTCAGGCAGTGCTCCTGGTACCAGCGTGGTGTGGCTGCGGCTGGCCGCAGTTTAGAGCAACTTCACAGGAGCTTTGCCTCATTCCATGCCAGCGCTGACCTCAGGTTTAAAGTGATTAATGAAGCTCAGAAGCAGACACTTTGCATTAGCATCGCTTCAGTGCTAAGAACATTCCCCGCCACAGTAAATGCCATCCACCCTGCACCCAACCAGTGTAGGGAAGGGACAGCAGAGCAGTGAGAAGGGGACGGGTGAGAGCCCCAATTTCTTTTGTTGGTCTTTCAGGAGAGATTTGTACTCAAAAAGGAAAGGGGAAAACAAAAGAAAGGGAATCAAGGACACGGTCATTCTTAGCATGCTGTCCAATTTAATATAAACAGCCAAACTTTTCCCCAGCTTTTACCATTATGGAACAAAGCTGCCCAGTATCAGCACAGAAGTCACCCTAAAACAATTCGTTAATCACAGCTTGCATTTGAACGTTTCACTAATCTAGACTCTTTCCAAGACAAAGGGTCTGATGATGTCTTTTGGGGTGATGCTCACTTTACAGAGGCATTCCTAGTCAAGGCATGAGACATAAACAGCTCAGGGGACAGCGTTCATTGTTCTCTGGCAGGAAGGCAGGGAGGGAGGCGGTAGTTTGAATAGTGTGACCTTACTCCATGCCAGCTACCAAATGTCTGAACAAAAGCCAATCATGCAAAGCTTACTTCTCTGAGTGGCGATCAAGCGCTCCGGGTGAACGGTTTTCCCTGAGATGACAGGAATATGAAGAAATTGTCACTTGGGTAAGGGTGGTTCTGAAAATAAAGCTGTTCTTTAAATACCGTTCATAAACCATTATCTTTGCTGAAAGAAAAATTATAGAAAGGGCAAAACTCAGCTGAGCATTTTGTCAAAATTCCTACTCATTCAAGACTCCTGTAAGCAACACAAGGGATATTTCTATGTGGAAATGACTAGGTCAGCTGGTGTTTAGGGTGTGACTCCACAGATAACTTGATACAGCAGCAGCAACAACATCTATGAATGTAATGATTTTTAAATTGTTAAAAGAGCAAATAAAATTCTACTTCCTTCACTCACTGTCTCACTCATTTCTGACTCACAGCTGATCCTCCAATGGGCTCTCTGAGCCCCAGCAGACACTGTCCACATTTCTCCCAGAGTCGCTTGTGCCTTCCAACCTGCCAGATAGGTAAGGCCTTTGGACTAGCAACACAACCTCCTATATTCTAGGCCGCCTGAGCTCCCTTACGTTCTCAAAATAATATTCACCTATGTTCTGTTTCAATTAAACATGCCACTGCCGTTATTGTAGGGGTAGCTAGACAGACAGCATGAAGAGGACACAGGGTCTCTCTGTAAAAGGGAACAAAGTAGTGGTCTGTAGACTTTTCCCCCCCAATATTCAGCATAATTAAAATATTTAAGGCTTGTGCTTAGTCGTGAGTACACAATGTGCGAGTCCCTTTCCACATACCTCCTCTGACACTCTCTGTTTCTCCTTGCCCACTGAGCCTGGCTTGTTCTACTTCTGTAATGCTGTTATAATTCATTTCCTACTCTCATTCTTGTGATAGCTCCATTCTAGGCATTTTGTTTTACTTTCTCTACAATGGTAGCTTCTAATAGCCATACTAGGAGCTCTGTTTTCGGCGTATAAATCTCTGTGGGAAGAGTTTGAGTCGTCCTTCTCTGCTGGGGTGGCTAGTGGATACAAACCATGGCTTTCTGCTTAGCAGCTCAGCAGGTAACACACAAAGGCACCAGGGCTCTCTGTCTCTTTCTGATTGTGCAGCGGTGAAAGGCTAAACAAATATACTAAGCAAATTTTGCAGATCAAACCCACCCAGTGTCTTTTTGGGAGAAAGACCAGACAATCTACTTCTGAAAAATGACAGGTAAGAAATACCTTTGTCACAGGGTTGTTATGAGGGTTGTTATGAGTGACTTAACAACACCTAACAACAAATACATTCATTTGTAGTTGTGTGTCAATGAGTTTGAGATAGATCACTAGATAGCTCTATCTATCTATCTATCTCAAGGAGGTGTTCTGTGGTTCTGAAGGCACACAGTTTGAGGCCAATAGCAGCTCCACAGGAGAAGGAAAGAAGGATGGGCAATCTTCTCCCATGGGATTAACTACCTCTGAATATCCACTGGAGGGTCAGCTACCGGACAGTTGTAACTCTACAGTATACAACAACAATATATATTGTGATATATTAATTAACAATTGTAATTATTAATAATAGTTATATTCCTTAACAATTATGAATATTAATAAGAATGAATATTATATATTATATATTGCTATATGTATCTCCCCTTCCTCCATTAAAACCAAACCTCTTGTTACTGAATCAGTTCTGAATGATGGAGGCCCTATAGGACTGCCTGCCCCACAGGGTTTCTCAGAAGCTCATCTGTTGGGAAGCGGCTGCCTCAACTAGCTCTCTCTTTCTCTCAGAAGTGTAGGTTCTAATGCTGAACTTTTGGTTAACAGTTCATATATGTATATCATATATAATAAATAATATACTAAACCATCAAAGTGCCTTAAGTGTGTATGTATGTATTATATATACATATTCACACACACACACACACACACACACACACACACACACACATTTTGTTGTGAGATGCCAGTGAAACTTTTAAGTCAATTATGACTCATCATAACCCTATGGACAACAGATTCATACCTTGCTTGCCCTGTCCTGTATAAAAATTTCTGCCATGTTCAAGCCAATTGTTACAGTCATAACAATGGCAGCACTAGTAAGTGGAACACAATAACAACATCAAGGAACATAAGCTCATCAAAGATTATGAAGATGACTTAAGATTGGGCAGTGTTGAAATCAGTTGTCCAAAGCGTTGATATGAAGTGAAGTCCACTCACTGGCACATCATACTTGGAAAGGTGGGGGCTTGATGAAAGAGAGAAAGACCCTCCACCAGATGGATTGACACAGTGCTGCAATGAGCACGAATGCACCAGAAACTGTGAGTACAGCACAGGATAAGAGGAGGTTTGGGTCGCTATGGGTAGTACTTGACTCGACGGTACCTAACAACAACAGTGACACCTAAAAGTAACATAAGGAATAAAAGATTCCAAAACTGAAATCTCTACTCTGTTATTTGTTGAAAGATTAGTCAAAAGAGACTTATTAAATTAATCACCACTAATCCATGCCCAAACACAATGAATGAGAATGATAATATGAAACAAAATGAGA
The DNA here is from genome assembly GCF_000299155.1 of Elephantulus edwardii. Lineage (NCBI taxonomy): Eukaryota > Metazoa > Chordata > Mammalia > Macroscelidea > Macroscelididae > Elephantulus > Elephantulus edwardii. The sequence continues at coordinate 33,441,004 of NW_006399758.1, read as the reverse complement.
ACAGAGGAATATGTGAAGCACAATGTATATAAAAAAATAACAACCTATATGGTTTTTTATAGGCAAATCAATATAAAACAATGAAATTAAAACAGACACACACACATACAAGATTTATTTTAATGAACTATTCTTGGTAAATTCAGCACCATGAGGTCCTCCTCAGTTTCAGCAAGCAGGGTTGTATCATCTGCATAACGCAGATTGTTGATAGATCTTCCACCAATCTTGACCCCACATTTCTCCTCATAGAGCCCAGCCTCCCGGATAAT
>NW_006399758.1:33439106-33439961 GCF_000299155.1 Elephantulus edwardii | reverse complement strand
AGCACAACTGCCTACAGACCACACCATACATAAACTGGAGAGGGACATCCTGCTTGGGAGGGTGGAGGGATGGTGCAAGAGGGGAAGACCCTCTATGAGATGGATTGATTCAATGACTGGGGTAATCGGGATGGGGGTGTAAGAGACAGTGCGATTGGCACAGCATAGAGTAGGGTTTAGGGCTGTTGTACATAGGGTCACTATGAGTCGCAAACTACTCGACGGCACATAACAACAACAAACAACATTCTTGGTAACCCTCTTGTTCTTTGCTGCCAACACTAGAACCTAACAAGAACAGCCTGGTCTTCTTACTAATCCAGGTTGGGACCTATCAAAATCTAGGCCTTAGAATCTTAAGTCACCTCCAAAGAAGCTCTCAGGAATCACAAGTACTGATGGCTCAGCCCTTCAGTTAGAGGCAGCAATAAATTGTTCATTTATTCCAAAATTTCTGTTAAATGAAATAAAGTTGCCTTTATTTTTGTCACTGTGGTGCCCACAATAATTTCACTGAAAATTCCGTGAGTCTAGCAATCAGTTTATACTTCCAGGGAACCTGCATTAAAGTGGCTTTGCCCAATGTTTGAAAGTCATGGGTGTCCAAGAGTCACTTCCTTGTCTGAGAAATGGAAAAATGAGTGCTTTAAAAACCTTTGCCACTACTAACTTTTCATATAAATGAAAATACGTTGAAATAAGGGAAACAGTTCAATTTATAGTTAAGAAACTGATATCCATACCTGCAAAACAATGAAACAAGCACATCAACAGAGTAGAACATTTATTATTATTATTATTATTAATGTCAATGAACATCTACAGAGATTTTGGAATTCCATTCATTCATTGATG
>NW_006399758.1:33436480-33439006 GCF_000299155.1 Elephantulus edwardii | reverse complement strand
CAATCCCCACCCCCCACCCCGCACATCCCCACTGTTGGTGGGAGTGTAAAATGGTGCAACCACTGTGGAAAGTGGTCTGGTGCCTTCTCAAAAAGTTGCAAATAGAGATAGCATCTCACCCAGCAATTCCACTACTGGGAATATACCCTATAGAGTAGAATATTTCTTATAGAGACTGGGTTTTCTAACTCCAGGGAGCTGGCTAAAAGCCAGATGCTCCTGGTTGGGTCAATGGCATTGTCTCACTTCAGTCTGTCTATGGAGAATCCCTGAAGAGAAGAGGTGTTTTCGGTGCTAAGAGCCCTTGACAACAACATGATCAGGTTATCAAAACCAAAGAGCGAAAAGTGTTAATTAAAGCCATTTACAGAAAAAAATATTTTATATATCAGAGTACCCATACAGAGATGGCTACAACTTACATTATTATATTTTAGAAATATGTTCACATTGTTTGCTAGCCTGTCTCCTTTGACTTTTCATAATGTGAATTTCCCCCTCATCTTTTAAAAATGTGATTCCATATAGTATTGTTATGGGAAGCAGGAGCGGTATCCACTTCGGCAAATAGCTTGCCTCTGGAAACCCTATGAACCTGGAGAGAGGATGAAAGTCACATAAGTGTTGAGGACTTCCCTTCATAGGGTCGCTATGAGTCACTGACTCAACGGCACTTAACAACAACAACAACAGTATTGTTATGACTACATGATGCACTGTCATGTAGATATACACCCACTCTGGTCAACTCATAGCTGACTTTCCATTGGATTTCTGAGGCTGGAAATCATTATTAAAAGAAACTGACCATCTTCCTTCCTTGGAGCACTAATGGATTTGAGCTGCTGGAGAGGTACAGCTTTTGAGTTAGTAGTGCATTTCGCTATGGAGCATGCCACTTGTGGGTATAGCATAGCTTACTTTAGCCATTACCTTCTTTTTGAACATTTGTGTTATCATCAAAACTTTTCTTTTCAAATATTTGGTATTACAAAAATTCCTGTAACAGTTTTCTTTCCATTTGTTCATTTTCATAAAGAACTTATATCTTTTTTTAAAAAAAATTTATTATTTGTGTGTACCGTCAAATCAGATCTGACTGGTACAGGAGGAGATTGTCCTTCCTTCCCCGGCAGAGCATCTAGTGGATTCGAACTGTGTGCCTCTGGGATTGCAGTACAGCTTCTTGCCACTAGGCCACAAGAGCTCCCCTGAACTTATATCTTTTTTAAAACTTGTATTTTCCATTTTGTAAGACTATATTTTGGGCACCAGTACTTTTCCTTTTGAATAGCAATGTAACCTTATGAAAGGATTGGTGTTTCCTTGTGCCTCAATTGACAATTAGAACCAACCTTATGTAGAGGTATTTATAAAGCATGGCGGTTAAAGAGAGGGGGGAAAAAGCTGGCTCCTTTCATCAAGGACAATTGAATAAGCAAAGGTAGAAAAGCACAATGACCTAATGCATACAAAAGTGCCTTTGAATTTGAATAGAACATGAGGGTAACACAGTAAAAGCACTTCTAACATAGTATTCCTGGAATTCAGAGCCCTTTGGGGCTATTGAATGATTTATGGGATCTCTTCACCCATTTTTGGTATATCAAGATTTCTTTTTCACCTCTTGTAAATAAGGATATTTATTCCTACCAGAACAGATTGTATTACTTATTTATGACACTAGATGGAGCCAGAAGACATTCATATATTTTATTGGCTAGGTTTGATGTTTTAGCTAAAGGTTCTGATCTATTGTTCCTAGGATTACTATGAGTTGTTGTCAGCTTGGGGATACATAACAGCACTGTATGTGCAAATGTAAATGTAGATATAAACATATATGTGTGTGAGAGTATGTATGTATATAGAGAGAAACTAAAAACTCAAACTCATTGTTGCCACAGAGTCAGAATTGACTTATAGCTAACCTTCCAGTGGGTTTTTAGAGGGCCAGGAAGTTGTTGCTTGGTTTTCTCAAATGAAGCTGCTGGTGAATTTGAACCTCCAGGGGGACTCTACCTTTGGTTTAGCAGCACAACTGCCTACAGACCACACCATACATAAATTTACAATAAAAAAGGCTTTTCTTTCAGGCTTGAGTGGTTGTTAGCTCCTGATAAATCATGTAAGATTCAGAGCAACTCTAGGAACAACAGATTGGAATCCCATTCTATCCTGTGCCATCCTGACAATCTCTGACATCTTCAAGCCCATTGCTGGGGTGACGGTGTCAAACTACCTGGTTGTGTCCTCTCTTTCAATGTCACGTCACCTTTCTAAGCACAATGTCTTTTATCAAGAAACAACCGCTCCTAGCAATATGTCCAAAATTGTTGTTGTGAAAAGATTGAAATTAAAATAGTCCCTATAGTTCTCAGCTGAATTAAACTCAGGTTTCTATAGTTCTCAGCTAAGTTAAACTCAGGAATTTTTAAAGCCCCACACCCAGGTATCCAGGGCAACAGTATTTCAAGAATAGCTAGCAGAAGGGCAGAGCAAACAAGCAAAGATTGTTTCTCAACT
>NW_006399758.1:33434182-33436065 GCF_000299155.1 Elephantulus edwardii | reverse complement strand
GAGCTCCGCAATAAACCTCTTATCTCTTGCTGTTGCATCAAGCCGGTGTCTTGGAGTCTTGGGTCTTCGCCGTCCACTCGGGACAGAACAGGACCAGCGGTTCGGGGGTCCTTCAGTTGTTGTCGTCATGTGCCGTTGAGTCGCTTGCGACTCATAGCAACCCTATGTACAACAGCCCTAAACTCTGTTCTGTCCTGTGCCAATCTCATTATTTCCAACACACTCATCCCGATTACCCCAGTCACTGAATTAATCCATCTCCTAGAGGTCCTTCCCCTCCTGCACTTACCCTCTACCCTCCCAAGCATGATGTCCGTCTCCAAGGACCTGTCCCTCCTTACAACATGACCAAAGTATGTCCGATGAAGCCTCAGAATCCTTGCCTCCAAGGAGCCCGGTTTAACCCCCTCCAGGATGAATCTGTTTGTTTTCTTAGCAGTCCATTGTACCCTCAATACTCTTCTCCAACACCAAAGCTCAAAAGCATCAATTCTCCTATCCTCCCTAGTCATTATCCAACTCTCTGATGCATAACAAGTGATTGCAAAGACCATGGTCTGTATCAGACGCACCTTAGTCTCCAGAGAGACACCGTGCTCTTCAGTACTTTAGAGAGGTCCCTGACAGCAGACTTTCCCATCACAATACGTCTTTTAATTTCCCAGCTGCTGGTGCCAAGAGTGTTGATTGTGGAACCAAGCAGTCTAAAGTTGTGAACAATCTCAATCTCTTTACTAAAATATATGAGACGAATCCCACCATCTTTACCTGCAGGGAACACTCTGGTCGCATCTTCTCCAAGACCTACCTATCTGTTTGGCAGAATATGGAATCTTCAGTACTCTTCTCCAACACCACAGTTCAAAGGCATTAATTGTTCTGTCATTCTTATTCATTGCTTAGAAAGTGATTGAAAAGACCATGGACTGAAGCAGCATTGCCTTAACCCTCAAATAGACATTGCCAATAATTTGGAGAAGTCTTTGACTACAGACTTTCCCATGCAATATGTCTCCTGATCTCCTTTCTGCTGGTATCAAGTGCACTAATTGTGGACCAAGTAGTCTGGCTTGAGAATGAGATATAAATATACAATACTACCATAAAGCAAAATTTCTCTTTTTCCTCTTATTTTCAGAACCAGCTTCTCTTAATAACTTACTTCTTTGTTTCCTTATAAGTAAAAAGTACAAATCATAACATTACTACTTCTACTGTGGAGAAAGACTCATTCCAATGAACCCTTTTTATTAGAGATAAAAATAGTATGGAGGTAACAGAATAAAAAAATAGAATTACAATATAAACTTTTGATCATTTAAATACATTGATACTTGATATATAAATAATTATTTAATATCTCTATGTTAGACACTGTTTCTTAAGCATAAATATTTAATTCCTAACAAAAATTTTGTAATACTTATTATGATTTAAATTTCAATTGACCATATTGTATATGGAGAAATTGAGATTCTTAGTACTTTCACAGACCCAAGGCCAAATTAGAACTACTAGGCCTGGCCCCTACTTCTGTACAGTAACATTAACTACTTTTCTTTTCCATATTCCTTTTAAGTATGAATCATTTACCCTTCAATGGCACCCAAAACCCACAACATAATTTGCCTTTAATAATAATTAATAGAGTGCAACAATGAATGAACAGAAATCCAAGTTCTCTATAAACTTTTGTTAAAATGTCAATTAGAATAAAAAAATTAAAGAAATAATAATTAATAAAGCTAGAATCAGAAAAATAAAAGGGACGGACTTTCTCAGCATTTCTTTCTTTTCTTACAGGGAATATAGTACGCATGCAGTCAGTCCCTCACTACCACAAACTATGCAGTCGAGTTTCCCACATTTGGGGAAATCGCAGG
>NW_006399758.1:33430430-33432149 GCF_000299155.1 Elephantulus edwardii | reverse complement strand
AGCAATGTGCAATATGCATATGACACAACTTTGCTTGTTGAAACTGAGGAGGACCTGAGGAAGATCCTTTTGGACCATTTATTGTAGAAATACAAGGACTGAAGTTTTCAATATGGATTATAGTTCAACATCACAAAAATAAAGATTATCTTTCACCAGTTGGCAGCATCATGAAAGATGGAGAAGAGACTGAGATTGTTACAATTTCATCTTACTCATACCCACAATCAACACTCTTGGCACCAGTAGCCAGGAAATTAAAATAAAAACAAACCAAATCAACAAAAACGAGTTACATTGGGAAAGTCTTCTGTCAGAGACCCCTCCAGAGCTAAAGAGCAATAATATCAGTCTAGAATCCAAGGTATGGCTGATCAAGGTCATGGTCTTCACAACTACTTGCTATGCATCAGAGAGCTAGACAATGACTAAGGATGACAGAAAAACAATTGATGCCTATGCCTCTGAACTGTGGTGCTAGAAAGAGTACTGAACTAGGTACTACCAAGAGAAAAAACCAGATTTGTCCTAGAAAGGGTGAAGAAGTCAGGGTTGATCCTTGGAGGCAAGGATTTTGAAACTTTGTCTGACATACTTTAGGCATGTTTCCAGGAGGGACCAGTTCTTTCATGGTTAGAAGGGTGGAGGGACAGTGCAGGAGAGGAAGACCTTGGACAAAATGGATTGACACAATCACTGCGGTTATGGGGGCAGGTACGTAAGAGTCTATGAATCATAGTTAGCTTGATGGCACATAACCACAACAATAATTAAATGCAGTGAATATTTTATTTAGGAGAACACTAAAACCAGAAGATGGGATGCAATCTGTGTCTTTGGTATCTAGACATCAAGCTGAAAATTTGATCCATAGAAGTTAACATCTCTAATAAACTGCTTCCTCCCTTTTTAAAATAAAATTTTATTTTAATTGTGAATTTAACAAACATTTCTCCCTCTGTCCTTCCCTAGTTCAATTTTTTTTTTAAAAATAAGCATTCATTCATTGTTGCACAATTACTGACTCCCCCTCCCACCCCTAGTCCTCTTTGCAATGATATTTCTCTTATTCTGGGCTGTTGTCGTTCGCATAATGCTTAAGCACTTATTACTGGAACATTGTCCTCAATCTTTCCTGCTTACTTGTTGCTCACTCTGAAGTCCCAGTTGAAATCATGTTTCCTGGAAGAGACTTGACATGGATCCCTAGTTCCTACTGTCCTTTCTCAGAGCACCTATGTGGTTTTTGTTATTGCACTTTCACAAACTGGGATTACAAACCCGGTTGATTCATTGTTCATTGAACCTTTCATTTTATCTGGACCGCAAACTCTCTGAGACTCTTGTTCCTCAGACCTGGTGCATAGCAAGCATGCAGTTAACAGCTATTCTGTAAAGACATTAATGAATTTTGCCCTTTTAAGAACTTGTTCTGGTAATTAATAAATGTGTTTCTTTTCAAAGAACAATGGGGATCTTGGGCCGGGTCCCTCTTCCTTATTCTCCCTTCTTTTCTGGTAAGTAATAAACGTGCTTCTTTTCAAAAAGCAGTGGAGTTCTTGGACCTGGTTCCGCTTCTTTATCCCCCTGCTTCTCTCTCACAACCAGCCCTTGGTGGCCAGCGTCCTCTTTCCTACTCGTCAGTGTGATTATTTCATCTATTAGATGTGGCTGTTTTGTGTAGCATCGTGTGCCGCCCAGGACCCTCTTTCCCTGTGT
>NW_006399758.1:33426557-33430290 GCF_000299155.1 Elephantulus edwardii | reverse complement strand
AAAAAAAAGAAAAGAAAAAACAACAAACCAGGAGCAATGGGTTGGGTTTTTTTGTTTTGTTTTTTTGGTTTTTTTCCCCCCTAAGAATTGTTTCCAAGGTCCCTTAGGTCAACGCGCACTTGCAACAACAGGCTGTGTACACTACCAAGGAGTTGCTGTTTGCAGCCATTGCACAGTGACACCTCGCTCCCCCAGAAATGGGACAGCCAGCTTCATTGATTACAAGAGAGCAATGGGCTTTTTGAGAATTAGGAGAATATTTATAAAAATATTGTTGGCTTCACAAAACCTACACAGCTCATGATGAATTTTCTTATTGGTCAAGAAAATAGCTTTCTGTGTTTTAACTGTTGAGCCGTAAATAAACTTTACAGTAAAAACAGGTTAATAAAGAACTTGAATAGGAAAATAAGCATATTTTTAAAGGTAATGGGTCAGTTGTGTCTAGAATATGGAAACAGGGCATCTATTATCTTGTGGGCATTAGAGCTTATGTTACACCAGCATTATGAATAGAAAGGCACATGCTGACAGTAGGAAATTGAAATGCAGGGGATAACATTTGCTCTCATAATTTTCTGTTGCTGGGCTTGTTATATGGCCAATACTTTGAGCTTGTACAATGTGATGAGCTTTTGAGACAATAAGCAATTGAAGAAAAAGTTCTAATACAAATGGAAGCAATAATGATAGTGTTTGGAGAAATCTGTTCTATTTCTCAAGAGTAGTACTATTAACTTTGCCTGGGAGGATCAGATTGACGTAGAGAGAGGAACTGGGTCCTGAGAGAAGAACAGAGGATTATAAGCTTGCCAAAGTGAAGAAAGATAATTTACTGGAAGGCAAATATATCAATAAAGGTCTAAAATGCTCAGGAAACATGACTTAACCGAAAAGCAGAGAGATGTAGTTCTAAAGGGCTGAATGGAAGTAGGCAGTGGCTAGTGACATATAAGACTGGAAACTAGGACAGGTTTTGATTATAAAGAACACTGGCATGTATCTTACTTTTCTTGTTCTGCAATAATAGAAATATCATAAACAAACACATTTGACAAACTGAAATTTATTTCTCCCCAGTTTAGCACTTTAGAGGTATGGATTTAGAGGGTTAACTTTCAAGGAAGCCTCTTTCTCTCTGCTAGGAAGCAAAATCCTCTTCTCTTTGAGTTTCTGCTTCTGAAATAAGTATATCTCTCTTTCTTTGTTTTTTGTTAACTTGCACATGCACTTTCTTAAAGCTTGGCTCAAAGCTGATGGGGGAGAGAACAGTTTAAAAGTAATATATTTTAGGGCATTATGATTTTCATAAGAGTTTGGAATGAGAGTTGCAGAGGGGAGTATACTCGGGGTGAGGGTGGTAGGGTGTGGGGGGATTGTATACCAATGAAGGAGTTTTTCTTTTGCTTTTAAAGAAGAGCGAACTGGGGGTGGGGGTGGGGTGGGCGGGGAGAAAAGTGCAACAATGAATGAATGGAAATCCAAAATCTCTGTAAATGTTCATTGAAATTAATTAAAAAAATATGCATGCCTCATGAAAATAGCAATATGCATTTCCAAACGGAATTATAAGAACTGACATAGTGGTTAAAATTGACTTTATATTTTTTGAAAACACAGTCCATTCCATATCACATGCAATTAAATGTGTAAGGTTTTTTGTTCAGACATTAATAGGCAAAGCAGCTTACTTCACGCATTATAAAATAACATGATGATCAATTACTTCCTGGGAGATATAATTCCTATATCTGTGGTTGAGGCTTCCTTCCTGAGATATTCTCACTAGGAAATACAGGAAGAAAACTATTCAGCAGTAAATATGACTGCATTTGTTATTTTGCCCATTCAAAAGTGCCTCAAACACAGTAGCAGCTTTTCTGATTGCTCTTTTAAGGAAATAGGAATCAATATCATATCACTCACTCTCTCATTGCTGTCAAATTGGAACTGACTCACAGTTGACCTTCCAGCAGGTTTTCGGAGACTGCCAACCACATGGGAGGGGCTTCCCCGCCTTTCTTGTCACAGAGCAACTGGTGGATTCAAACCTGCTTTTGGGTTGGCAACACCACTCCTACTCACGCAGCCACCAGGGTTGTAGAGTATAGTGGTTCAGAAAACAACTTTGGTTTCAGATTACCTGGTTTTGAGAGCCAGATCCTTCTTGTGTAAATGGCATTCTCACTTACAGCCTCAGTTTCCTTATCTGTAAAATAGTTAAAATAATATTGCTAAGCTCATGGAGTTGCTATAGGGATTGAGACAATGCTTGTAAAACACTTAGCTCAGCATTCCCAGCATGTGGAAAAACTCAGTGAATGTTAGCTTATCAAAAGGGACAAATATTGTCCAGGATGGATTAATTACATATTAAAATCTGAACTTTTTCCTTTGGAGCTTGAATCGCTCCATTGTTCAAGTGGAGATTTTCCTTACTGAAAAGCCACTGAATTTAGAAATGAGCCTTGTTTTTTGAGTCCTGGTAAAAGATCCCATTAGCTTTCCTAGACAATTTCTCTCTTGTGAACATAGAAATTTCATTGCTGAGTACAACACATATGTCACCTTGAGGCCTTGAGTCATGGAGTTGATATGAGTAGAAATAGCTTTGTCTTAATTAATTTTTTAACAATTAAGAGTTTTGAGAATCGTATTTTGGTTGCCATGAAACAAAAAAGAACTGTCATTACTTGGAGCAATCATTGATTGCCCTTTTCATCACGATAAGGAAAGAATTAAATGAATTAAAGTTACATTAAATTAATTAAACTCAAACTCCTTGCTGTGGGATTAGAATCAACTTGGGTTTTCAAGGCCATATAAGAGACTTCCAACTTTCTCCTTGGTGAATTTGAATTTCCAGAGAATTGTGGCTTTTGGTTCAACTACCTATGAATTATGCTACCAAAGCTCCCTAAATGAACTAAGATATGAAAATAAATAGATAATTATGCTCAAATCTTATACTGTGTGGTTTAGGAACTCCAATGAAAAGTTGTTAGTTAAGTCGACAGTCGTAGACAACAAAGACCATAGTAAAAGAGGTTTTAAAAGTGGTTGATAAAAGCAGATATTAGCCCTTTTTTCCATCTCCTTTTTCTGAGGAAAAGGGTGAGTGAGGAAGAATTGGCTAAAAAACTTAGTATAGTCATGTTCAATAACTTATAGGAAAAATTTCAAGACAGTCATAATGAAACACCTTGTGAAAATGAACCACTGGGCTTAGGGATTTAGAACATAATAATAGTAAAGGTAGAAACACCATTGAGTTGTTAGGATGTTGTTGTTTTTGTTGTTATGTGCTGTCGAGTCATTTGCGACTCATAGCGACCCCATGTACAACAGCCCTAAACTGTGCTCTATCCTGTGCCAATCTCATTGCCTCTGGCACACCTATCCCGAGTACCCCAGTCACTGAATCAATCCACCTCATAGAGGGTCTTCCCCTCCTGTGCTGTCCCTCTACTCTACCCAGCGTCATGTCCCTCTCTAAAGACCTGTCTCTCCTTACAACATGTCCAAAGTATGTCAAGCGAAGTCCCAGAATCCTTGCCTCCAAGGAAGAGCCTGGTTTACCAGAAAAGCAAAACCTAAGAGAGTTTGTAAAAACAAGACCAGCACTGCAGGAGAAACTCAGAGACGTCCTTCTTACAGATATACCACAGAAAGCTCCATGGTCTAAAGTAACTAGCAACAACACCAAAAAGAACTCAACACAATGATAGCAATA
>NW_006399758.1:33401052-33421592 GCF_000299155.1 Elephantulus edwardii | reverse complement strand
TACCGATTGGTCCAGTGGTGAGAATTTTTGTCTTCTTGACATTGAGCCTCAGTCCATACTGAAGGCTGCAGTCCTTGACCCTCTGCAGTAAGTGCACGAGGTCCTCCTCCATTTCAGCGAGCAGGGTTGTGTCATCTGCATAACGCAGATTGTTAATAGATCGTCCACCAATGCTAACGCCACGCCTCTCCTCTTAGAACCCCGCCTCTCGGATAATCTGCTCTGCATACAGGTTGAAAAGGTATGGAGACAGGACACGTCCCTGGCGTACACCCTTCCCAATTTTTAACCATGTAGTGTTGCCCTGCTCTGTTCTGACGACTGCCTCTTGGTCCAAATATAGGTTTCGCATTAGCATCATGAAATATTCTGGGATTCCCATTCTTCTCAGAGTCAGCCACAGTTTGTTATGATCCACGCAGTTGTTAGGATAATATAATGAAATTTTATGAGTACAATTCCTATTACAGGCCTGATATGTTATATGTTCTCAAAGAATATTTGTGATCAGAAGTAGGAGCACTATGCTTTATATATGTTGTTGTTGTTATGTGTCGTCAAGTCGCTTGCGACTCATAGCGACCCTATGTACAACAGCCCTAAACCCTGCTCTATCCTGTGCCAATCGCACTGTCTCCGATACACCCATCCCGATTACCCCAGTCACTGAGTCAATCCACCTCATAGAGGGCCTTCCCTTCCTGGGCTGTCCCTCTACCCTCCCAAGCATGCTTTATATATGGCACACATTTATTAGATATTTTTAAACGTAGTGTTCAATGTTTCAAAATACACTGCTTAGTGTGTCTGTGAACATACTACAAAGACGAATACCCTTCACTCACAGGGCTAAGTCTTTTAAAAAAGTTATTAACCTATTTAATCTTAAATTTATTAAGATCTGTCACTAAGTGTGATCATCAAAGATTAGTTCACAGTCAAATAAACTGTGAAAGACAAGAGTTTTAGAAATTGTCCAAGATTTTAGAAGAGAAATTTAGTTTTGTACTTTCCATCTTTTCCCAAAGTACAAAAATGTGTTTTCTGACTATAGGTAAATGTATAGCAAATGAAAAAAATCATTTTTAAGGTCACTTTTATTTTGAGCAAGGAAAAAAGACTTTATACATATTTTAAAGAAATAAAATTGTCTTCCTTCTGGTGTTTATATTCAAGGAGGGAAGAAAGAAGTCTTTAAGATGTATTGTTTGTGAAAATGTTGGAATTTTTTTTTCTAAATGAAACTTGCATGTTATAATGGTTTGTGTCTTAATTTTTACATGTTTTTTATGGAATAAGTAAACTAATTGAGCTCTTTATTTATTTATTTTTTTTTTTTTATATATTGTCATTTCACTCAACTTACCTATTTATCAGGTGGCATGAGGATTGGAGGAAGGCTTATCAACAATCTGTGTCATGCAGATGACACAGCCCTACTTTTTGAAACTGAGGAGGGCCTGAAGAGCCTTCTGCAGAAGGTCAAGGACTGCAGCTTTCAATATGGATTGAAGCTCAACATCAAGAAAACAAAGTTTCTCACCACTGTTCCAATTGAGAACATCATGATAGATGGTGGAGAGATTGAGATTGTTAACAGCTTCAGTTTGCTTCGCTCTACAATCAGCCCATTTGTTACCAGCAGCAAGGAAATTAAAAGATGTTTTGCATAGGTAAGTGGGCTGTCAGGGACCTCTCCAAAGTACTGAAGAGCAATGATGTCAGTCTGGAGACAAAGGTGTGCTTGATCCAGGCTGTAATCTTTGCAATTACTTGCTGTGCACCAGAAAGTTGGATAATGACTAAGGATGATAGAAGATTTGATGCCTTTGAGCCGTGGTGCATAGATTGCTAGAAGAACAAACAGGTCATACTACAGGGCGTGAGACCAAGCTGCTCCTTAGAGGCAAAGATTCTGGAGCTTTGTTACAAGTAGGGATATTTGTCCTTGGACAGCGACATCATTCTTGGGAGAGTGGAGAGACAGCACAAGAGAGGAAGACCTTTAATTAGATAGATTGATTCAGTGACTGGGTAATGGAGCTAGGTGTGTCAGAGACAATAAGATTTGCACAGGATAGAGCAGAGGTTAGAGCTGTTGTATATAGGGCTGCTTTGAATCACAGGCAACTCAACGGCACATAACAATAACAATTTATATACTACATAATGTCTTTTAATATCATATGAGCATGGATCAAAGATTTTATTTAGCTCTGCCATTGAATGGGAATTTCTTAAACTGTGAAACAAAGTATTTATTGGGTTTCTAAGGCAGTAAATTGCATGAGAAGTGATTGTCTATTTTTCTCCCACTGAGCCACTGGTAAATTGGAATTGCCAGAGAGACATACTTTTGGATTAGCAGCATGACTGTACTGACTATGCCACGGTAGCATTCAGGAAGCTTATTGTTGTGTACCATTGAGCTGATCCTGACTCATAGTGTATCGAGGAGGGGGAGGAGGACAACCTTGTGGGGTTTCCTGGACTGAAGTCTTTACAGGAGCTGATAATCAGGTCTTTTCTTCTGCAGAGTAATTGCTGGTTCCAAGGGGTGACCTTTTGGTTGGTAGCTAGTGGTTTTAACCATTGCACAATCAGTAAAATATGTAAGAATTCTGTCAAAATAGCATTCGAAAGGATAGCCTGAAACACACACACACACACACACACACACACACACACACACACTCACACTCTCACTAAAAATATTTTAGGATCTATTTGCTGAGTTAAAGACAAAAGTGGTTATTAACTTACTAGACAACAAAATGTAGTTTGTTATACCAAACCAAATTACTGGCACCTCCAGGATATTACACAGTGAAAGTCCCCAGGAACACAAGAAGCCACTGGGTTTTCACAGTTGTACAGCAAGCCTCATCTCATAGCAGTCTCAAGTCAGTTCTTCCTTCAGTTGTCCAGAAACAAAGTCATTAACTCTGACTCTTGTTTCCAGGGTTCTGTCAGGCTACACTTCGCTGCAGCTCTCCACAGTCTGTCCAGCTCTCTGTCTTATGTAGGCCTCACAGCTGTTGATGATATAGAAGATACTGATCAAATGGCGAGCCATGTGTCCACAGTAGAGTCACTGGGAGACCATGGATGTCCCCAGAGAGGGGTAAGACAATAGCCAGAAAAGCCATTTTCAGAAGTCTTAACACTATGACTATCAAAGAGAGAGAAATTAATAACAGACATATTACTTTGATTTTAAAGTTTTTTACTTTAGGCACAAATAAAATTTAACTACTAGGTCAGAGACTTAGTTTCTGCTATCAACTGATCTCAAGAAAAGAAGGAAGGGGACAGTGTTTCATCAATCACACTGTTGTTGTTGTTTTGTACCATCAAGTTGGAACCAACCCATAGCTGACCCTTCAGCAGATTTTTCAGAGGCAGTTAATTACACAGGAGGAGATTGTCCATCCTCCCGCATGGCAGCTGATAGATTCAAGCCTTTGCTATTGCAGTACAGAGTCTTACCTCTAGGTAAGAACCAGAGTACCCTAACAATCACACAAAGATGAGTGAATAGTTGTGTTTTCTGTTCCTTATCATCACTTCATGAGCCTTATAGCAAATAGCTTACTCTGTGTCTTTTAGTTTTTGGGTTTTTTTAGTAATCAGAATGGTCCTCCTTACATGTATGTAACTGTTCAGAATAAGCCTTATGTTTCAATTTCAAATATAAAGAAATAAAAGAAAATGCAGGGTTTTTGTTGGGTTTTTTGTTTTGCTTTGTTTTGGTTTTGGTAGCAGTTGCTTGATTTCCACTGTGCTGATTTTTATCTTGTGCTTTTGTCCCAGGCTCCTCTGTAACATTAGAGCACGCAATCACGAAGTAAACAGCCTGGAAACAGACTAAATTAGTTCAAGACCACAACTTGGTACAGGTGGGGGGGGGGGCAAACGTGAGAGCGAAGCCTTTGTAGTTTCACTCTTTTTTTTTAATGTTGTTGTTGCCCATCTGCTCATTCAGTATACAAGGAAAAAAGATAATAATAATAATATTAGGACTATGAAGGGATTCTAAGGAGAAAAACACTCTTTCAGGATCCCGAAGGAGTCAAAAGCAAGTTGCAATGATACTCAAGGTCAAAGGTCTAATGCAGGAGAAGAGTATGAGGTATTTGATTCACAAATGACCTGAGCTCCCTGATGGACGTCCTCCGAGGATAAGAAGGCAGTGGTGCCATGAATACCTTTCCTGCAGTTTCTGGACAGGACTCTAGGCCCCCTGCTTTGTTCACTGTTACTGTGGATGTTTGTCCTGACCACCGCTCTTGCCTTCTGCCCATGCTCCCTGTTTTACAACCACATGGATGGTTCTCAGATGCACATTTCATGTTTATGCATACTAAAACCACGTCAAAGATAGCCGCTGATCAACAATTATTCTGACCATATCACTTCTGCCTTATGTTTTCTTTGTACTTATGGAAAGATAGTACGTTTTGATAGGTTTTGCTTTTTGTGGATAAATGTGGTTATGTAAAGGTTAGGAGAGCTCTTGTGATTGTAGAGAGATGTGCCGCTAACTCAAAGGTGGTGTGTCTCTGGTGGTTTGAATCTACCATTTGCCTCGGAAGTCCCTGGAGGGTCCACCAGGAGTCGATTTCAATTCAACAGCAATGAGATGTACCTATTTCTCTGTATCTGTATCTATATTTAGGGAGCTCTGGTGGTGTAGTGGTAAGAAGATCTGCTTCAATCCCAAAGGCACATTGTTCAAATCCATTGGATGCTCCACAGGAGATGTCTGTCTATCTATCTATCTATCTATCTATCTATCTATCTATCTATCTATCTATCTATCATCTATCTATCATCTATCTATCTATCTAGTCCAGTTATACAGCAATATGACAGGAAAACTACAAAGCACTGGGTAAGCATCGTTCATGCTTAAGCTACTCATCTCAGCCATTTGAAAGCCATCATTTCCAACACTGTGAGCTGCCCCTCCCCCCCAGGTAGGTACTGTAAGGATCCATTCAAAGAACAGAACACATGTTAAGTAAGGTTGGTACTTTGTACACAGCCCCTTAGGACGCCTGACTCCTCCTGAGGGACATTTGCAGACAGTTGGCTCCAGCTGCACACTACCTACTGTCACAGATCTTGCATTTTCTAGCTGCAGAAATAGAAAAAATGTTCCAAGAAAAAAATTGTACATGGTATTTTGTGAGAGCAAGTATTGTACACAACTGGTGCTTTTTCAGCTTTCTCAGCGTCCCTGGCTCTAATTCTCTGGAAGGCAATGATTACACTGAATGTGGTTAGCATAGAACCTCAAGGCCTCCGCAGCTCATTGGATGCAGTTAGCGTTTCTGTGGAATCATAAATGTAACAGTCACATTCTCAAGCCATTTCTATCTTCTGGCATTTGCTGGGAAAAATAAGTTGCACTGCTCATCTTACTCCTCCATCTCTCTGACATGTGATTACTCAGATCTCCCTTTCCCTGAAGAGATGTGCAGTCCCTCCTATGAGGAGCTGAGATGGAAGGAAGTCTGTAGTAGGCTGTGGAGACGGCAGTCTGGGTCACAATGAAGGTCAGAATTCCAGCTCTGCTACTTCACGGGAATTTTCTTAACTATTCATTTCAGTTTGAGCACCAGTGAAGTAAAATCCAACCCAAAGTACATCCTTTGAGTTGATTCCCATTCATAACAGCCTTCTATTGAGTTTTTGAGGCTGTGCATATTCGTGGGAGGAGACTTCTCTACATGGAGCAGCTGGTGGAGTGAAACTATTGATCTTTAGTTAGCAACCCTGTACGTTATGTACTATGTAACCAGGGCTCTTCACCAGGAAAGTAAGAACGACAGTGATTACATCTGTTTCTTAGAGTTTTGGTGAAGCAGAGGTCATGCTTGTACTTAGCACAATGCATGGCACTTATGAAGTACAGAACAAAGACTATTTAAACTTATTGAAATAATGTAATGCATATTTATAAATTATTTGAAATATGATAAATACTTATTACTAACATTCTACAGTGTTGGAGAAGAATGCTGAATATTTAATGGACTGCCAAAAGAAAAAAACCCACAAACCCCAAGTGTGTCTTGGAGGAAACGCAACCAGAGTACTTCTTAGAGGCAAGGATGGTGAAACTTCTTCTTGTGTACTTTGGGCATGTTTTCAGAAAAGTACACCATTCTAGGAATGGTGGAGGATCAGAGAAACAGAAGACCCTCAATAAAATGAATTAACATTGTATCAGTGGACTCAAGTGGATCAAGATGGTGAGAACGACGCAAGATAAGGCAAGGGTCAAATCTATTGTTCGTAGGGTGACTATGCACTGTAATTGTGGACGGTACGCAGCAACAACAATAGCAACAGTAAGTTATACAAACTCAGTAGCCAGTGGGCTTCCCTTCTAAACATGATAATTATTTCTAAGAACTTGTACACGCATTGGCAACTTAAATCATAATCAATTTTATTTCTTTATCTCTGTTGTTGTTGTTGTACACCATCGAGTCAGAACTGACCCATAGCTGACTCTTGGGCAGATTTTCAGAGGTATTTAACAGCATGGGAAGAAATTGCCCATCCGTCTCCACGGAGCAGCTTGTGGATTCGAACCATGTGCCTTTGGTGTTGCAGCACAGCTTCTTGCCACTATGCCATCAGTGCTATATCACTTAAATAAATAATGACCAATTCTACCCTGCTACTTCAACTCCAGGCCATGTCCCATGCTGGAGTGTGCTGAGCTTTGCCATTAAACAACGTTTCTCTAAAAAAAAAAAAAATAATGACCAATTCTATTACATCAGGTACCCTTCTTGGTGCTGAGAGTAGTACAGTGGTGATTAATCATGAATTCTATTTCTCCAAAAGTTCGCAACCTGTAGAAGCAATAGTTACAGACATGAATGAAATGAATTTTCACATACAATTTGAATACAATGGGTATTGTGGGGACATGGAAGAGGCACTGGCTAGTTTGACTAGAGCACGGAGGGAGAAACAACATACGTGCTGAAGACGTTCAAGTAAAAAATGCCTCTTTCTTCCACTTCAGTTGGTGTAATATAGCTGACAAAGGCAATGCTCTGCACCCTATGTTAGTGAGTAGTGGCTTTCTCAGTGTTTCTGGCTATAATTCTTTGGAAGGTAATTGTTACACTGAATGACGGTTAGCACAGAACTTCAAGACCCTCAGCAGCTCTCTATATATACAGTCAGTATTTCTTTTCAATCATAAATGTGGTCGTCACATTCTCAAACCATTTCTGTCTGTCTGGCATTTTCTGGAAAGAGTAAGTTATACTGCTCTTCTTAATCATCCATCTTTCTTTCAAATAATTACTCAGCTCTCACTTTCTGTGGAAAAATGAGGCCTGGTTGCCATTTCTGAGACTGAAGGAAGTCAGTAGTAGAGAATGAAACAGTTTCTGAACTGGGTTATGAACCCAGTGGCATAACTTGCAGACCTGTGAGGTGAGCAAACACCAGGAAGGTACTCAGTCTTTAGAACAAGGAATCACACAAGATCAAAAGGACAGTATTTGTCCAGGGATCAGGTTCAGAAGGCAGGAAGCAAGAGGATAGAAGGATGACTGGAAACAAGGACCCACTATTCCCAAACAAACAGTGGAAAGAATGCTGAGAGATTCAGTTAAGAATATGGAGACCGTAATCACTATCATGTACCAAAATATGTGTGAATGGCTGAACAGAATGTCAATCTACTCTGTAAACTATCACTCAACTCCTGAGAAAATGTGCTAAAGAAATCTCTTCCTCTTACTCCATGTTACCAATCCCTGCCAAGGTTACCTCTTAAGATTTCTTACACTCTATTAGTCTTCATTTTTCTGGTTGAGATGCTGTTGTATCTGGCCTGGATGACTGCAATGATCTCTAGTCTTGTTTGGTCTGCAGCTCAAGCCATTCTTTTTTTTTTTTTTTTAAATTTAGGTTGTTTATTTTTCATTTCAATGAACATCTACAGAGATTTTGGGATTCCATTCATTCATTCATTGTTGCACCCTTCTCCCCGCACAAACCCCTCCCCCCTCCACTTGCTTTCTGAGTGAGATATCAGGCAGGGACTCCTTGCTTAACACCTCTTGGTGGCTCTCATCACAGGATTTGTCTAAGCTCCTCTTAATGGCCCTAGCTTACCCTTCCCGCCACCTCGCCACCTCGCTATCCTCACACTCCAACACCACCAAATTGCTTGTGGTTTCCCGCTCCACAGGAGAACCTCTAGTTCTCTGCTCATGCTGTCTTCACTGCCTCTAGTGCCATCTTCTTTGATTTGATTAAAACTAAACTCCCAATGAGCCTCTAATTAGAAATCATCTTCAGGAATTCTCCCCAGCGCTGGGCTCATGCTGGGTTCGGTACTTTGATTGTGTCCTGGCAATATTTGGAATTTCCTGTTGTTACAGGACTTAGCAATTTTAATGATCAGTTTTATATCTTTTGCTTCAGGTACCATATTATAAACATTAATAATCAATGTTTGTTTAGTGCATATCATGTTCTGTGCCAAGTGCTATATAAATTAATTAGTTAATTTTCTTTCTCAGACAAGGAGACTGAGAATAAGATAGCTAACTTGCAATAAATTATCTTGCTAAAATTTTGAACTGAGTAGAATTAAGCCGTTAGTATAGAGTTTGTGCCAGCACTTGTTTGTGTTCTTAGAGTTCTCTTTTTTAAAAACTTTCTTAGAGTTCTCTTAATTGCTCTGATCATAACATAATGTTGACACTCCAAGCAATCTAAGTATCCAACCAGTTAATTGTCACGACGACGTACAGGTAGTTAATCTTTGAGAAGCAGAAGACACACACCTCATTGTGTTCGAATAATTCTGGCCTTCTAGTTCCTGTTGAGGTTTTGGAATGGGGATCACATTCTTCAGTCGTGCAGACTGTAGTTAACTTGTGTATACAGTAAATACGGTCCTAGAAAGCTGAGATTTTCATTAAGGCTTCTGAACTACGTATTCGGAAGCTGCTTAGCTTTTGCTTTCAGAGAAAGTTGTCTGAAATTTTAAAGACTTAAGCTTTGATTTATTAACTGTTAGGGGCAAAATGAGGAGTTTTTTAATGGTAAAGCATTGAAAAACAAAATACAGCTTGTCATTAGTTCATTTATTCACTCACTGTAATCATTATTTTCTCATTAATTAGATAATTCAACCAATATTTACTTGGCATTTAATGTGTGTCAGGTAATGTCTTAGGTTCTGAGGATAAAGAAAAAATGGGATGTAATTCTCATTTTCAAGGAATAAATAAAAGAGTCCATCCAGGAAGTAAGTAAACAATGAAAATATGTTAAATGAAAATTATAAATAATACTGTGGTACCGTGATTCTTCAAAATATTATCTATAGTAATTACACTTCATGATTCAAAATCGAGATAAGTACTGTGTCAACAATACGTCCTGTCGCCATACCTTCTCAATCTATATGCAATCTATCTCTGGACCAGTTGGGAGGCTAGACATTATGAGGAAGAATGTGGCATCAGGATTGGAGGAAGAGTCATCAACAAACTGTGTTATGCAGATGACACAACCTTGCTTGCCAAAATTAAAGAGGACCTGAAGCATTTGCTGCAGAAGGTAAAGGATTACAATCTTCAATATGAATTGAAGCTAAACATCGAGAAAAAAAACCACCAAAAAATTTCTTACCACTGGGCCAATTTGCAGTGCCATGACAGATAGAGAAGAGACTGGGGTTGTTAATTTCAGATTTCCCAGTTCCACAATCAACACTCTGGCACCAACAGTTAGGAAATCAAAAGATGTATTACAGTAGGAAAATCTGTTGTCAGGAACCTCTCTAGAGTGCTAAAGAGCAATAATGTCAGTCTAGAGACTAAGGAGCACCTGATCCAGTTCATGGTCTTCACAATTACTTGCTATGCATCAGAAAGCTGGAAGAGTTACAGAAGAATGAATGCTTTTGAGTTGTGGTACTACAAAACAGTATTGAATATGCTATGGATTGCTAAGAGAACAAACAAGTCTGTCCTGGAAGGGTGACACCAAGTTGCTCCTTAGAGGCAAGGATATTGAAGCTCTGTCTCACATACTTTGGGCCTGTGACCAAGAGGCACCAGCTCTTGGAGAAGACATCATGCTTGAAAAGGTGGAGGGATAACACAGGAGAGTGAGACCCTTGATGAGTTGGATTGACAAGTAACTGGAGTTATGGTGGCAGATGTGTCAGAGACAGTGAGATTGTCTCAGAATGGACAGGATTTAGAACTTGTGTGCACAGAGTCGCTAAGATATGGGTAACTCAATGGCACATAACAACAACAATTATGGTATTATTATGGAAGTACTTTGATCTCCTTGACTGTGTTAGGTGTCATATTACTGAAGTAATTTCAAAGGTTTGAATTCAGATCATCAACCAGAATTCACTAAAATAATATAATGATTTTATGATTTATTTCTGTGGGTATAGCTTATACATTCTTGTTAAGTGCTGTTGAATCATAGGTGACTCATAGCGACCCAATGAACAAAAAACCTGGACACTTGTATAACTTCCATCCTTTCTCCAGGTTCATAGTGTTTCCAGAAGTAAGCTATTATGGAAGTGGATGTCACTCCTGCTTCCAAGCTTGTTTTAACTGGGGAGCTCCACCAAACACTGTCTGCCATGGGAAACCATTATCGCATTGACACACCAGTATCACATTGTTCAGCTTCACAGCAACCATGAGTTACCTCTGTACAGCAAGTGGACAGGACAGGACTCTATGACCTAGAAGAATGTTTCACCAAAAATAATTAAACACAGGCCCGAGGGCCCTACAGGATTTTAAGCTACTGCCTGGAGCAAGCTCCGCAGGCTCCGCCCTTACTTCCCCTTAGTCTAAGGCACGAGTAGCAATGTTCAAAAAAGACAGCAAACAACAAATGCTGGCAAGGGTGTGGAGAGAACAAAACTTGCACATACTGCTTATACACAGAGGAAACAAAAATAAAATCGTAATTATAAAAAGGAAAAGCACACTCTGAATCACTAAAAAAACCCATGAGATCCTTGGTTGGACAGTGATGAGGGGGTGCTGATTGTTGAGTTGAAAAAAAAATAGCAAATGTTGGCAAATCAAGAATGAAGATATGTGCCACAGTCTTGACAAATATCACATCATAGAAATCAAAAGACTTTGGCTTCTGTATCTCCTATAGGTGATCGACAGCATAAAACTCTGCAATGTCATCTTGAAAGATTTATGTTTCTGTTTTTCACCTCCCCTCCCCCACCCAAATCCCCTCCCTTGGTACTTTTGTTAGGATTCTGTGGACCTGGTGCCGCTTGCCTTTGAGAGCACACAAAAAAGGAATGTATCCTTTTTGCTAGGAGGCCATTGGGCATATCAATTTACAAAGGAAATAGACTCTACGTTGTTGTTGTTATATGCCATCAAGTTGTTTGTGACTCATAGCGACCTTATGGACAATAGATTCTGAACTCTGCCCTGTCCTAAGTCAGTTTCACTGACTCCAGCACACCTAATCCCATTGTCCCAGTTACCGTGTCAATCCTTTTTATTCAGGGCTTTTCTTTCCTGCCCTGTACTTCCACCCTTCCAAGCATGATGTACTTCTTCAAGGCTGGTCCTTCCTTGCCATGTGCCCAAAGTATGTCAGCCAGAGCTTCAAAATCCTAGCCTCTAAGGAGAAACTTGCTTTCGCTCTCTCCAACAAAGAAATGTTTGTTCTTTTGGCAGTCCATAGGATGTTTGATACTCTTCTCCAGCACCACAGCTCAAAGGCATCGATTCTTCTTCTGTCCTCCTTGGTCACTGTCCAGCTCTCTGATGCCTGTGAAGATCTTGCCGTGGATCAGGTGTGCTTTAGTCTCTAGACTGAAGAATTGCTCTTTAGCACTTTGGAGAGTACCGTTTGGGGAATGATTGTATGGAGGCTGGCACAGATGTGTTTTTCTTCCACATCCATGGGGCATTTGCAGACACCTGGCAGATCATGTGGGCGAAGGAATAAATCTGCTCTGGCCCTAAAGAACAGAGGCTAAGCTGCTTAATAAAAAAAAAGCCACAGTATTTTATCCGCAGGGGCTTACTTCTGCCTCACGGCTGCCTAGGTGGCTGATGCTATGGGGTAGCTCTACTCTGTATAGTCATTTAAGGACACAGAAGGTCATTTTTATCTTTTAAAAACTCCACTTCTTAGGATATTGGCTTGTCTGGAACAAGCTGTGGCTCAGGCATGTCTGTGCTCAGTAAGCATGAAGGGGAAATAGAGCAAGTTCAGAGCAAAGCATTTCCTATTAAGGAATTGAAGTGGGCATTGTATATATTACTTTTGCTTGCATTCAATTGCTGAGAAATTTAATCACATGTTCCCCAGGAGCTGCAAGGGTACCTATAAATTTTAGGTCTAAATGGGAACCTGGGAAGGATAGTGAACTTTGTAGGAATGATAACTCCATAAATGCCTCAGTCTATTAATAGATTCAGACTCAGTGATCCAGAGAGGATCTGATTGAATTTATGTAGATTCGTGATTCCATAAGCCCTACATGTTCTCTAGGTCAACTCCCTTAGAGAAAAGAGAAAAACATCACAATTTAATGTTTGCATTTCATTTCAAATGGCAGAAGCAAAGCATGAAAAAAATTAACATCAACATATGTAATAAAACAAAGACAAACTTGGCATAAAGGGACAGTACTTGGAAGAAAGTATTGGGAAGAAGAGAGGACAAAGAGACATGCACTTGTTCTACCTCCCCCCAAACCCAACATAGAGTCTATTGGTGAAAGGAGTGATGATGTAAATCTGCTCTCCTGTCCACCAAGAAGCCCTGGTGGTTCAGTGATTAAGCACTTATCTGTTAACTGAAAAGTCAAAGGCTTTAACCTCCCAGTCACTTAGCAGAAGAAAGGTCTGGTACTCAGCTTCTCTGAAGATTTACAGCCTTGGAAACCCTATGGGGCAAGTCTACTCTTTCCTATTGGGTCACTATGGCTCAGAATTTATTTGATTGACTGATTGATTTGTTTAGTCCATTTGGGGTTTTATTATTACATTTGATCTGAATGATCTATGAAAATTATCAATGCAGGTAAAGTGAAAAAAAATGAGTTCAATTTTTTTATGAAGAACCATACAAAATATAAAATGTTGAAATTCTTAGGATTTAAAACAGAGTTGTAGTGCTGGAGACACAGGGATGATTGAAAGAATTTTGAAGAAATAGGAGAGTCCAGATTAACTCCTGACTAGCCATTTCAAAGTGACGCTTACACCAAGAGAGCTAGGGTCTGTGACTAACCCACCAGCATTTTCTCCATAAACATTTATTGCCTGTAGTAGAATGTGAGAGCATTTTTAGGTTGCTAGTTTCCTAATCTTTTGGTAAATTGCAAAAGTAACACCAGAGGCTGTAAGAATCCTTCTTTTTTGCCTCCTGAATGCAATGAATGTCTGTACCAGTCTTGCCTAATGGTGACAGATAAGGGAACTGAAAGTACTTCAATTATTGTGTCTGCAGGAAACATACAAAGAACAACTACCCAGGGGTGGTATTTGGGAAAAGAATCCCTATTTCTGGAATGAAATAAAAAGAGTTCTTATTTCTCCTGAAAAATAAACTATGTAACAAATGAAATGTTTTTAAATGATGTTGTAATTTTATTTTCCTCATTGATGGTAGTTTCTCCAAGAAGTTAGGAGCCAGATGGAAGTTCTTCAGTGACGCAGCTAAGAAACCATGAAGAATAAATGAGATACTGACTATTCAGAAGTACAGATGTCTGAGGCTTGATTAAGTTCTGTACAGAGTACAGAAATCTAATTATATTATTGCCTACCATTTATCATTCTATAAAGAAGAATGAGGCATCAGGGTTGGAGGAAGACTCATCAATAATCTGTGTAATGCAGATGACATGACCATGCTTGCTGAAAGTGAGGAGACTTGAAGCACTTGCTACAGAAGGTCAGACGCTGTAGTTTTCAATAATCATACATCTCAATGTCAAAAAACCTAAAATTCTCACTGATTTATAAACAACTTCATCATAGCTGGAGAAAAGATTGAAACTGTCAGTGACTTCATCTTACCAGGATTCACAATCAATACACTTGTTACCAGCAGTAAAGAAATGAGGAGACAGAGTTGCTTTGGGAGAGTCTCCAGTCAGGAACCTCTTCAGATTACTGCGGAGGAATGGTGTTAGTTTGAAGACTAAAGTGAGCCTCATTTAGGCCATGGTAATTTCAGTCACTTGCTATGCATCTGAGAGCTAGACAATAACTAAGGATGATAGAGGAATCATTGATGCCTTTGAACTGTGATGTTGGAGTACTGAAGATCCTATGTACTGTCAAAAGAATACATAGGTCTTGAAAAAAGTGTAGCCAGAGTGCTCCTTGGAGGCAAAGATGGTGAAGCTTTGTTTCACATACTGTGGGTATGTTGCTAGAAGAGGCTATTCCTTGGAAAGGGATATGATGCTTGGCAAGGTGGAGGGGTGGAGAAAGAGAGGAAGACCTTCAACTAGGTGCACTGACACAGTGACTGCAGCAATGGGCTCAAGTTTGTCAGAGATTGTAATGTTGGCACACAATAGGTTAGAGTTCATACTCAAACTCAACTTGACAGCATCTAACAGCAACAAACCATCCAGCAGACCCTGTTCGAAGAACTTTCCAAGTAATAACTCTCTTAATCTTTAACTCTAGGAGGCAAATTTTGCATTGTCAAAATTTGTGCATGGAAACCATGTAGTTTTAGTATTCTCCAGCTGGTACACAAACTTTAGAATGCGCTTTTTTTTTGTTTTTGTTTTTGTTTAATGCTCATACTCCATTTTTTTTAAATTTTCTACTAGTTTATTTAAAAAATTAGAATACATTGTTTTCAAGAACAAATTATTTCAATTTCCCTCACCTCTGAACCCATCAAATTGTACAACCCCATGATTAATCTCCTTCCCTCCTGCACATCTTCATCCTTCTGCTTCCAGCCTCTCCCACCACTCTTGGACCCTTATACTTAGTCTACAATAATGGTTTCTATACAATATTTATCCTTGTAGGACTGAGTGAGTTAACTCAGCACAATGCTCCTAAGTTAAGTAATAATTTACAAAATTATTGTTCCTGCATAGTATTCCATTGTGTGAATGTACCATAGTTTCTCAGTCCATTTGGTTATGGTTGGACATTTGGGCAGTTTCCACATTCTTGCGATGGTGAATTATGCTGCTATGAACATTGGTGTACAAATTTCAGTTTGTGCCTCAATTCTCATTTTCTCAGGGTATATTTCAAGTAGTGGATTAACTAGGTTGTACGGAATTTCTATCTTCAGCCTTTTGAGGAAGCGCCAAACTGCCTTCCAGAATGGCTGTACCATTTTCCTTTCTTGCCACACCCTCTCCAACTTTCATTACTTGCTGCCCTGTTAAACTTTGCCACTCTTACTGGAGTGAGATGGTACCTCATTGTGGTTTTGATTTGCATTTAGAATGCTTTTGCTCCCATCTTCAATTCTTTAACTTTCTTGAGACTTCGTATGTCAAACATTTACATGTATATAATCTCAGAGGTATTTTGGAAGCCCTTTTACCTCTTCACTGGTGATGGTTTCTTGACTTCTAGTAATAATGGACCAATACAATCACTTTTCTGATATACTTCCTGTAATATACTTACGATCCCATGTCTCTCCAACACACAGTAGTGGGAAAGGGTAGGAGATTTAGTTCTCATCTTTTTCATTTTTTTCAGGTGCTGAGCAGAGACTCTATTTCTGACTCATCAGTTTATTCTTTCCACACCCAATACATTATCCAAAGATCTTTCTGCTCTAGTGATAAGAGCATAAACTCTGGTGTCAGACAGTTTGGAATTAAATCCCAGCTTGGTTACTTAATAGCTGCTTTGTATTAACTTGTTAAGTAGGAATAATTAGTACAGCCCCAACTGGTGGTTGAAAGGATTAAATGTGCCAAATACATATACTGAACTAAACTGAGATGTTATTGTTCTTGTTAGGTGCCGTTGAATTGTCTGCAACCCATAGTGACCCTTTGTACAACAGTTCTAAACTCTGCCCTGTCCTGAGCCAGTCTCACTGATTCTGACACACCAACCACCATTGCCCTAGTTACTATTTCAACCCATCTCATAGGGAGTCTTCTTCTCCTGTTCTGTCCCCCCCTCCTTCTGAACATGATGTCCTTTTGCAAGGACCAGTCTTGCCTGGCTATGTGCGCAAAGTATGCGAGATGGAGCTTTAAAATCCTAGCCTCCAAGGAGAAACTTGATTTCACCCTCTCCAAGACAGACTTCTTTGTTTTCTTGGTAGTCCATGGTATGTATGTTCAAGACTCTTCTCCAGCACAACTCAAAGGCCTTGATGTCGCCTAACGAAGTATGGGTGATGAAGCTTTGCCATCCTTGCCTCCAGTGAGCTTTCTGGCTGCACCTTTTCTATGACAAACTTGTTTGTTCTTTTGGCAGTCCATGAAATATTCAGTATTCTTCTCTAACTCCACAACTCAAAGGCATCAGTTCTTCTTCTGTCAACTTATTCATTATCCAGCTTTTAGATGCAGTGAGTGAACAGACCATGGCCTGAATTAGGCTCACCTTACTCTCCAAACTGCTTGTCAGTGTTTTGGAGAGGCCTCTGACAGTGGACTTTTTCATAGCAGTAGGTCTCCTGATCTCCTGGTTACCAAGGGTGTTGATTTTGGATCCGAGTAAGATGAATTAATTGACAGTTTGCATCCTTTCTCCATGTCATGATGTTCCCTATTGGCCCAGTGGTAAAGAACATTATTTTCTTGCTATTGAGCTGTAATCCGTTTTGAAGACTGTC
Source organism: Elephantulus edwardii (assembly GCF_000299155.1). Lineage (NCBI taxonomy): Eukaryota > Metazoa > Chordata > Mammalia > Macroscelidea > Macroscelididae > Elephantulus > Elephantulus edwardii. The sequence continues at coordinate 33,404,723 of NW_006399758.1, read as the reverse complement.
CTCTTTGCTCTTCTGCAACAAAGGCTTTTAGGTCCCTCTCACTTTCTGCAAGCAATGTTGCATGATTTGCATAACACAGGTTGTTGATAAGTCTTCCTCAGATCCTTATGCCACATACTTCTTCCTTGAGTCCAGGGTCACAAATTATTTGTTCAGCATATGGACTGAACAGGTATGGAGAAAAGATACACCCCTGACACACACTCTCCCCAATTTTAAACCATGAAGTGTTCCCCTGTTCCGTTTGGCCAACAGCTTCTTGATCCAGGTATGAATTTCATATGAGCTTCTTTAAGTGTTCTGATATTCCCATTCCTGTTCTATATAAAAGAATAACAAGCATACAAATTGTATAAACTTTGCATGGAAAACAGTACAAAACTTAAAAAAAAGAAAAAGATCACCTTTCATGATACTATGCAATTAACACTATGCAATTTTTCTTGAGGCTAATAGAATATTAATATGAACTAAATACAGTTAGCTCTATGAGTGCAGTTTTTAGCTGAATAAGATACTATCTAGTTCTGCTGGAGACCTCCAGCAAGTAATTTCAAGAAGATTTAACTGTAAGCGGGCCATTCTGTTTCATGTGCCAAGTTGGCAATATAGCCAAGAGCTCATGCCAATTATAGATACATTTTTAGAAGAACAGCATATGAAACAAGCTTTGTCTTACTTTTGAAACAACTATTTGGTGTAAGTAATTTAATTTTCTGCTTTTTTTTAGAAATAAATTGTTAATGTAATTTATGATGATGCTAGGAGATATAGGAAGCTGTGGTGACCTAGTGGGTAAGGAGTTCTACTGCCAACCATGAGGCAGGTAGTTCAAATCTACCAGCTACTCTAAGGGAGAAAATTGAGCTATGTCCTCCCTTGCAATTTATAGTCTCTGACAGCTCCCTGGACGGGCAACTGTGAGTTGGTTCCAACTTGATGACAGTGAATTGAATTCTAGGAAATAATATTGCTCTTTTGTTGTTGTTATGTGCCGTCGAGGTGCTTGCGACTCATAGCGACCTTATGTACAACAGCTCTAAACTCTGCTCTGTTCTGTGCCAATCGCACTGTCTCTGACACACTTATCCCGATTGCCCCAGTCACCAAATCAATCCACCTCCCAGAGGGCCTTTTCCTCCTGCACCTGCCCTCCACCCTCCCAAGCATGATGTCCTTCTCCAGGACCGGTCCCTCCTTACAACATGATCAAAGTATGTCAGATGAAGTCTCAGAATCCTTGCCTCCAAGGAAAAGCCTGGTTTAACCCTGTCCAGGATGAATCTGTTTGTTTTCTTAGCATTCCATGGTACCCTCAGCACTCTTCTCCAACACCAAAGCTCAAAAGCATCAATTCTCCGTCTATCCATCCTGGTCATTGTCCAGCTCTCTGACGCATAACAAGTGATTGCAAAGACCATGGTGTGTACCAGATGCACCCTAGTCTCCAGAGACACACCGTTGCTCTTCAGAACTGTAGAGAAGTCCCTAACAGCAGACTTTCCCATCCCAATACATCTTTTAATTTCCTGGCTGCTGGTGCCAAGAGTATTGATTGTGGAGCCAAGCAGACTAAAGCTGTGAATAATCTCAATCTCTTCACCATCCATCCTGATGCTGCCAATTGGTCCAGCGGTGAGAATCTTTGTCTTCTTGACATTGAGCCTCAATCCATATTGAAGGTTGCAGTCCCTGACCCTCAGCAGCAAGCGCTTCATGTCATCCTCAGTTTCAGCAAGCAGGATTGTGTCATCTGCATATCGCAGCTTGTTGATAGACCTTCCACCAATCCTGATGCCGCATTTCTCCTCATAGAGCCCAGGTTGAAAAGGTATGGAGACAGGACACTTCCTTGGTGTACGCCCTTCCCAATTTTGAAACATGCAGTGTTTCCTTGCTCTGTTCTGACGACTGCTTCTTGGTTCAAGTTTAAGTTTTTCGTTAGCATGATCAAGTGTTCTGGGATTCCCATTCTCCTCAGAGTCAGCCACCGTTTGTTATTGTCCAGACAGTCAGACACCTTTGCATAATCAATGAAGCACAGATAGACATTCCTCTGGTACTCACTGCTTTCAGCCAAAATCCATTTAACATTAGCTGCAATATCCCTAGTACCATGACCCCTTCTAAACTCAGCCTGGACTTCTGGCAGTTCTCTGCTAAAGTGCCATTCCAGTCATTTTTGGATAATCTTCAGCAGAATCTTGCTTGCATGTGAAATCAATGATATTGTTCTATAGTTTCCACACTCTGTTGGGTCACCTTTCTTTGGAATGGGAACAAATATAGATCTCTTCCAGTCAGTTGGCCAAGTGGTTGTTCTCCAGATTTCTTGACACAACTTGGTGAGCACATCCAGGGCAGCATCTGTTAGCTGAAATACGTCAATTGGTGTACCATCTATTCCTGGGGCCTTATTTTTTGCTGTTTCCTTCAAAGCAGCTTGAACCTCTATTAAGTAAAATATTTGCCAATTGAAAGGTACTATCAGTGATGGATGAGGTGGAATAGCAAGAGGTTTATTAAATACTCGTATACAGGGGTCAGGGGTCTCAAATATCCACAGGAAGCTTGTGTAGTGGAGGGATAAGAGGACAGGATGTGAGGAACTTTTGTAATATTCTCCCTTGTATAAGTGGTCTGGTCACTAGTCATATCCTAGACTACACAGAGCATCTCAATATTTCAAGGTCGTTGGCACCACCCATCTGGTGTGGGAAGCTTTGACACTTTCCTGATTAGGGAAAGCATAGCATTATTGATGCTATCATCATACTTTCACTTTTGAAGAAAAATGGCTGGAAAAAACAAGAAGAAGCAGTGAAAAAGTGGTATTAATTGAAGATTTAGTTCCTGATTATAAATTACCAAGGCAACAAGAAAGGAGTTTAGCCACAAATTTTGAGGGACAATTGGGAAACTGTAAAGAAAGCATTTCAGGAAGAACTTTAGTTTTTTAAGAAGGCTAAATACCACATAGAAACAGCCCAAATCAATCCCACAATCTGAGAAATTATGGCATATTCACACGATAGAATACTACACACAGCACACAGGAGCAATGATTTTGTACATTACTACCTATCTTGGGAGGGACTGAAGAGCATTATGCTGAGTGAACTAACTCAGTCCCATAAAAACAAATACTGTATAAGACCATTATTACAGAATGTGTATGAGGATCCCAGGCAGGGAGGGGAGAGCAGAGGGGTGAGAATGGGGGGGAGGTTGCACAATTTGATGGGTGGAGCAGGGTTTGAAGTAAATGGAAAATATCTGGTGTGAAAAACAACGTATACAAACTTTGCAAATAAGCCAGTGTAAAATAAAAATTTAAAAAAGACTAATACCACCACCACTAAGAGGAAATCCTTTTGCCTTAAGATACTGGAAAATGACAGCTTAAAATTATGCTGTTGTTGTTGTTGTTGTTGTTGTTATTGATAGGTGCTATTGAGTCCACTGTGACTCATAACAAGTGACCATAAGGACAACATATCTGAGCCTTCCTTGTCCTGCACCATCCTCATGTTGCCTGATATGCTCTGACCCATAGTTACAGCTTCCGTTCTATGCATCGGAGAGTTGGACAGTGACTAGGGATGATAGAAAGAGAACTGATGCCTTTGAGCTGTGGTGCTGGAGAAGAGTGTTGAATATACCATGGACTG
>NW_006399758.1:33370135-33398082 GCF_000299155.1 Elephantulus edwardii | reverse complement strand
CATTTTGTATAATATTGCATGAGTTCCTTGTTTTTCAATGCAGCATAGTATTCCATTATGTGACTATATCACAGCTTCTCTATCCATTAGTTTGTTGATGGGCTCTTTGATTGTTACTAACTCTTTGCTATTGTAAACAAAGCTGCAGTGAACATGAGTGAGCATATATCTGCTTGGGTGGCAGTTCTTGTTTCTTTAGGGTATATTTCCAGTAGTGGAATTGCTGGGTCAAATGGTTTTTCTATTTCTAACTTTTTGAGAAAACACCACACTGCTTTCCATTGTGGTTGCACCATTTTACACTTCCACCAACAGTAAATAAGGGTTCCAGTTTCTCCACAACCTAGCCAGCATTTGTTGTTTGCTGTTCTGTCAAATTTTGCTAATCTTACTGGCGTGAGATGATATCTCATAGCTGTTTTGATTTTTGTTTTCTTGGTGTTAAACTGTAATTCAGATTGAAGGCTACAGTCTTAGATCTTCTGCAACAAGTGCTTCAAGTCTTCTTCACTTTCAGCAAGCATGTTCTATTGTCTGCAAAACACAGGTCATTTCCCGGTGCTGATAGCACATTCTCCTTAGTATAGTTCAGCTTCTTGAATGGTTTGTCCAGAATACAGATTAAATAGGTATACAGAAAGGATACAAAACTAACAAACATCTTTTCTTGATTTTAACCCACAATGTTGCTTACTTATCCTGTTTGAATAACTGCTTCTTGGTCTATGTGTATGTTTCACATTGTTGTCATTGTTGTTGTTATGTGCATTTGAGTTACCTGCAACTCATAGCGACTATATGTACAACAGCACTGAATCCTACTCTATTCTGTGCCAATCTTACTGTCTCTGACACACCTACCCCCACCACCCCAGTCACTGAATTAATCTATCTCATTGGGGATCTTCCTCTCCTGCACTGTCCCTCCATCCTGCCAAGCATGTTGTCCCTCTCCAAGGACCAATGTCCCTACTTGCAACATGTCTAAAGTATGTCACACAAAGCTTCAGAATCCAAGGAACTCATGAATTATACAAAATGGGTGACCCTGGAGGATATTATGCTGAGTGAAATATCTTAGTCACAGAAAGACAAATATGGCATAATGACACTGTTATAAAATAGGACTGACATGGGAGCTGGGGGGAAACAAAGAAAAGAGGGGATAAATAATCTACATGGCACTGAGACAGACGAGGGAGAGAACTGTATAAAAGAAATGTTTGATTAGGTAGTATTGGTATAATAAGAGTCCAGAATAAGAGTTGCATAGTAAAGTGGTCTGGGGTGGGAGTGAGGGTCTGTATAACAATGAAAAAACTTTTTTCCCCCAAAGAAAAAAGCGATCTAGCTGAGAGAAGGGACAGGGAGGAAAATGTGCAATGATGAATGATTGGAATCCCAGATTCTTAATAAACTTTCTTTCAAATCTCAAGTTAAAAAAAAAAAAAAGAATCCTTGCCTCCAAGGACAAATCTGTTTGTCCAGCTCAAGTGTTCTCATTTATACTTCGAAACACAAGATAGTTCAGAAAAATTCCTATTGTAGGCTTAAGAAATATCACTTCTTTACATTAAATATTTTAAGCACATTTGAGCAAGTTGAAAATGTTATTTTCTCGTTTATATGAAAGTACATTTTCGAGATGTTTCTGAATAATCCTGTGCTTTGTAATCACATGCAAATAGAGCTACTGGACATATCAGCAGATACATGTTATAGACAAGGACTTGCCAGTAGAGGTCTATGTGCCGAATCATTGATATGTTTCCATCTCATGTGTCTTGCTAGAGGCTGAGGCTACTGGTGAGGCTGGCAAAAAGAGGAGAGGGATTTTCTTTATCAACTCGATGACATCTAATAACAATAACAACAATTCTGTAGGGAGTTACCCTGCTGACTTAAAGTGTACACCTCCCTGATGGTTTGGATCCGTTAGGGTCTCCAACAGAGAAAGATGGGCAATCTCCTTTTGTGCAGGTAATAACCTTGGAAATCCAAGGAAGGGTTAGCTATGAGTTGGATCCAACTTGACAGCAATGAACTGGTTTCTATTTTCTTGTGGTTTTTGTTTTTCTTGTGGTATAATTTATGTGAAATCTATACTTGGACCAAGAAGCAGAGCAGAGCAAGGAAACACTGCATGGTTTATAATTGGGAAGGGTGAACGTCAGTGATGTGTCCTATCTTCATGTTGTTTCAATCTATATGTGGAACAGATTATCCAGGAGGTTGAGTTTTATGAGGAGGAATGTGGCATCAGTATTGGAGAAAGAAGACTACTCAATAACTTACGTTATGCAGATGACACAACCCTGCTTGCTGAAACTGAGGAGGATCTGAAGCACTTGCTGCAGAGGATCAAGGATTGCAGTCTGCAATATGGATTGAAGCTCAACATCAAAGAAACAAAGATTCTCACCACTGGGCCGATTGGTAGCATCATGATGGACAGTGAAGAGATTGTGATTGTTGACAGCTTTAGTTTATTTGGCTTCACAATCAATACTCTTGCTACCTGCAGCCAGGAAATCAAAAGAGGAATTTCATTTGAAAAGTCAGCTGTCAGAGACATCTTCAGAGTACTGAAGAGCAACGATGTCGGTCTAGAGACTAAGGTATGCCTAATTCAGGCCATGGTCTTCACAATTATTTGTTATGCATCAGAAAGGTGGACAATGACTAGAAATGATAGAAGGAGAATTGATGTTTGTGAGCTGTGGTGCTAGAGAAAAGTATGGAATATACAATGGACTGCTAAGAAAAAAAATAGACTCATCCTGGAGAGAGTGAAACCAGGCTGCTCCTTGGAGGCAAGGATTCTGAAGCTCCCGCTTACATATTTTGGGCATGTTGTAAGGAGCGACCAGTCCTTGAAGAAGGACATTATGCTTGGTAGGGTGATGGGATAGTGCAGGAGGGAAAGACCTTCGATGAGATGGATTGACTCAGTGACTAGGGCAATGGAGGTGAGGGTGTCAGAGACAGTAAGGTTGGCTCTGGATAGAGCAGGGTTCAGAGCTGCTGTACATAGGGTTCTTATGATTCGCAAGCACTCAATGGCACATAACATCAACATAACATAATGGGGTACATTCTAGAGTGCCAACAGAAAGGTCAGTTGTTCGAATTCTATCAGCGGCTCTGTAGGTTGAAGTTTAAAACAAACAAACAAACCACACCAGCCAAACTCGAATGTGTTGCCACCTCTTGCTGTTGAGTTGATTCTGAGCCAACAATTCAATGTCAGAAGGCAGAGCTGTCCTATGCGGTTTTCTTGACTGTGATCTTCATGTAAGCAGATTGTCAGGTCTTTCCTCTGGGTGTCAGTAGGTGTGTTTGAACTTTGAACTTTTTAGTTGAGTGGAAACCATTTGCACACTTAGGGACTTGTGAGGAGAGACCCATATTCTGTCTGTATTTGCAAGTGGGACGGTCCCATTTGGCAAGGGATTGAAATTTAGGAATACCTACTTATAGAATCTTCTCTGTTGATAGTATTCATAGGGTTTTCAAAAGCCTTTTATTTAGGAAGCAGATGGTTCATCCTGATTCCTAGTCTGTTGTTATCAAGCTGCAGCAAAGGAGAGGAAGACCCTCAACCAGGTGGATTGACACAGTGACTGCTGCAATGGGCTCTTGTGTGTCAGGAAGTGTGAGGATGGTGCAGGACAGGACTGGGTTCAGATCTTTTGTTAATAGGGTTGCTACAGCATTGATAGAATCAGACAAGATCCCAGTTGCACAGGAATCAGACAAGCTTCCTACTGCCCAGACATCTATGTGCCTCCACCAATGTAGAACCATCAAGTCAGAACTGAGCCATAGCTGACCCTCAGAGGCAGTTAATCACATGGAAGGGAGACTGTCTATCCTCCTGCAGAGCAGCTGGTGAACTTGAACTGTGTTCCTTCAGGATTGCTTCATGCCAGTAGGCCACCAGAGCTCTCAGGCAGTGTGCAAAACATCTAAAGCGTTTCTAGGGAGAGAATTTAAACTGACTACACAATTGGGTTCCTGTTCAATCTGTATGCTGAACAAATCATTTGAAAAACTGGACTCTATGAAGAAGGTGGATTAGAGAAAGACTTATCAACAATTGGTGTTATTCAGTTGACACAAGCTTATTTGTTGAAAGTTAGGAAGACTTGAAGCTCTTGATGCAGAAGATTAAAGACTATAGCTTTCAAAACGGATCACATTTCCATGTGAAGAAAACAAAAATTCTCGTCACTGACCCAACAGTTAACATTTATTGGCTTTGGAAAATATATGAATTATAAAAAGTTTGAGCTAAGATTCCACTTTTCATGTATACAATTTTTTTAGAGCACCTAGTCATATATATAACCCTTGGCAGGAATTTCTAGGAGTATATTCTGGATATAGTCAAAGTAAAATCTGCTCTCGGCGAGCTCTGGTGGCCTAGTAGCAAGAAGCTGCACTGCAATCCTGGAGGCGTGAGGTTCAAATCCACCAGATGCTCTGCTGAAGAAGGAGGAACAATCTCCTCCTGTACCAGTCAGATCTGATTTGAGGGTACACACACAAATAATAATTTAAAAAGAAAACAAGTAAAATCTGCTCTCAATGAATATTCAGGAAGATTCATAAAATGTTATTCTTAAGTAACCTCTTCCAATCCTGACTATCTTTCTAGCAAATGTAGGTCACACACTATTGTGTAACTATATCTTTTAGTCTTAATTATGTCAATTACAGATCCTGTTGTTGTTAGGTGCCATTGAGTCGAGCATGATCTATAGTGACCCTATTAACAACAGATCTGAACCTTGTTCTAGACTTATGCATTTTGTCGCACTCAGCCCACTGCAGCAGTCACTGTGTTAATCCATCTGGTCGAGGGGCTCTCTCTCTCTTTCTCCAACCCTCCACGTTTCCAAGCATCATGTACCTATCCAAAGAATCACCTTTTCAAGCACCATGCCCCAATTATGTGAGATGAAGCTTTATCATCTTTGCCTCCAAAGAGTACTCTGGCTGCACTGGTTAAGACATATTTGTTTGTTCTCTTCACAATCCATGGGCTATTCATCTTACTTGGATCCACAATCAACATCCACAATCGGATCCACATCAACAGGTTCAGATCTGTTGTTAATCGGGTCGCTATGGATCATACTTGACTCGACAATACCTAACAACAACAACAGGATCTGTAATTGAAATCATTAAGACCAAAAGATATAGTTACACGATAGTGTGTGCCCTAGCAGTCAGGAAATCAGGAGATGTATTTCACTCAGAAATCTGCAGTCAGGGACCTCTCCAAATTATTGATGAACAATGATGTCAGTGAGGACTAAGGTGCACTTGATTCAGGCCATGGTCTCTTCAATCACTTTCTATACATCTGAGAACCTGGCAATGAATAAGGATGACAGAAGAAGGGGTGATGTCTTTCAGCTGTGATGTTTGGAGAAGAGTGCTGAATATTCAGATCCTAGAAAGTCATAATAAAAAAAAGTAGCTTTGATGGTTGAAACACTATGAAGGGAGATAGGAAGAACAACAAACAATGGTATTTTACTTGAGAGCAGTTGGAAAATAGCCCATCCTGTCATTTTTTGGAGTGGACTCTGACAAAGAACTTTCTTATCATCAGCAAGTGGCTAAACTGCTCAGGACATGGAACAATGTCTTAAGGTGTCACAATTGACTATCAACATGGCTATTGTCTACATGCACTGGTTCTACACGATTCAGTCATTTACAGTCTCACTGAAATATTTGTGCTTTACTAACTATATTTAAAAAAACCACTTGACTCTATGGATCATGTCAAATTATGGCCAACTTTGAGAAGAATGGGAATCTCAGAACACTTTATTGTACTCATTTGAAACCTCTATCTAGACCAAGAAGCTATTCTCCTAGCAGAACATGAGAACATGGCATAGTTTATAATCAGGAAAGGTGTTCTTCAGGGCTGTATCTGTGTTCTACATTAATTCACTATGGACACTGAGAAAATAATTTGAGATACAGAGTATATGAAGAAGAGTGTGGTGGCAGATTTGAGGAAGACTTATCAACCACCAGCATTATGCAGATAACACAGCCTTGCTTGCTAAAAGTGAAGAGGACTTGAGATACTTATTACAGAAGATCAAAAACTACTGCCTTCAGTGTGGATTACATATCAAAATCAAGAAAACAAAAATCTTCATTAATGGGCCAAGAGGCAACGTCATGACAAATGGAGAAAAAAGATTCAGGTTGTCAATGAGTTAACTTACTTGAATCTAGAATCAGCATGGTAGTAGTCAAGAAATCAAAGGATGTGTTGTTTGGGACAATCTGCTCTCAGTGACTTCTCCAAAGTGCTAAAAAAGCAAGGATATTAGTTTAAAGACTAAAGTGCCCCTGATCTGAGTAAGCCACAATATTTTTAATCGCTTCCTATGCATCTGAAAGCTGGATAGTGAATAAGGATCCACCAAAGAATTGATGTCTTTGACTTGTGGTCTTGGTGAAGAGTTTTCATATCCTATGAAAAAAAAGCAAACCAATCTGTTTTGGAGGAAGTGCATCCAGAGTGCTCTGTCTTACATACTCTGGGCTAGCTCGTGTTGTAAGGGGTGTGGGTAGTCTTTGGAAAAGGATGACGCTGAGAAAGGTGAAAGGTCAGAGAAAAAGGAAGAACTTCAACAAGCTGGAGTGACTCAGTGACTGTACCAATGGACTTGAGCATGTTGAAGATCCTGTGGATGGAACAGGAAAGGTCAAAGTTCAGATAGGGTCACAGTGAGCAGCAGTGGACTCCAGGTCACATAAAAACAACACGAGACTTGAAATCTGGAGTAAAAGAAATCCCAAAGCAGTATCTACCCTACACATACATGTACTTCCCCTAACTTTCACTTTTTATGTTAAATAAAGTTGCTATATAAATCTTAAGAAGGAAAAAAATATCTTTGAAAAGTAATTAACTCAGAAATTGCCATTCTTTTCCAATTTTACTTGTTTATTATTACTAAAGGAAATAAATGAGCCCTGGTGCTGCAGTGGTTAAACACTTCAGGTGCTAATTAAAAAGTTGATAGTTTGTACACACCAATGGATACACTGGGAAAGATGAAATAGCTTAATTCTATAAATAATTACAGCATTAAAAATCTAATGAGAAGTAATACCATACTATTTTCCAGCCAGAGACTATAATTGCAATCTAATACATTTACTGAGATGTCAAAGGTCTTTCTCACATTTCTCCATACCATATAACATGAAAGTAGTATGTGCTGAATTCATTGCTGGAAATTAGTTTTATAAGTAGATATGGGTAATCTCCTTCTATGTGATTATTGTCTCTGAAAACCTGCTGGATGGTCAGCTATGGGTTGGTTCTGCCTTCATGGTACTCAACAACAACAACAACAACAACTCTAAAGATGGAAATTATTATATAATTTTCTGTGGGAATTATTCCTTGTCAGATTCAGTTTGGAATAGTGTGAAGTAGTGGGTAGAGCTCTGATTGGTTAATTTCCTGGAGAGGATTAGAGCAGGGATGAGGACTCTTGTATAAGGAACACTCTCCTCTTTTCTCTTTGTATTTTGAATCATACTCCCTGGTAGCCAAGGATACACTGATATATTCTGAGGCCAGGGAAAAATATAGTCCCAGCCCTGAAGTTGGTGGAAGGAATATAGGTTTATACAATACCAATTAGTCTCTTGGATGTTTTAATGATGCTTTGTGTCTTTTGTTTTCACAAAGAGCTTTTTTAGTTGGTATAATTATTATCCAAAATGAAAATTCCTCTACTGTTTCCTGGCCCAACTCATCTTCTTTAATGAATCAGTTACTTGTGTGAGATCAAATTTTCTAATATTCACATAGAGTTTGAACAGTTTTCAAGAGAACAGTGTTAGAAGAAAATGATAGTTTAAAGACTTTAAAAAGTACTGATGTATTTCTACCATAATAAATCTCACTGTGAAATTATTTCTTTAATGAGCTTCCAAAGGGCTGCCAAATAATTTGAAACAAAACTAGGAGGAGTAATAGCTGGGGACCTTATGTATTTGCTTTCTATCTGTGGAGCAGAAGAACTGTAAGGAATATTTCTACAAGTATATCTTGCTTAGCCCTAGCAAAATTCAGTTTGAGTAATTCCATCATAAGTTCTTAAGAGTTCACATTACTTGTCTTCATATGCCAAATGGAAACAAACAAAATTACAAAAGACCTTTGCAAAAGTATTAAATGTATATCTGTTTACTAAAAATTATTATACAGAAAATATTTATTATATGTACATAAAATACATGTGATTGTTGATGATTGCTTTTGAGTCAAGCATGACTCATAGCGACCCCATGAACAAAAGGCCTGAAGTCCTTCCACAAACATTGCCATTTATCAAAGTTCACAGTTTTCAGAGGCATGGCATTTAAGAACACAAAATATACACAAACAGAGAAATTTTTAGAAATCTATATAGAGGAAAAAATAGATAAATATATAAAACACTTAGAAAATGAATTGACCATGGTCGACCTTATATGGGGGTTGGGTAAGAGGCAGACACTTCTGGGAAGAGAATCAGGCAGCATGAATCCGAGGAAGGAGGAAGGACAAATGAGCACTGTTCACAAAGCATGGAAACAAATTAGCCAATTAGCTGGCAGCCTTGCAGCTTCTCCCCAAGGGGAAAGATCTTTGGCTACTAACACATGAGCAGGTCAGATAGCTTTTGGAAATACACATGAGAATAAGAATGCAAAACACGGGTGAGTTTGGTAAATATCCTCATATTCCAGTTTCCACTGTTACAGTGAGTGTATGACTTTTAACATCCAGTAGTTAATGATCAAAAAGAAAAAAAAATTCTTTCAGTAAACTATTTAAGCTGAAAAGGGCCTTTAGTAAGAGAAGGCTTGGCTTTGTGGGAGTTAAGAACAATGTTTAAGTTTGTATGGAAATAATGTTTAAGTTTAAACACTGAAAAAAATCTGTAATTGTCATAGTCCTATAAGTTTCACCTTTAGAAAGTAGTTAAGAATGATGTTAATAATAATAATAACAATAATAATAATAACAATATAGGGAAATGATTTTCTTACATATCATAAAAGAAAATAGGAGTTGAGCCTTATCATTTTTAAAAATTTTATTTTATTAATTTTAATGAACCTTGACAGAGATTTTGAATTTCCATTCATTCATTGTTACACTTTTCTCCCTGCCCACCGCTCCCATCCCCAATTCACTCCTCTCTTTGAAAAATAAAAGAAAAATTCTTTCATTGGTATACAATCCCCCCACATCCCTCCCACCGCCCTGAGCACACTCCACTATGTAACCTTAATTGTGGACTCTTGTGATAACCACAATGCCCTAGCATATATTGCTTTTAAATTGTTCTCTCCCTCATCTGTTTCAATGCAATGCACATAATTTATCCAGTTTTTCTTAGTCTTACCCCATCCCTGATGTCAGTCCCATTCTACAACAGTGGCACCATGCAGTATTTGTCCTTTTGTGACTGAGATATTTCACTCAGCATAATGTCCTCCAGAGTCACCCATTTTGAATAATATTGCATGAGTTCCTTATGTTTCAATGCAGCGTAGTATTCCATTGTGTGAATATACCACAGCTTCTCGATCCGTTCATTTGTTGATGGGCACATGGGTTGTATCCAACTCCTTGCTATTGTGAACAAAGCCGTGATAAACATGGGTGTGCATACATCTGTTTGGATGTCGGTTATGGTCTCTTTAGGGGAGCCTTATCATTTTAACTATTTAAGTCAAACTCTATCTCTTGTAGTTACCAATTTAATAGGCCTTGCCTTATGCTTTAATTTGCATGAAGCAAAACTTACTTTGGGGGTGTACAGTTGTTCGGATTGTCATAAATGCATAGATTTCTGTGACATATTAATGCTGTGTTTGGTTTCTTCCATTTATTATGCATGACTTTTCTTTTAAAGAATTATATTTACAGTGGGAACAAAAAATGGGGAATAGTTTGTCCTTTCATTTTTACATTATTTTAAAAGTTTTCCAAATGGCCAGCTCCATAATTAAATTACTAATTCTTCAAGATGCATCAAGATACAGCAAGATCATGCTTCTAAATTCTTTGTTCTTCCAACCCTGCCTCAACTCTTAACCTCTGCTAACCAATGAGCTATTTTTTTCTTTTTTGTTTTATCAGGGCCTTCAAATTAGTTTGCTTGAAGTGAAACCAGAATAGCCCTAAATTTAAAAAAATAATAAATAATGAATTGAAGTATTAACTAGATTAGGAACAATTATTGGTCAAAACCAGGGAATAAAAGACTTTAAAGAGTAGTCCTTTCTTTCAAGGACTGGTATGTGACACTGGATTTTTGCCAGAACTGTGGAAATCTGAGCATGTTGAAACTGAGGCGACTGGTAGCTGTCTTTAAGCTATCAGCAGAAACTGTAATATCAATTTAAAGCTTGAACTCAATTTATCAAGAATTTTGGTTGCTATGCAACACAAACACTATCCTCAATTTCTAATAGGGAGAGTAAGTTTCCTTTCTGGTTGTTGTTTCAATTCATCTGCATTGTAAACATTCAGGTTCATTTCAATGCCATTTTATTGGTCTTAAGGGAATATTGCTTCTGAGTATTTTTTGAAGCTCTGTCCTATAGTTTCACAAACCCTTCATTTTTTACCCCGCCAGTATCTTAAAAATCTCAGAGGTTCCCCCGCCCCGTTTTTAATTTTAACTGTGATCTTAATGAAAGTTTATAGAAAAGTTGGGTTTTCATTCATTCATTGTTGCACATTTTCCTTCCTATTCCTCCCTTCTTCCTGCCTCAGTTCACTTTTAAAAAAAAATATTCATTCATGCACATCCAAAAACTTCTCTAACAGGGTAAATAGGGAAGCCACAGACTGGGAAAAAGTATTTGGTAATGACATGCCAGAGAAGGGACTTATATCTAGAATTTATAAAATACTTGAGCACCACAACAAGATAAAGGTAAAAAATCCATTAAAAAAAAGGGCACAGAATATGAAAGAAGACATTCAGATGGCCAACAAGCACATGAAGAAATGTTCAAAATGCCTAGCTCCAAGAGAGATGCAAATCAAAACAACTTTGAGATAACATCTCACCCCAGTCAGAACAGCAAAATTTAACAGAACAGCAAGGAACAATGATGGTGAGGTTGTGGAAAAACTGGAACCCTTATTCACTTATTCAAAATGGGTGACCCTGGAGGACATTATGCTGAGTGAAATATCTCAGTCACAAAAGGACAAATACTGCATGGTGGCACTGTTGTAGAATGGGACTGACACCAGGGATGGGGTAAGACTAAGAAAAACTGCATAAATTATGTGTATTGCATTGAAACAGATGAGGGAGAGAGCAATTTAAAAGTGGTATATGCTAGGGTTTATGGTTATCACAAGAATCCAGAATTAAGGTTGCATAATGGAGTACACTCAGGGTGGTGGGTGGTGGGGGGGTGTGGAGATATTGTATACTAATGAAAGAATTTTTCTTTTACGTCTCAAAGAGAAGAGCAAACTGGGGGAGAGTGGTGGACAGGAAGAAAAGTGCAACAATGAATGAATGGAAATTCAAAATCTCTGTAAATGTTCATTAAAATTAATAAAATAAAATTTTAAAAAATTCACTCATTGTTGCATGGTTTCTTCCTTTTCCCCTTTCCTTCCCCTTCCTCCAGTCCTCTTTGCAATGTACCTCTTATTCTGGACCATTCATTGTCTTATATATAATGCCTAATCATGTATTCCTTTTAAAAAGTTCTCTCCATCTGTTCCAATACGGTGTTAATTACCTATCCACTGTTTTTACCTTTTGAGACTGAGATATTTCACTGAGCAATATGTCCTCCAGTGTCACCTATGTTGTGTAATGTATTATGAGTTCATTATTTTTCAGTGCTGCATAGTATTCCATTGTGTGACTATATCCTAGTTTTTCATTTGTTTGTTGATGGGCATTTGGATTGTTTCTCTTTGCTATTGTTCAAAATCCTTAGCTATCACAGAGATATAAATAAAAACATCTATTAGATAGCATCTTATCCCAGCAACAATAGCAATGTTCAACAGAGCAGCAAACAACAAATGCTGGCAAAGTTGTGAGAGACTGGAACCCTTATTCATTGCTGGTGAAGTGTAAAATGGTACAACAACTATGGAGAGCACTTTGGCACTTTCTCAAAAAGTTTGAAATAAAAAATACCATTTGACCCAGCGATTTCACTGTTGGGAACACATACTTTAAAGAAACCAGAACTGCCATCCAAACAGATGTAAACACATGCGTGTTTATTGCTTCATTGGGGGGTTCCCCCCCTTTTTTATGGAAAAGAATAAACTGAAGATATCATGGCTTTCAACTGTAGCATACTTATTGGAATGCAATTATTTCATGAAAAATAAACATATGGGAAGGATATTAGGTATGATTCCTAGATTATTAATTTCCTGACTCCTGAAAGAACAAGCAAACTCAAGTACAAATAATGAAATACTTTGTCTACAGTGCAAATACTAAGCTCAAGCTACTTCTAAAATAAGAAAAGACAGTTCTAGGAGTCTGTGAACAGAAATATTAATTTCCTGTTGGCTTCTCTTCAAGTCGATTGTAGAGGGAGCACCTGATGAATGAATGAACTTTGAAACTTTCAGGTATTTTTGCATGGTAAGGTTTGTTGTGGGTATTGGTCACTCCATCCATTCCTGGGTGTGAATTCTTTGATAGTTTTTGTTGTTTTGCAGTTTTATTTTATATTAGTTTGCTTAAAAAATTCCTTTACATTGTGTTTCACACTATTCTTCATCACATTGTTTCATATAATTATTGCCATTCATTATATTTTATAAAATCAGTCACCATTGGTCTATGTCCACCATTACTCTGTCTTTTCAGGTCCCTGTTGGACCTTTCCCATTTTCTTTACCCCCTTCCCTTCACCCACTGAGTGGATTGAGAAACTGTAGTACTTTCACACAATGGGTTGCTATGTAGTGCTCAGGAGCAACAGATAGAACTTGGGAGAGACTAGAAAGCATTATGCTGAGTGAACTAACTTTGTCTCATAATGACAAATACAGCATAAGACCATTACTGTAAAAATAGGTAACTCGTAAAACATGTATGGGGATCTGACACCATTTTTTGATGGGTTTCCAGGACATGCAGGTTTTAAAATAGCTTGGACTGACTGAAGGTCAGGAGCTTCTGAGAGATCTTCAAACCGGCTATTAACGAGTCAAGGACAATGGGGAGCTACACTCCCTTCTGAAATCCCTGAAATAAGTGTGGTTAAAAGATTCCCAGTTTTTCATTAGCAGCAGGCTCTTTTTTCACCTAGAATGTCTCTTTCCTCCTCTCTGACAAACTTCCTGCTTTGCTGAGGGATGAAAAACATCTCAACTATGGAAAGTAATGGTATTAAAATGGCCCTTTGGGCTTTTGAGAGCCTTTGCTCAGAATAGCAGAGAGCCACATTTATTTTGTAAATGGTTTTCCTTGATAATAATAGCATCAGTTAAAAAATGGTTCAGGCTTTTTTTTTTTTTATTTGCTTGTTTTAAAATTGGTAATATTTGGGTAGACTTCTTGGGGTCAAAAGACATTTTATTAGGTAAATTACTATTTCCTTATACTGTATTTCTAGGACTTGAAACTATTTTATTATATTTTAATGTCTGAATCCACAAACATATATAAATAATTTAAATACACATAGAAAAATGATACTATTAAATATTAATATTTGTGCTCTATTTTCCCTTCTCTTACTATACATGACTTTCCCCCCACATTAAATGAAGATGTGGGGAGATCTAGTAACATAGTTCATAGAAAGTTTCCAGTTATGCTGCTACCTCTTAAGGTCTATGTCTCCGCTGGTTCAAATCCACCAGTGACATCTTATGAGAAAGATGTCAATTTACAACCTTGGAAATTTACAACCTTGGTGTGAGTCAACTACAAGTTGGAACTGGCTTGATGGCAATGGATTGTTATACTAAACATCAAGAAATACTTTATCCATTATTTTTCCCCACATCCTTCCCCTTTAATTTCTATAGTCAGGCTCTTGATAATAAATAGGAAATCTGAGATAAAGAGGGCAAGATGCTATGAATTAATCATAGATTTGGGGAGAAATAGAACCAGATTGCTATATACACACCATCTTTCCACCCCTTGTGATCAGAAGCTGGGTACCTAACAGGTCTGGCATAAGGCCCGGAGTAGGAGTGAGAAACTTCTCTTAGAGTTTGGAGAGATGGGCAGTGAGGGAATAGGACCTAGTGAGACACTGTGAGAGGATTTGGGTGAGGTGAGAAGATGGTTGAAGATAACAGGCACTGAACAAGGCTGGTAAACTCTTCCAAGAAGCACAGCACATTGTCTGGGGAAAAGAACCAGCAGTTCTTTGCTACAGCACTTTCTATAAACATGAGATTTTGCTGGTACCAGTTGAATTGCCCCAAAGAAATCTTTGGATGGTCCATATATATTTCTCAGCCATCCAGGACATGGTTAAGCTCTTATAGTGGAAAGTGGTCCTTCTTGATATTCCGAAGGAGGTGAGAATATAAAAGGGAGAGTTCTAATTGGGAGCTTGGATGGGACTGAAGAATTCCATATATAAAGAAATAAACATGAGAGGAGATTCTCATTGTTCTCCTGTGGAGTGGCTAGTGGATTCGAACCACTAGTGAGACATTCATGACCTTTTTGGTTTAGCAGTGCTGACCAGGTACTGTTACACTACTAAGTATTCTAATACATAAGGGAGAGGGGAGTGGGGCCTCTTGGAGGAATTTTCACTTTCAAAAGTGAATTAATTCTTTAATTTAATTAATTCATTTTAATTTCTTTCATCCACATTGTATTTTATGTGATCATTGGTATTAATATTATCATTCATGTACATTGTTTCAGTCATGTTTGTATTTCTTTAATAAAATCTTTTCCACTTTAAAAAAGTGTTAAAGTGGGGAGCTCTGGTGGCCTAGTGGCAAGAAGCTGCACTGCAATCCCAGAGGAACACGGTTCGAATCCACCAGATGCTCTGCCGGAGAAGGAGGCGCAATATCCTCCTGTACCAGTCAGATCTGATTTGACGGTACATGCACACACACACACACACACACACACACACACACACACAAAAGTGTTAAAGTAAAAAAGTAAAAAAGTGTTAAAGGTAAAAAGCTTTTCTTGACACAAAGGACATGGTGGGAGTGAAAGTTATGGGATCTAGTGCAAATTTATCTGACCTCCATTAACTTCACAAAGGGAAGCAGTTCCCATTCATAATCTACAGCACAAAATAAATTCCTGTGAGGCTAGAGCACCACCGTCTTCCCTTGCTTCCTGTACCCATTTCTATAAATTCTAGCACCAGGTGCCCTAATGAGTCTGATAAACTATTGCAATGGTCACACAGAACTCACAGAACTATATTTAAAGTATAGGGTTTATTAGTGAAGTTAACAAGTTATAATTCAGGTTGATAACAAGATGCAAATTATCAGGACAGCTTCTCAAGCATGCTTACATCTTCTTCCACTAAGTTTAGTGTTAAAACTTTTTCTTAGTCTTCCAAATTATGGCATCTCCCTCCAAGTCTACCAGTAAGCTTAGGTAAAAGCCCCTGACTCTGGCTCTGTAGGTCATTAATCCTGGGTTAGCTCTGTCTCACACAAACAGTAGTTCTCTACTGTTATAGGTATATCTCATTCTGGCATCTCTGTGGCCCTGAAGGATACATGCTGCATTCTCTCCCTTTACTTGCTTGCTGGTAATGAGATTGACCCCTTCTGCCTGTAAACCTGTTCAATGTAAGCCTAATGGAATGGTAAAACTGGCCAATCTCCTCATCTACCCTATGTAGATGTCTACACTATTTGCATGTTTCTACCAACATCACCCAGTGAAAGTCAAAGCCAATGGCATAGGAAAGTAATTTTAAAAATCGTCTTATACTAAAACAACAACGAAATACGTTTATACTATAGGATGTTAGATGGGAAAACTGGAGTACTAAAAAACGGAATGGATTATTATTACAAATAGCAACACAGATGAATTTTTAAATAATTGTGATGAATACAGGGAACCGGTCTCTTCTTTAAAATAAGGTACATAATTATAAACTTTAGAAAGCGTAAACTGTTGTATAGTAGTGGAAAGAATATCTTTGGTGACCTGGGGAATGCAGAAAGGTATGTTAGGGTAGGAGTGATTAAAAAGGGATACAAGGACTTTTGGAAGAAGATAATATAGTATCTTGATTGTTGTGTTGGTCTTCTGCTCAAAACTTATAAAAATTTACTATTGTGTGTACTCTAAACACACACTGTTTATTCTATGTCAGTTACATCTTAATAAAACTACTCAAAAGAAATGAACAAGCAGAACAAGTGATGAAATATCAGTTCCACACTATTTGATCAGAACAGACATCTGCCTATTCCTTCTACTAAAAAGATCACTGATGAGAACAGTATTATTACTTTCTTTGAGGCAGATAAAGCTAGAATTCCAAAGGATAAAGAGATTTACCTGAAACTATGAGTTAAAGCTTGAATTACTTACAAAACTACACACATGATAAGTGTCTCAAACTGTCCTCCATTGCTTCATGGAAGTAAATATCACTTCTTATCATAAGTGTGCAGTGGGCTATACAGGCTGAATTGAAATTATTTGTCTCTTTTTCCATACAAATTGAGTTTGTATCATCTATAGGTGAAACAGGTTATACACAGCTAATGAGTGATTTTTCATTCACTTCTCTTTCATTGTATTGTTTTTCCGAACTGCTTGTTTACCAAGCAGTTTGAACTTTTCCTATGAAATAAGACTTGAAGAGAGAGGGGAGTTTCCTAAACGTGCCTTTGTGAGTGTTTGTTGTTAAGTGCTATTAAGTTGGAAATGACTCATAGAGACTCTATGGACACAGGCCTGAACTCTATCCTGTCCTCTTGCATTTTATCATTTCTGATACACTTGAGCCCATTGCTGCAGTCATTTCATTAACCCATCTTGCAGAGGGTCTTCCTCTCTTTTGCTAATCCATTCACTTTCCAAACATATCTATCCCTTCCCAAGGAATAGCCTTACTTGTAACATGACCAAAGCATGAGAGACAAAGCTTTTCCATCCTTACTTCAAAGGAGCCCTCTGACAGCACTATTTCTGTAATATATCTGTTTATTTTTTTGGCAGTCCATGGTATGTTCAATATCAACACCACAACTGAAAGACATCAATTCTTCTGTCCTCTTTCTTCATTTTTGTAAACAGCCCAACATACAATGCTCCGTGCCAGAAGGGCTCCTTTACGTCTTAAAATCAGGTCCTAAGCACACACTTCTAAGCAGAATTTAGAAAAGACTGTGGCACCAGGGATATCATTACTGGTATCAGATGGATCCTAACTGAAAGCAGAGAATATCAGAAGAATGTGTTATTTGTGTTTTATTGACTATTCAAGGCATTTGACTATGTGGATCATAACAAGTTATGACCCACACTGAGAAGAATGGGAATCCCAAAACACTTAATTGTGCTCATATGAAATCTGTATCTAGGTCAAGAAGCTGCAATCTGAATGGAAGAAGGGAATACTGGATGGCTTAAAATCAGAAAGGTGAGTATCAGGGCTGTATCCTTTCTCCATATCTATTCAATTTGTATGCTGAGCAAATAACTCATCAAATAAGACTCTGAAAAGAGGAATGTGGCATCAGGATGGAAGAAAAACTCAACAACCAATGCCATGCAGATGACACAATCTTGTTTGCTGAACCTGAAGACTTAAAACACTTACTGTAGTAGGTCAAGGACTACCACCTTCAAGATGGATTACATATCAACATGAAGAAAACAAAGGTATTATGTTTTTGCCTGCTAACAGAAAAGTTAGTGGTTCAAATCCACCAGATGCTCTGAGAGAGAGATAGAGAGATGGGCAATTTCTTCCCAGAAAGATTACAGCCCCCAAAATTAAACGAGGGGTTGCTGTGAGCTGGAATTGATTTGATGGCAGTGAGCTTGTTTTTTGGTTTGGTTTATAGGATGCTATCTTCCCCTCACAGAGACCTCTTGAAAGGTGTTTGTGATAATGTCTTTGATCTTTTCTTTATCTTTCAAACTCCTGAAGCCATGTACTTCTCACATGCCTTTCCTTCTGCTCCTGAACCTCAGAAAATAGAGAAAGGAGTTTTCTGTGAGGGAAGCCACAGACTAGTCACTACTGGAGAAAGAGCAAGAACACATTTCGTTTTCTTGGCAGGAGTGCTAAGTGCCCTCCCCGCCTCCGAAACTCCAAAACCACATGTACTTCCCACGGAGAAGCTTTTCTATTCAAACAATGGTAGGTGTCTGGGAGGAGAAGCCTCTTCCGCCCATTACTTTTCCTTGGTCTTCCACTGGTACTGGAGGCTGTTCTTTATTTATAAATAAATCCTCATTTAAAAATCTTAATATTTTCTCTATTACAATTCTTTTGTTTTGTGTGCACATTATAAAACTGTTGTTGTTGTTATGTGCCCTCGAGTCGTTTCCGACTCATAGCGACCCTATGCACAACAGCCCTAAACCCTGCTCTATCCTGCGCCAACCGCACTGCCTCTGACACACCCATCCCAATTACCCCAGTCACTGAATCGATCCATCTCATAGAGGGTCTTCCCCTCCTGCACCGTCCCTCCACCCTCCCAAGCATGATGTCCCTCTCCAAGGACCCGTCCCTCCTGGCAACATGTCCAAAGTATGTCAGACGAAGCCCCAGAATCCTTGCCTCCAAGGAGTAGCTTGGTTTAATCCTCTCCAAGATGAATCTGTTTGTTTTCCTGGCAGTCCATGGTACATTCAGTACCCTTCTCCAGCACCACAGCTCAAAAGCATCCACTCTCCTTCTGTCCTCCCTAGTCATTGTCCAACTCTCTGATGCATAACAAGCAATTGCAAATACCATGACCTGTATCAGGCGCACCTTAGTCTCCAGAGAGACACTGTTGCTCCTGAGTACCTTTGAGAGGTCCCTAACAGCAGACTTTCCCATCGTGATACGCTTTTTGATTTCCTGACTGCTGGTGCCAAGAGTGTTGACTGTGGAGCCGAGCAAACTGAAGCTGTGAACACTCTCAATCTCTTCGTCATCCATCCTGACGCTGCCAATTGGTCCAGTGGCGAGAATCTTTGTCTTCTTGACATTGAGCCTCAGTCCATACTGAAGGCTGCAGTCCTTGACCCTTTGCAGCAAGTGCATGAGGTCCTCCTCAGTTTCAGCAAGCAGGGTTGTGTCATCTGCATAACGCAAATTGTTAATAGATCTTCCACCAATCCTGATGCCACAATTCTCCTCATAGAGCCCAGCTTCTCACATAATCTGCTCTGCATACATGTTGAAAAGGTATGGAGACAGGATGCATCCCTGGCGTACACCTTTCCCAATTTTGAACCATGCAGTGTTACCCTGCTCTGTTCTGACTACTGCCTCTTGATCCAAGTACAGGTTTCGCATTAGCGCAATTAAATGTTCTGGGATTCCCATTCTTTTCAGAGTCAGCCACAGTTTGTTATGATCCACACAGTCAACTAGACTTCTTAAAATATTCCTCAGGAGTGATCCCTGAATAATCATTTACTGGGTAAACACTCCCTTATCTCTGAGGAGTTACCATGACCTTGAACTGGAATCATATAGAATACCACCCTTTCCTTCTCACAGTGAATTTAAAAATGATTTGCAAGAGGATTTTTATGAAGTTGTTATCAGATTTTTTGAGCTGTTTTCTATCACCGTGACAGGATAGAACAACCTTATAACATTTTCAGGTCTTTCTCCAGAAGAGTCACTAGATGGATTAGAACTGAACAGGATTTCAAGAATTAAAATATTTAATCCTATAGTTTTTCCTTTCCAGTGAATATGATGGGTCAATTTTCTCCCCATCTATATCTGCCTGTCAAAGTATTCCATAAATAGTAAAAAATAATTCATATCTTAGATACCCTCATAGAGTTAAACCTCAAAACGATCTTTACTTCCCTCCTAGAAAATTAAATTAATCCATCTGAAAGCACAGCTGTGCTCCCCTTGCTTATTTTTGTCCCTGACCACATATAATCCTTCCCTGACTGTCTGAGCTCTAATTCTTCTTATGGACCTTAACTCCCTCAGGTCAGACCAGGATGAAGCACAGATACTAACTTAAAGTGTTCTGAGACGAAGTAACTACCTCATTAATGTATTGTTAGTGTATTCGGAGAGATATTTTTACTTTATTCATTTTTGGGGGAGGGGAACTATTTTCTGGGAAGACAGTAAAGCAAACCATCAAGAAAAATTAATGAGTAATGTCCTAGAAGTCACATAGTACTGGGATTTCAGTTGGAGTCACACAGTAGGGCACAGTGCCATATCCAAGGACTTCCACAGCAGGAAGCATGTGAAGAAGAGGGTGGCAGGAGTTGTCCTGGTCCCATTATAGAGCCTCACAGCAAGGAAGCTTCTTCAGTGTTAGTGCTCTTTTCTCTTGAAACAAGACCCTCGTTATATTAAGTGTAGGAACAGTATCTTGGTGTCTTAGTTATCTAGTGGTGGCCGTTATAACAGACATGCCACAAGTAACTATTTCTTTAATAAACAGTATAGAACTGACCCATAGCTAGTCCTTTTTTCGGGCAGTTAATTGCATAAGTGGAGATTACCCATCTTTCTCCTGCAGAGTAACTGGTGGATTCTAACCATGTACCTTCACATGGTACCCAAAGCCACCAGATGGCAGATGCTAATAGACGTGCTTACCAATCTATGCTAGAAATTTGGAGAATATCTGTCAGGTCAACTTACTGAAAGAGACCTATATTTATTCCCATTTCCAAGAAAGGTAATTCAACAGATTGTGAAAATTATAGAATAGTATAATTAATACTGTATGGAAGAAAAGTATTTCTGAAAATAATTTAAAAATACCTACAACAGTACTTAGAACTGCCAGAAGTTCAAGCTGGATTTAGAAGAGGCCATGGCACCAGGGATATCATTGTTGATGTCAGATGGATCCCGGCTGAAAGCAAAGAATACCAGAAGAATGTCTGATTTTGCCATTTTGACTAAACAAAAGCATTTGACTGCATGGATAATAACAAGTAATGGATAACATTGATAAGAATGGGAATCCCAGAACACTTAATTGTGCTCATGCAAAACCTATACTTAGACTGAGAAACTGTGTTTGAATAGGGCAAGAGAATGCTGAAAGTTTTAAAATTAGGAAAGGTGTGTGTCAGGGTTGTATTCTTTCTCCATAGCCAATTAATCTGAATGCTGAGCAAATTACTTGAGATGCTGGACACTGTGAAGACTAATATAGCATCAGGATCAGAGGAAGACTCATCAGTAATCTGTGTTTTGCCAATGACACAACTTTGCTGAAAGTGAGAAGGACTTAGAATACTTGTTGCAGAAGATCAAAGTCTATATCTTTCTCAATGTCAAGAAAACAAAAATTCTCACCGCTGGACAAGTTGATAGATGGGTAGAAGATTGAAACTGTCAAGAACTTTATCTTACTTGGATCTACAATGAATGCACTTGATACTAGCAGTCAGGACATCAGGAGACATATTGCACTGGGAAAGTCTGCTGTCAGAGATCCCTCCAAATTATTGAGGAACAATTATGTTAGTCTGAGGACTAAGGAATGCATTATTCAGGCCATGGTCTTTTCAATTACTTGCTAGGATGCTGAGAACTGGACAGTGAATAAGGATTACAGAAGAATTGAACTGTGATGCTGAAGAATACTGAACCTCCCATGGACTGCCAAGAGAACAAGCAGATATGTCCTAGAGAAGGTGCAGCCCGAGTGCTCCTGGGAGGCAACAATGATAAAGCTTCATCTCACATACTTTGGTTATATTGGTGTGTGAGGCTATTCATTGGAGAGGGACATCGAGCTTGGGCAGGGTGGTGGGGGGCGGGGTGGACAGTGAAAGAGAGGAAGACCGACAATTAGGTGAACTGACATAGTAACTGTGGCAATGGGCTCTAGTGTACCAGGGATTGTGAGGACGGCACAGGTTAGACAGAGTTCAAATATGTTGTTCATAGGGTCTCTATGAGGTGTATTTGACTCAACAGCACCTAAAATCAACAAGACACCAAATCTCCCTGTGGTGGCTCTAGGAAAAGGCTTTCTCTGTGAGCTCTAGAAGAAAGGCCTTATCTCAGAGCTTCTGCTCTTGAATGATCTTATAGCTTGACCTCTCTTCCTTCACCTCTGTTTATTCACTTAATTACTTTATAATTCAGGATAAGGAATCCTGGTAGCATAGTGCACTGTGCACTGGGCTGCTAACTGACACATCAGAGGTCTGAATTCAACAGCTGATTCATTAGAGAAGGATGAGGCTGTCTCCTCCCATACAAATTTCTAGTCTTGGAATCCTGATGGAAGGTCAGTATGAGTAAGTATCGACTGGACAGTGGTTTATAACTCAAGATGCCCCTTATATTAATCCTGCCTCAATAATGTAGCAGAGTACCCTTTCTCTAATGGGATTATAATCACAGTGATAGAGGATAGGATTTACAACACAGTTAGTTGTACCCAGTTCAATCCATAACACTGTTGCAAAATTTACAACTTTGGGGATTGAAATAAAAGGAGCCAAGGGGAGCAGAGGAGGATTAGACATGAGAACTGGAGAAGGCAGGGAAGGGAGGGCACGTGATTCAGATGATAGTGGAAGATCCTGCCACCTTGGAATCAATGAAATGCTCTTTTTCTTCCCTTTATGCTGAAACCCTAATAGTGCTGCTTTGATATTTTTCAGAGTGAACAGATAATTTTTCACCCATTGAGGGATGGAAAGATATGCTTGCTATTTATACTAAATATATATTTCATGGGCAAAGCAAATATCCTCTATATGTCATCTGGCCAGGAAAATGGTCTCCAGACTAAGTAGTCAGCTGAGCGGATTGTCTTTCTGAGTGCTGATAATGAGTCAGTTTTCGCTAATACTTCAAAAGCATAATGCACACTCCTCCCCCAACTCCAATATCTAAAAGCAGTTCTAAAACCTGAGAAATTCTATATTGGTAGCAATGACTCTAGGCTATTATGGAAAAGTGCTTTGCGGAATATCCTAAAATAAACAGGCGCATTTAAAAAAATAAAAATAAATTCTTGGGTCAAGTTGTCAAAGTAACACAATAGGCTTTCTTAGATGACGTTTTTATTTATGAAAGCATGTGAAGAAAGAAGAAAAAATTAATTTCTTGCTTATTTATTTTTAGTTGGTAATATGTGCTGTAAATATTGACAAAGGTGTACACTATATGGGATTGATTTATAGGAGCTTTCTTAACTCATTTCTGATCATGATGCTTTTTCAAAATCTCAGGAGTATTTTATTTTCATAACATTTCCCCCAGCCCCAGCTCTTTGTAAACAGACTCTCCTTAAGTTGAAGAAAACAATTATTCTCCAAACAGCCTTTGTAGTATTTACATTGTTGAAATTGGCAAACTATGAACAAGGCAACATTCTCCCTCCACACATTAAACAGATTATAAATGTAAAGTATTTAAGACCAGGCTGGCATATTTGGGGCCCTGTTTAAAGGTTAGCAATTATTGAAATGAATTGTCCTGGGAAAGAATTACTTTTAATGATTAAAATTTAAAATTAGCCATTTTCCCTATGTAGTGTCCCTTTGAAAGACAAAAGTAAATGTGAATTCTTTTGCTAGATTGATTGTTTATTCTGAATGCATAGATTAACTCATTATTTTTATTAAGTCAATTCAGATTGTAGACACTAAGATACTAAAAGGAATAAGAGGGGTTTCTTAAAAAAGTAAATGATTATATTTTTCTTTTTAATGTGTGGAATGGGAAAAAAAAAGCCTTATTTTTATAGAATTGACAAAATTAGATTACTTTGAGCTGGTTGATTCCTAGCTTTCCTCTATGTCTGATGCTGTTACTGTTTATTCTTTCTTCTTTGAAGTTCCCTAAAATTTAAAATTTTCACAACCAAATCCAGTCCCAAACTTTGTCTTATCTTGTAGTATTTTCTACATTTTAAATGTCTTAATTAAATCTAACTCAGTAACGGTTTCTCTGAGTGCTGTACTTTCTTATTTTCTATCTCCATTATCTAGGATAGTTAAACATGTGCTAGCAAAGACTGCTAATTAATTCAAGTCAAAGAAAGAGGATAGTGGAGAAGTGAAAGTTTCCTTCTCTTAAACAACTAGCCTCTCAGGTTCTCTCAAGTCTCTCTTCCATTTTCCACCCCTTTCTTGCTCTTCTTCTGTCTCTTGTTCCATCTTTCATATTCTGGCTCTTCAACTACACTGTTTTCTTGCTGAGGGCCAGGATAGTACCATGAACCTCTTTGTATTTTCAGTGCTTTATGCCAAATATAGGTGGAGTTTTAAAACGCAAATAACAGAAAATAACTTTGTTTAACCTCAACTAAAATGGTTTTATTAAAACATCTCTATCATCTATGTATCTATCATCTATCTATTATCTATCTATCTATCATCTATCTCATCCATCTATATCTGCCTGTATCTGTCTACTATCCAGAAAATAACTTTGTTTAACCTCAACTAAAATGGTTTTATTAAAACATCTCTATCATCTATGTATCTATCATCTATCTATTATCTATCTATCTATCATCTATCTCATCCATCTATATCTGCCTGTATCTGTCTACTATCTATCTACCTCTCTATCTCTCATCCACTATATCTTTGTCTTTCATCTATCTATCTATCTATCTATCTATCTATCTATCTATCTATCTATGATAAAGGAAAAACTGAAGCCCCAAGCTGGTGACAATCAGGGCAGGGGGCCCTGTGTCCCCTGTAGTAGGAAGAAATTTAGACTCTTTCATCAGCACAGTCACCAGAATCAATCAACTAAATTTGCTTCTTCATTAAGTACCTTTACTTAAGTACCTTTGCTCAAAATATGAAATCTCTGGATATGAAGAGAGTGGATAAATTTAGATGTTGTGCACATTCCCAGACTCTACCTGGACATATAGGAAAAGGTTATGGCAGCTTTTGGCAACCTTGTACTCCTTTGGAAGGATGGACAACCCCTCTACCCCTGCTGTCCCAGGGCTGCACAAAACTGGGCTCATCTTGTGAATGTGCATTTCTGTGTGGTTCTTAGTAGCAAATTCCCATTGGGTCATTCAATAAATAGTTGATGTTTCTGTTGATGATAATTAACAAATGTTGAGGTTGAGATTTCCCCTCTAAATTTGTCTGATAGGAAAAAGAATCTTTTCATAATTTTTCCTTCTTTTGTAGATTTGTCTTCCTTCATACAGCAAATGAAATGCTGACACAAGATTTTAGTGTGGGGAGATAGGAACTATATTTTTTTTAGTAATCATTGCATTTATTTTAAATCATAATGACCCCATAGTACAAGTAGTTTATGCTTGGATGAAATCTGAAGCTTGACATTTCAAATCTACCTAGCAATGCCAAATAGAAAAGACTCAATGATAAGTAAAGATTACAACCAAGAAAAATATACAAAACATTTCTACTCTGTAGCATATGGGGTTACCATAAACCATTTATAGAAAGCAATTGAATACCACGTCTGTTGTTGACCAATCAGGAAGAACTCTGTGAAGTACCAGGAGGTCATAGACTATAGATTTGTCACAGCTGTGTATGATTTCTTACTGATTTTAAATTTAAAGCTCAAAACTTCCTGAAAATAAAAAAAATCTTTTTTTTTCTAACTGAATTTTGTTTTAACAACAAAATAACTGTTAGGCATCTCATGTATAGCAATTATTTCTGCATATGATTTAAAGATGGGCTAAGGGAAACCACTAAGACAAGAAGTCTGTTTTCTGAAACCAACATCCTCATTGCTTGGAACTTTGATGTCCTTACTGTTTATTATTGAGATTATGTTCCCAAGAATACCCAAGGTTTTTGTGACTGCCACAGAACCCTGGGCCAGGTGACTTCATTGCCAACAGTTCAAGGGGACTCCAGGTACCAGTGACTTCTAGAACCCCTTTCTGCATTGCGGAAGACTGTTGAGTTAAAAGGAGATACTTTTTTTTTTTTAAGTGCTAGTAGAACAATTTCCGCTGAAATAGACTTCGACGGTATAGTGTGTTCTGATCTTTCATCCTTCACTCATTTTTATTTTCCTCAGACATTTATTGTTTTTAGGTGCCATTAAGTTAAGAACAACTCATAGGAACCCTGTGAAGAACAGATATTCCTACATCCTGGTTGTTAGATTCCAACTCGTAGGAACCCTGTGAAGAACAGATATTCCTACATCCTGGTTGTTAGATTCCAACTCGTAGGAACCCTGTGAAGAACAGATCTGAACCCCGTCCTGTCCTGTGCAAGAGCAAAGGACAACAATAGCTGCTACAATACTAGGAGCTAACAGTTGCTGAGCCCATATGAGGTGCCAGAAACAGAGTTAAACACTGTGTTGACAGACTCCTTTAGGCCTTATAACAACTCTGTGGGGCTTGAATCATCATTTTCCAAGGTCACAGAGACGGTTTAGGAACAATTTGGAATTGATGCAGTCTGAATCTAAACAGTTTCACATTTAATGTAAAATATATAAAGTAGCTGTAAACCCACAAGCAAATTTAAGTGGTACACATTGGTTCAAATACATCCCATTTTAAGCGAGTAGTACTTTATATGTAGAATTAGTCTCTTCCTTGTTCTTTTTAGTTTTTTGTTTGACATTTAAAAATCCTCACTACCCTTGAGTGGACTCAATTCACAGTGACCCAATAAGACAGAGTTGCACTATCTTGTAAGAGTTTCAAAGCTATACATCTTAATTGGAGCAGATTGCTTTACCTTTCTCTATAAAGGGGAGAGAGAAAGGAAAGTTGGAAAAAGGGGCAAGGGTAAGATTAACAGCACTGATGGTCAATTGAGTGGCAGAGAGTACAAGGGGCTGCTAATGAAAGCTTGACAGTTCATATCTATCAGTGTCTCTTCAGGAAAAAGATGGACAGTCTCCTCCGTTAACGATTTACAGCCTCAGAAACCCAGTGGAGGGCTGCAATGAGTTGTGACTAATTTGGTGCCAGTTGGTAGGTATTAAAATAAAACCTAAAACCTGCCCTTTATAGGAAGCTGATTCTGACATTGTTGTTGTTGTTGTTATGTGCCGTCGAGTCGCTTGCGACTCATAGCGACCCTATGTACAACAGCTCTAAACTCTGCTCTGTCCTGTGCCAATCTCACTGTCTCTGACACATCCTCCCAATTACCCCAGTCACCGAATCAATCCATCTCCCAGAGGGCCTTCCCCTCCTGCACCTTCCTTCCACCCTCCCAACCATGATGTCCCCCTCCAAGCACCGATTCCTCCTTACAGCATGACCAAAGTATGTCAGATGAAGTCTCAGAATCCTTGCCTCCAAGGAGCATCCCGGTTTAAACCTCTCCGGGATGAATCCGTTTTCTTAGAAGTCCATGGCACCATCAGCACTCTTCTCCAACACCAAAGCTCAAAAGCATCAATTCTCCTTCTGTCCTCCGTGGTCATTGTCCACCTCTCTGATGCATAACAAATGATTGCAAAGACCCTGGCCTGTACCAGATGCACCTTATTCTCCAGAGACACACCATTGCTCTTCAGAACTTTAGAGAGGTCCCTAACAGCAGACTTTCCCATCACAATACATCTTTTAATTTCCTGGCTACTGGTGCCAAGAGAGTTCATTGTGGAGCCAAAGTAGACTAAAGATGTGTACAATGTCAATCTCTTCACCATCCATCCTGATGCTGCCAGTTGGTCCAGTGGTGAAAATCTTTCTCTTCTTGACATTGAGCCTCAATACATATTGAAGGCTGCAGTCCTTGACCCTC
>NW_006399758.1:33361678-33370035 GCF_000299155.1 Elephantulus edwardii | reverse complement strand
CCTGCTATTTCAGAAGTGGGTGGCCAATCCTTCTTCCTAGTCTGTCTTAATCTGAATGTTCAGATTTAGAGGAGTATCTGACAGACACCATCTATCATAGTGCTTTCAATTGGCCCAGTGATGAGAATTTTTGATTTCTTGATGTTGAACTTCAGTCCATATTGAAGACTATAGTCCTTGACTTGCTGCAAGCACTTCAGGTCCTCTTCAGTTTCAGCAAAGAAGGTTGAATAATGCTTTCCAGTCCTGAAGCCACGTTCCTCCTCCTAAATCCTAGCCTCCTGAATAATTTGTTCCATGTATAGATTGAAAAGGTATGGAGACAGGACCCATCCCTGATGTACTCCTTTCCTGATTTTGAATCATACAATGTTTCCTTGCTCTGTTCTGAAGACTGCGTACTGGTCCAAGTATAGGTTTCACATGAGCACGATCAAGTATTCTGATATCTGCATTCTCTTCAAGATTAGCTTCAAGTTGTTGTGATCCACACAGTTAAATGCCTTTGTATAGTCAATGAACCACAGATAGACATTCACCTGGTACTTTCTGCTTTCTGCCAAGATCCATCTGACATTGGTGATAATGTCTCTAGTGACACAATCTCTTCTAAGCCCAGCTTGTATTTCTGGTAGTTCTCTGACAATGTACTGTTCCAGTTGTTCTGGATAATTTTAATCAGGATTTTGCTTGTTTATGATATTGTTCAATAATTCCCATACTCTGTCGGGTCACAGTTTGGGTTTTGTTTTGGTGTTTTTGTTTTTGTTTTTTGAATGGGAATAAATATTGACCTCAGAGAATGGAAATGGCAAAAAGGCAGGTAAATTCCTAGCCTTTATCTGGTGTGAATAAACTGACATAGGGGATATACAGATAGAGAGTTTGTATTGGAAACAGGCAGGTGAACTCTTAGGAAGGAAAGTTGTGTTAACTGAAGCCTGGAATCTAGAGAGGGATCTAAGTTTAGGTTTGATGCTGTTTTGTGTGAGTACAAAGTACCTCGTACTATGTCTAAATCTAGAGCTTGTTCTAAATGTAGAGCTTGTTCTCCCTGAGGACAGCCCTGAAAGTGTTGCTGACATTTGGATGCCAGTTTTCAGGGGCTAGCCAAATCAGAATTAGCTACATATCAACTATAGGCAGTTTCACAATTGTGAACAAGATCTGTTTTTAACTGTGTTTTCAAGAATTTATAGGCAAGTCAGATTAGGTGTGTGTTTTTTGTTAGGTGCCGTCAGTTAAAGGATGACTCATAGCAATCCTATGAATAACAGATCTAAACCCTGTCCTATCTTCATAAACTCTGATACACTCAAGTCCATTGTTGCCGTGACTGTGTCAGTCCACTTAATTGAAGGGTTTTCCTCTCCTTTGCCATTCCTCCACCTTCCCAAGCATGATGTCTCTCTGCAAGGAGTAACCTCTCAGAGGAAAAGAATATGAAATGAAACTTCATCATCTTTGCCTCCAAATGAACACTCTGGTTGCACTTACTCCAACACATATATCTGTTCATTCTTTTGGTAGTCCATGAGATACTCAACACTCTTCTCTAATACCAGAGTTCAAAGGCATCAGTTCTTCTTCTGTCATTCTTAGTCATTGTCCAGTTCTCAGATACATAGCAAGTGACTGAAAATACATTGGCCCAAATCCAGTCCACCTCAGTCCTTACACTGCCACCATTACACGGGGATGACTAACAGCAACTCTGTTAGTCAACCTGTTGTGCTAATCCCAAAGTCTGTGTTAGAATCTCACAACTGCTCCTTGGGAGAAAGATGGAATGTCTCTCTGAAAGATCTCCAATAAAGATTTACAGTATCCTCTCACAGGCATTTACATTCTTCTCCTATAAAGATTTACATCCTCAAAGACCAGATAGAGAGTCACTCTAAGTCAAAACCATGTCAATGCCAGTAGGTGTTGAATAGAATTAAGATTTAGGAAGGAAGGAAGGAAGG
The DNA here is from genome assembly GCF_000299155.1 of Elephantulus edwardii. NCBI lineage: Eukaryota > Metazoa > Chordata > Mammalia > Macroscelidea > Macroscelididae > Elephantulus > Elephantulus edwardii. The sequence goes on along the minus strand of NW_006399758.1, from coordinate 33,368,068 downwards.
TGGGAAAGAAAGAAGGAAGGAATAGATAAAGAGAAAAAAGAGGGAAAGAAAATAACAGGTTCCTGAAGATGTAAGGATGTGGGGGAACTGAAATCCTTACTCATTGTTGGTGGGAAGGCAAAATAGTATAGCCATTGTGGAAAACAAGATGGTGGATCCTCAAAGAACTGAAAGTAGAACTATCATATGACTCAGAATTCCACTCTTTGCTGTGTAACCAAAACAATTGAAAGTAGAGACTCGGACGAGTACATCCCCAAAGTCGATACAACCCAAATGCCTATCAGCAGATGAATGGATAAGCAAAATGTGACACAGACTCTGGACATGCAGTTCTTCACTTTTTGCACTGCTGACCAAAAGATTACGCATCTCCAGAGGTTCAAATCCGTCAACGACTCCTTGAGAGAAAGAGGAGCAGTGTCTTCCCATTAAGATTTACAGCCTTGAAAGCTGAATGGAAGGTTGTCATCCGTTGGAACCGGCTCAACATCAGTGAGGAAGAGAAATGAACTCTTGATACATGATGGGAGGAGCTGGAAGACATACTAAGTGAAGCAAGTCAATAACTGAATATCATGCTGTGATCCAGACATTTGACTCTCAAATTTTTATCCAAGAAGAATGAAATAACATGGCCACTAACACCACCACCACCACCACCACCATCACCACCACCACCTTTTCCGGGAAAATTCATTACACAGTATTCATAATACTCTGAACTAGTAACAGCTCAAATACGTATAAGAATTTCTCAATCATAAACTATGATATATTTCTACAATGGATATCCCTTTGAAATAAAAAGAGATAAAGACTGACATGGATGAATCTTTCAGATATTGTCTTGAGCAAAATCAGACACACAAGAACAGGCAAAACTAACTTTTGGTGACAGAAATCATGATAGATGGATAGGATTGACTGAGAAGATCGTGACAAGTTTTTGAGGTGATGAATTGTCCTGTCTTTCACAAAAGTAGGTTTCATTAATGTATTCATTGACCAACAATGGTCAAATGGCTGCTAATCAGATGGTTGTTGTTGTTGTTGTTGTTATGTGCCATTGAGTTGCTTGAGACTTATAGAGACCCTATGTACAAGAGCCCTAAACCCTGCTCTATCCTGTGCCAACCTTATTGTCTCCAACACACCCACTCCCCAACTACCTCAATCACTGAATCGATCCATCTCATCGAGGGTTTTCCTCTTCCGCACAATCCCTACATTCCCCCAAACATGATGTCCTTTTCCAAGGACTGATCCCTCCGTGCAACATGCCCAAAGTATGGCAGATGAAGCTTCAGAATCCTTGCCTCCAAGGAGCATTCCAACTTCACCTTTTCCAGGACAAACCTGCTTGTTCTCCTAGCTGTCTATAGTATATTCAACACTCTTCTCTAGCACCACAGCTCAAAGGCATCAATTCTCTTTCTATCATCCCTAGTCATTGTCCAACTCTCTGACGCATAGCAAGCAATTGCGAAGACTATAGCCTGGATCAGCGCACCTGAGTCTCCAGCTTGATGTTGTTGCTCTTCAGTACTCTGGAAAGGTCCCTGACAGCTGACTTTCCCAATGCAATTCATCTCTTGATTTCCTGGCTGCTGGTACCAAGAGTGTTGACTGTGGAGCCAAGCAAACTAAAACTGTTAACAATCTAAATCTCTTCATTTCTAACCAGTCAGCAGCTTTAGGAGAGAAAGACGGGCAGTTTCTTCCTAAAAGATTTACATCTGAGGAAATCTGATGGCATGTTGCCAGGAGTTTGAATTGACTTAATAGCAGGATATTTTTGGGGGGTGGAAAAGGTGGGGGGAGGAAGATGTAGAGGGTTGCTGTTATTATATTTGAGCATTTTTAAAAATTTTTTATTATTTTTGTGTGAGTGTACCGAAAAATCAGATCTGATTGGTACAGGAGGAAATTGTCCCTCCTTCCCCAGGAGAGCATCTGGTGGATTTGAACAGTGAGCCTCTGGGATTGTAGTTGCAGCTCCTTGCCGCTAGGCCACCAGAGCTTCCCTATTTGAGCATTTGTAAAGTGTTTAAAATTTATTTTCTTATTTCACTTTTAAACAAACCCAAAGAGAGTGGCTGAAGCCCAGAGCGAGTTTAAATAATTTAGCCAAAGCTGCTTGAGAAACAGAAAGCAGAGCCAGAAATCTGATCCGAGCTACTGTGGTCCCGTAGTTTGAATCCATGAACTTCTCTACCTCTGGTAATGAATGCACCTATTGTAATAAAGGAAGAATGTGATTACTATCATATCTAAAATGCAACAGCAATTATCTCTAACAAATTTCATGTATAAATCCAGAATCCCCTGGCCCCAGAGTACTCATTTGATAACCATAGATGGTGGTAAACAGGTGGCTCAAAGGTTAATGAAGTAATGTATTTTTTTTTATTCTTTAGAAGAAATGGCATATCTTATTAACACTGAAAGATACTTTGTCAATTGTCCACTCTTAGGAGGGCTAACTGATTTTTGTTGGGTTTGTTTGATTTTTGGGTTTTTAAAAAAAATCTTCTCAGGTTGGTTTTTCCATTTCTTGCCACTAGATGGTGCATAGGTTATGCAAACGCATCAGTTTTGGAGAAGAATTGCCCCAAAACAAAAGGAAGAATTCAATAAAAAAAAAAAGATGGAGGTGAAATTTAGTTCCCCCGTTTTTAAAAAAGAGAGTAGTACTCTAAACTTCCTAACTGCTGGAGACTCTAACTACTGGAGACTGAGTTCCCAGTTCCACCATTTTTCCTTTAAGAAGAAACTTTAACAACTATTTGAGCCAAGATAAAAGACATGACTAATGATCAAAAGCTGCTTGAGAGTTTGTTTACTCTGTAAACTAGGTTCCTGATAATAGAAGCAAGGGTTGGCATTCTGAAAAAGACATTAACAAGCACATTTCAATAAAGCTAAGTAAAGTTAAGTAAATGCTTTCTTTAATTGATATATTCTGGAACCTTTCAGAATCTGTAAATTGTTCCTCCTTCCTAAATTTCTTCAGTTGCTCTGCAATAAAAAATAGTGAGGAATGGTCAGATAATTATTATTTAGTAGTCATTTTGTCATACAAAACTATGATAATCCACAAACCAGGATTATTGTTGTTGTTGTTATTAAGTCAGTCTAGAGACTAAGATGCACCTGATCCAGGTCATGGTCTTCCCAATTGTTTGTTATGTGTCTGAGAGCTGGACAATGAATAAGGATGACAGAGGAATAGATACCTTTGAGCTGTGGTGCTGAATAAGAGTACTGAGCATACCATGGACTTCCAAGAAAAAAAAAATAGGTCTGTACTCGAGAGGGTGGAAACAGGTTGCTCCTTGGAGACAAGGATTTTGAAATTCCATCTCACATACTTTGATCATGTTGTCAGGAAGGGCCAATCCTTGGAGAAGGACATCATGCTTTGAATAGAGGAGAGTCATTGCAGGTGAGAAAGACCCTGCATGAGATGAATTGACATGGTGACTGTGGCAATGGGGTCAGGTATGTCAAAGATGGTGAGGTTGGCTCCCGTTAGGTCAAGCTTCAGAGCCATTTTTTAGAGGGTCACTATGAGTCATAGTTGATTGGACAGCACATAACAACAACAGAAAAAAGGACAAGATTTTAAAATTAAAACCCAAGCTGGACATGAACCTCTAATGAGTACATAGGTGAAATAATGTTCATAAAATCTCATTGTCATGTAAAAGTAGCCATTATGACCTATTACCTTCTTCTCCTCTGGTGTAATTTTGAGACTCAAGAATGGGAGTAGAGCTGAGCATTTATACTGGATGTCTGGCCCCCTTTTTTCTTCTCTCTCTTATGACCTGCCCTCCCTCCAGCTTACTCACTGTGCAGGTCACTTTCTACTGTGACCACCTCAGCAAGTGCTCACCTGAAAAAGGGTATCAAGCAGATGTACATTGCTCTGCTTCAGGGCGAGACATTTCAAGTCATTTCTATCTGGATTGATGGCACTAGAGAAAGCCTGCACTGAAAGATCTTATATTCTGGACTCTGAGCTCAAGTGTGTAGAGTTTTCCAAATAGAATAACATGCAATATGCCGATGATATAACTTTGCCTGCAGAAATGAAGACTTGAAGCACTTACTGGTAAAGCTTAAAGAGTTTAGTCAGTATGGGTTACATCTCAACATAAAGAAAACAAAAATCTCCACAGCTGGACCGATAAACAACTTCACTATAAACAAAGGCACGGTTGGTGGTGTTAATTTCACAAGATGTATTGTGTTGGGCACATCTGCTGCCAAGGACTTCTTTAAAATGCTGAAGAGCAAAGATGTCTGTTTTAAGACTCAGATGGATAAGACTAAAGTGTATCTGACCCAGGCTACTGCTATTTTCAATTGTTCCATATACAGCTCAGAGCAAGACAATGAATAAGGAATTCTGAAGAATTGACACCTTTGAAATATGGTGTTGTCAAAGAGTATTGAATATAGCCGTTTGCCCAGGAGCAAATATATTGGTCTTGGAAGATATGTGGCCAGAGTACTCCTTAGATACAAGGATGGTGAATGTTGTTGTCTAACTTACTTTGGGCATGTTATTTGGATGGGCCAGTGCCTGGTGAAGGATATCTTGCTAAAAGTAGAGAATCAGAAAGAAAAAAAAAAACCACCCATACTCTCAATAACCTGGATTGCCTCAGTGACAGCAACAATGGCTTTAAGCCAAGGAGAGATTGTGAGGATGACTCTGGATGGAGCAGAGCTTAGTACTGTCGTACGTATGATAACTATGATTGATTGGGAGCTTAGCTGATGACACCAAATAACAAGAAGTACTTTTCAGCCCGAAATTTCCAGCAATGACATATGTGATCCTTGCTGCCGTATTTTAAGACTCCAACAAGCTCATGTTTTATGAAGTATTTCAATGCAAGTAAAAACCTGCAGAGATCAATTTAAGGCATACTTCTAAATGGATAATGGATATGACGAGCAATCAACATCTCTGGTTTGGAAAGAAACAGGAATATAACTTCATGTGGGCAGATAGCTATCCCCTTCCTGTGGCTTTCCCAGACCCCAAAATCCATATTGCTGTGATGTGAGAGCAGAGAACATTCATGGCAAGGGCATCAGACTGGCTCACTACCAGCCCTTCTTATGTACTGGAATGAATCCTGGGAGGACAAACGTGGAGGTCATGTCTTCCCAGTGGAACTCCCAGTTAGGACCTTGTGAAGGAGGATTTGGGAAAGCACTTCCGAGTGGCCTGGTTGATCCTTCACATGTACATGCAGACTTTCTAGTGATAGCGCTCTTTGATCCTAAGCCCATCTCTAGAAATTGGAATGGTATAGGGTGCTGTATGAACTTTAGCACCAGCGTCATGTGAGGAGAGAATATCAAGGAGTCCACTGAGACACTAAGAAAGCACAGCAATACCTCATCCAACCCTACAAAACTAAAGCGGGCCCACACGTTGCCCAGTTCTCCATGAAACCTCCAACATCAACACCTTTGCTGCCTGTGTAGGGAAATGTGGCGCCAGTATCAGGCTTTTCAGACTGGCTGCCAGCAAAAGAAGGGTCACTGTGAATACCGCCTCTTCTCTGCCAACTGCGACGTCCTAATTGGTGACAAACCCCCTCATCTACACATATCTTTACAATAAGACTGTCCAGTTGTTGTTGTATGCCACTGAGTTGGAACCAACCCATAACTGACACTCTAATGGGTTTTCAGAGGCAGTTAATGACATGGAAGTAGATTGCTTCTCTTGGGTTCGAGCCTCATGCCTTTGGGATTAAAAGACAATTTCTTACCATTAGGCCTCCAGAGTCCTCTGAAATATACTATATACAGAGTTCATTATATAAAGGAAATAACTTCCAGCTATCAAACCCGTCCCCGTCCTTCATCTCACACCTACTTTCCCCTTCTTCCACTTGCTCCTACCAACTGTAACTCAAAGGGCAAAATACCAAGGCTGTTGGTTGCTATTTTATTTTTTAAATTCCTCTTACCTGTTTACTAACTCTTGCTCTTGGGGTCCAAGGTGGAGGGAATCATGTTTTTAATCTCCTCATACTCTTGACCTCTTTTTCCATATCAATGAAGCTTTTGTTACGACTGAGGATTCCTGTACTAGTGGAGAAGGCAGAAGGAGGAATGCTTCCTTTCAGTTAGTGTGTTTGTTCCACAGATAAGGTCATCCAGACCAAGCTTGCCAAGGTGGAGGGCCACACCACAGGGATCAAAAGCAGCAGCGCCACCATGAGGTCAGAGCTTTTCTTCTTCTTGAGGAGTCTTGAAGTGATTAAAGACACACCATTCTTTTTTATTTTTTTTAATTAAATTTTATTAGTTTTAATGAACATTTACAGATATTTTGGGTTTTCATTCATTCATTGT
>NW_006399758.1:33352783-33361578 GCF_000299155.1 Elephantulus edwardii | reverse complement strand
CTTGGCACAACTTGGTGAGCACGTCCATGGCAGCATCTGCTAGCTGAAATATGTCAATTGGTATACCATCTATTCCTGGGGCTTTATTTTTTGCTATTTCTTTCAAAGCAGCTTGAACTTCTTCCTTCATCACCATAGGCTCTTGCTCATTGTTGTTTCATTAAATTCTTCTGTGTCTGCTAATTCCTTTCAATACAATGACTCAGGGGCCTTGTTAGACAGTAGAATTAATCCAAAGGCTTCCAAGTTGTTAAATCTGTATGGAAACACATTGTCATGTCTTTCTTCTGTGGAACTATTGATGGGTTCCACTCCCCAGCCAAGCCCTTAATCATTTCACTAAAACTTTGTTAAAAAATAAGAAACAGGAGTTAAATCCACTTCATGTGCATGTTTTATAGCTGAAGAAATGTAAAGAAATCAAGTCACCGATGAGGACTTTTTAGTTAGTGAATGTTCAAATTAGATTTCTTTTTTACATTCTTTAACTTTATGTTAACACATTTTACAATTAAAATGTATTTATTTTTACCCATGCCTTGCAATGAATTACTTAAAGAATTACTTAATATGGCTTTTCTAGTAACAACAAGTAAGTTTTGTAACTTTAAGCAAATGATTGACTGGAACTATGAAGATTAGTTGTTTATGGTCCATCAAGGTGATTACCATCTTGGTAATAATGAAAATAGGGTGCATACTCTTGTTTGCTATCAAGTTGGACTGACCTACAGCTGATCCTCCAGTAGGTTTTTCAGAGGCAAAAAATATTCATGGATGATGATTGCTCATCTTTCTCCTGGAACTTCTTATCACTAGGCTACTAATGCTCCCTTACAAGGTACATAACTGCTGTTATTAGGTGCTGTTGAGTTGCCCGTGACTCATAGTGCCCCTATGTACCACAGCTCTGAAGCCTACCTTATCCTGAGCCAGTCTCACTTACCCTATTACCCCAGTTACTGTGTCAATTCATCTCCTCCAGGGTCTTCCTCTCCTGTGCTATCCCTCTACCCTTCTGCACATGATGGCCTAACTGGCCATTTGCCCAAAGTATGTAAGACAGAGATTCAAAATCTTTCCTCTATGGAATCTCTGGTCTCCTTGTGGTAAGAATCTGCACTGCAATCCCAAAGTCTTGCTTCCAAGGAGAAACTTGGTTTTATCCTCTCCAAAGACAGACTGGTTTGTTCTCTTGGCAGTCCATGATATGTTCAATCCTATTCTTCAGCGCCACAAGTCAATTCTTCTTCTGTCATCCTTAGTCATTGCCTAGCTCTCTGATGCATAGCAAGTAAAAGTGAAGACCATGCCCTGAATCAGGTGCATCTTAGTCTCTAAACTGACATCTTTGTTTCTCAGTACTCTGGAGAGGTCCTGGACTGCAGGCTTCCCCAGTGCAATTCGTCTTTTGATTTCTTGGCTGCTTGTGCCAAGAGTGTTGACTATGGAGCTGCACAGTCTGAAATTGTTAACAACCTCAACATCTTCTCCACTATGTAAATAATACGTATGAAACATTAATGAGAACACTGGTCGGTCAGTTTCATCATCCTATTAGGCTTAAAATGAGCCACATCCAGGAATACACAGGATGGGGGCCTCACTACTATCAAGAAGAAAAGATTAAAGTCAAGCTCATCTTCTCGCCCTTTAAAAAAATTTATACGAATTTACTTACAAAATTAAAATACATCGTTTTTCAGACCAGATTATTTCCATTTCCTTCACCCTCCTACCCATCAAATGATCCAAACCCGTGTTTGAACCTAGGGTCTTTACACTGATAGCTCCCTAAACCAGGACAGAGAGAGAGGGAGAGCTGTAACAGCAGAAAGGGTGCAAGATGGCAAGAAATGGCATCAGAGTAAATGGTGGCAGCAGAACTCGGAGGCTAGTGCAAGACAGTGTAGTTGACCTTACCAGTCCGTGGAGTGAGCTGGTTACCAGCGAGCAAGGTAACTCACAAAGCAAGAGAGCTGAGTGTCCATGAAGGAGGCTTCCTGGTGGTGTGGAGTGCCTCTAGCTATGGTACTTGGCTATGATACTAAAGAGCTCTGTAACACTTGTCTGAGCAGGAAAGAGCCAAAGCTGAAGGGCCTAGGGGCAAAGAGTGGGGCATTGCAATGAATTATCGAATCCAACAGAGAGAAGAGGGTACTGTGGTAGGAAGAGCTGTGTCAGAACTGGTAAAAAGAGAGGGAGGAGGTATCGGTGACTTCTACCTCATGGCAATCAGACTTGGAATGTTGATATTGACAATGATTCATCTCTTTATGAACTTTGAAGACCTCAATGCCATCTTTACAACTCAGATGTGATTAGTTGTTTCTTAATGAGTATTTCTTCACAAATCTATAAGGAAATCTATTTTTGAACACTTTTTTTCCCTGGAGATTTCTCCCTGTTGTTGCTTTTACTTTATACTTGTTACATTATTGGCTTGCTGTAAAATTACTGTACTGAAACATCTTTCTTTCCTGTGATCAAGAAACAATTTTTTGGTGTTCCACTCTGCTGTATCATCTATTTTCTTGTGTCCTCAGAATTCTTCCTCTTTCCCGGATAATTCCCTCATTTTAGTAGAGACAATCTTCTGGTAGTTTCTTGAGAAAACGCTTGTTATTGGTGAAGTTTTAAAGATCTTGAGTGTCTGTCAAAAAATGTATTTATTGCACATTCTTTTTCTGTCTTTTAAAAATATTTTATATTGGTTTGTATACAAAATTCATATATATATATACATATATAATGTTTCACACATTCATTCATAATTTGTTTCATACAATAATTCACATACATTGTGTTTTATAAAATCAATCACCATTGACCTATGGCCACTATTATCTCAGCTTTTCAGGTTCTCACTGGATCTTTCCTAATTCCTTCACCCCTTCCCTCCACCCATCAGACTCTGTGACTCATATTTTCCCTCATCCCAATCTTCAGCCCCTCTGCTTCCTCTATTTCTCCCTTTGGACTTCCCATACACATCTTACTAGTTATCTTCTATTTTTACCATAATGGCTTTATACAGTATTTGTCCTTATGAGACAGAATTAGTTCACTTAGATAGTGCAATCCAGCTTCTTCCATGTTATATAGTACTTTTCAAAATCATTGCTCCTGAGTGCTGCACAGTACAGTAACCCTTGAATAATAGCTGAGTATGGAATGCAAGAGTGGAAATCTGTTTGGTGAAGAATTTAATGACATTGATTCATTTTTTCCATAGCGTCTACTGTTGTTTTGTGGTTGGTAAGTTGACTGACTCGTCACAGCCTCTGGATAACAGAAGTAAGTCCTTGTTCTGTGTCATTTTCATGAATATTGCTTTAAAAGTGCAATCTTAGTTTTTATTTCATCTATAAGAGTGATCTTTCTGTTTTCTCTCAAATTTTTCATGTTGTCCTGAAATTTCATCAGGAATCCTGCTTTGATTTCAAGACTTTGATTCTGAAAGTATTTTTGACTATTTCTTTTATCTTCCTTCATTCTTTTCTCTGGAACTTTGATTATTAGATATTTGACCACCTGGATCAATTTTCATCCCGCCCCCCCATTTGTATCAACTGTTTTTCTGGACTTTTCTACTCTCTGACAGATATCTTTAACTTGCAGTCTATTGAATATATTTCTACTATTATAATTATTTGCCAAGAATGCTTACTCACTCTTTATTTTTAGAACTAGAAACCTAAAGTCCCATGATTTAATTTTTACTATTGAGGAGCTCTGGTGGCCTAGTGGTAAGAAGCTACTCTTCAATCCCAGAGGCATGAAATTTGAGTCCAGCTACTCCAAGGGAGAAGTTTGGACAATCTTCACCTGCACAATTTACTGCTTCTAAAAACCTACTGCAGTGTCAGTTATGGGCCACTTCTGACTAGAAAACACTCAAAAATTACAGCAACTGCAACATTTCTTTGGAATAAAAAAATATATATATTTCCATGGTTTCCATATGAACCACTAAGTAGTAGATGCATGATAAATATAACTCTTGCGAGTGTTGAAAATTACGAATTTCTCATTTTGGGGAAGACATCTTTCAAAGCTACCATAATTGGTAGGCCGATACAAACAAAGATGTACCGATGTACCGTCTACAAAACAGGCTTTGTTATTTTAGTAAATTGTGGAATAAAAGAGCAATTATGAAAATGGCAATGTCGTGATTCATTACCATTCCTCCTTTGATGAGCACGTGGTTCAAGCCCCACACCAGTGAGCCAAGATTCCTGCTTGATTACACAGGTCGGCCGAACCCTGCCGTGAATCAGTGTGTATTGTTACTGACAGTCTTTCATCTGGAGATTGTGACACAATACAGACTGATGTTCTCTGGGGACTGCATCAAAGCTACAGTCACGGTTCTGATAATTTTAAATTGTCTGTTGGTTTAGATCTATTACATAATAGAATCTACCTGTACCAAGGTTGTCTTTTAAGCTTCTCTTACTTTTGTCTCCCAGGACATTTGCAAGCACAGTTTATTCCAAGAAATGCTCTTGTGTTCACAATGCACTCAATGTTCCAGAACTAGCTGCATTTAAAACAGCAGATGCGTATCACAAATTTAAACAACACTGAATTAGAGGAGTCATTCAGTGTTAATAAGAGAAAAGCCTATGTTGGAGACTATTGTTCATGTCTTTTTTTTTAGCTCATCAGCTTCTTCTGGGAAACTTTTGTAGCATAAATTGAGGAGAAGAGGCCCCAAGGCACAAGATGTCAGTCATGGAGCAGAAGTTCAAAACTCCTGAAGTCAAGAGACACTGCTCTTAGGAGAAGAAACTAACAGCAGCTTGAGGCATTAGGAATGACAGAAGCCCAGAAAGATTAACATACAGGCCATCAAATCAAGGGCTGGGTAGGGGAGATTGTTGTTGAATGGAGTAGGTGGGATGTAAATGTTGGTGGAGCAGGGCGAGGGGTGGCTCAAAACACCTGGCAAGGGGGGGACAGCACAGAATATTGGGTTTTTTTTCCTACTACTGGGAAATGTCTTTAATCTGTTCTTCTCTGTTAAATGTTTGTCTGTCAGATTATGTTCTAAATCTGAGCAATCTAATTAAGACAGACTAGGAAATAGACTTCTGAAATAGCAGGCCTTTGAAAACCCTATGTACTACAGAGCACATTTAGACTAGCAGATATGGCAACTGACGCTAAGCCTTCAAATATGGAAACACATAGGAGGAGGAACAGCTGTAAGCAGACACTAGTGATTGGAATATGGAATGTAAGAACCGCGAATGTAGGAAAATTGGACATTGTTAAGAAGGAAATGGGACCCATAAATATTGACATACTCAGTATTGGTGAAATGAGATGGACTGACATAGGACATTTTGAGTCGGAGGATTATATAATCTATGCTGGAGATGAAAAGGTGAGGGAAAATGGGTTGTTTTCTTAGTTAAAAATGTCATTTCTAGATCCATCTTGAAATACAATGTTGTGAGTGTCAGCATAATATCCATACATATACAAGGAAGTCCAGTGAATTAAAATATACACACCAACAACCAGAGCTAAAGAAGAGGAAATAGAAGATTTCTACCAACGTTTGCAGTCAGAGATTGATCGAACACGCAAAGGAGATGCATTAATAATAATGGGTGACTGGAATGCAAAAGCTGGAAATAGAGAATAAAGATCATCTGCTGGAAAACATGGACGTGGTGACAGAAATGAAGCCAGAGATAGAATGATAGAATTTTGCACTATCAACGACTTATTCATTGCAAATACATTTTATAAGAAACAAAGATGTAGGCTATACACATGGATTTCACCTGATGGTATGCATACAAATCAGATAGATTACATCGGTGAAAAGAATCACTAGAGAAGCTCAATAACAGCTGTGAAAACGAGGTGAGGTGCTTATTGTGAAACAAACCACCAACTACTCACATGCAAGTTCAAGCTGAAGCTGTGGCAAGTTAAATCAAGTCCACAGGAACCAAAATTTGACCTTGAATCTATCCCACCTGAATTTCAAAACCATCTCAGGAACAGGTTTGAGGCCTTGGTCATTAATGAGCAAAGACTGGATGAGCTGTGGGAAGATATCAAGAATATCATCCAGGAAGAATGCAAAAGGTCATTACAAAGACAGAGGAAGAAGAAAAGACCAAAATGGATGTCAGAAGAAACTCTAAATTGCACTGGAACACCAAGAAGCCAAAGCAAAGGGAAGAAATCAAGATATTAAGGAACTGGACAGAAGATTCTAGAGGGCAGTAAGGGAAGACAAAGTAAAATATTATAAAGAAATGTGAAAGGAGCTGGAGTCAGAAAATCAAAAGGGCTGAACTCACTCAGTATTTAAGCTCAAGGAACCAAAAAACAAATTCAAACCTCAAATTGCAATACGTAAAGATGCTTTGGGCAGAATATTAAATGATCTAGGAAGCATTACAAGAAGATGGAAAGACTACATAGAGACATTTTACCATAAGGAATTGGTAGACACAGAAGAATTTCATGAAACAATGTATGACCAAGAACCTGTGGTGATGAAGAAGGACATTCAAGCTGCTATGAAAGAATTGGCAAAAAACAAGGCCTCAGGAATTGATGGCATACTGATTGACGTATCTCAACAAACAAATGCTGCCCTGGATGTGCTCCCCAAGTTGTGCCAAGAAATATGGAGGATAACCACCAAGCCAACTGACTGGAAGAGATATTTGTTCCCATTCCAAAGAAAGGTGATCCAACAGAGTGTGGAAATTATTGAACAATATCATTGATACCACATGCAAGGAAGATTCTGCTAAAGTTATCCAAAAACAACTGGAACAGCCTATCAACAGAGAACTACCTGAAGTACAGGCTGGAATTAGAAGAGGCCATGGCACTAGGGATATTATAGCTAATATCAGATGGATCTTGGTTGAAATTAGAGAGTACCAGAGGAATGTCTATCTGTGTTTCATTGATTATGCAAAGACATTTGACTGTGTGGATCACAACAAACTGTGGTTGACTCTGAAAAGAACGGGAATCCCAGAACCCTTGATTGTGCTTATGAGGAACCTATACTTGGACCAGGAGGTAGTGGTCAGAAAAGAGCAAGGAAACACTGCATGGTTCAAAATTGGGAAGGGTGTTCATCAAGAATGTGTCCTATCCCCATATCTTTTCAATCTATATGACGAACAGATTATCCGGGAGGTTGGGTTCTATGAGGAGAACTATGGTATCAGGATTGAAAGTAGACTCATCAATAATCTGCATTATGCAGATGACACAATCCTGCTGGCTGAAACTGAGAAGGACCTGAAATGCTTGCTGCAGCAGGTCAAGAACTGTAGTCTTCAATATGGATTGAAGCTCAACATCAAGAAAACAAAGATTATCATCACTGGGCTGATTGGCAGCATCATGATGAATGAAGAAGAGATTGAGATTGTTGACAGCTTTAGTTTACTTGACTCTACAATTGACATTCTTGGTACCAGAATTCAGGAAATTAAAAGATGAATTGCATTGGGAAATCTACTGTCAGAGACTTATCCAAGGTACTGAGGAGCAAGGATGTCAGTCTGGAGACTAAGGTGTGCCTGATACTGGTCATGGTCTTTGCAATTACTTGCTATGCACCGGAAAGCTGGACACTGAATAGGGATGATAGGAGAGTTATGCCTTTGAGCTGTGGTGCTGGAGAAGAGTGTTGAATATACCATGGACTGCTAGAAGAACAAACAATTTCATCCTGGAGAGGGTAAAGCCATGCTGCTCCTTAGAGGCAAGTATTCTGAAGCTTTGTCTGACATACTTTGGACATGTTGCATGGTGGTATCAGTCCTTGGAGAAGGATGTTATGCTTGAGACGTGGAGGGACAGCTCAGGAGAGGAAGACCATTGATAGATGGATTGATTCAGTCACTGGGGTAATGAGGCTAGGCATGTTGGAGTCAATAAGATAGGCAAGGGCTAGAGTAGCATTTAGTGCTGTTTTATGTATGGTCGCTCTAAGTGGCAAGCAACTCAGTGGCAAATAACAACATTTATACTTATGTTTTCTCCATTTTTTTGCCAAATGCCTTTCTGTTTTTAAATAAGGGTTTTTAAAAAAAATAATAGTAACAAAAATAGGCATTAACATTCTAATAGCTTCACATTTGTGTTTGTGGTGCTGCACAAGGTATCACAGTCTATGAGAAACAGAAGGCTGTGGTCAAGATCTGTGAGCATATTACTTCCATATTTTAGTTTTAAAAATAAGGAGACTGACATCTTTCTTAGTGATTTGCCTCCCAAAGAAAAAGGTAGCTACCAAAAGAAAAATTATAGTAGCCATGTCTCATGCTAAAAGATTTGTATTTTTGGACTGGTCACTAGAAGACAATCTCATTCTAAAACTACAGTTGAGAAATCTGATTTTCCTCCTGTTGGCTCTAGGACATACATTTCCTCTATTTTTATTTTTAAACTACTGTTCTTGTTGTTATGTGTGGTCAAGTTATCTTAATTCAAAGCAATCCAATGTAGAACAGCTCTGAAGCCTGACTGTCCTGAGCCAATCTCACTGACTCCAACACACCTAACCCCATAACCCTACTTACTGTATCAATCCATCTTATTAGGGGCTTCTTCTCCTGCAGTGTCCCTCCACCCTTTCAAACATGATGTCCTTTTCCAGCAACTGGTCTTTCCTAGCCATATGCCCAAATTATGTGAGATGGAGCTTCAAAATCCTTGCCTCCAAGGAGAAACTTGTTTTCACCCTCTCTAAGACAGATCTGTTTGTTATCTTGGAAGTCCATAGTATGTTTAAG
>NW_006399758.1:33334354-33340548 GCF_000299155.1 Elephantulus edwardii | reverse complement strand
CATTTGTTGATGGGCACTTAGGTTGTTTCCAACTCCTTGCTATTGTGAACAAAGCTGCAATAAACATGGGTGTGCATATATCCATTCTTTTTTACATAAACAGAAAAAGCAAGTTTGGTTTCCCTCTGATAACACTTGTTCTGTAGGAGTTATGGACAACGGTTGTATTCACCATTTTATTGGATCATTAACCATTTATTCTTTTTATTATCAGGCTACTGACAACAGTGCACGACTCTTAGTGAGGACCTAAGAAGTTTTTAGAAAATCAGGCCACCTTCTGGGCAAGATAAACCAAAAATATATAGTGAAAAGTCCCCAGTCCATTGCCTTTAAGTTGATTCCAATTTATGATGACCCCCTATTAGGTGTTCCAGGGCTGGAATTATTTGTGGGAGGAGACTGCCCATCTTTCTCCCACAGATCAGCTGAGATTTAAACCTCTGACATTTTGGTTATAGCATAAGTAATGAACTATAACAACAGAGTTCCTCAGCAGTAGGTAGGAAAGGGATAGGAAATCCAAGGGTCAGTTGTGTTTCGTCTCCTTGATGCTCTTTTTTTTAATTTAAATCCTTACTGCCATGGAGTAGATTTAGGCTCACTGCAATTACATAGGACAAAGTAGAACTCCTCAGTAGGATTTCTAAGGCTGTAAATATTTATGGCAGTAGATTACTACAGTAGATTACTACTTCTTCTGCAGGTAGATTGTTGGATTTGAACTACTGACCTTCAATTATCAATCCAATATTAGCATGCAGCATCCCCAAGATTCCTTTCTGACATAGATAGTCATTTCCAATTTGCACTTGGCATCATCATACTTGGAAGGGTGGAGATGGTACAGGAGAGGAAGACCCCAGATGAGATGTATTGACACAGTAACTGGGATAATGGGGGCAGATGTGTCAGTGTAAGTGAGACTGGCTTAGGACAGGGAAGGGTTCAGAGTTATTGTACATAGGGTTTCTATGAGTTGAAGGCAACTTGATGGCACGTTACAACAACAATAACATCTCAAAAGATCTGTTGGGACCACTTCTACCTAGTTAAACATCATCTTCACGTAATCTATAATAAATAATTTAGGATGTATTTGCTACTCCAAATTATGCTAAGTGATAGTTAAGCATACAAAGTTTAGCATACAAACCAGAGTGTTCAGTGCAATAATGGACACATGAATGATTACTCATCTACTTGACAAGAATATTATTCCTACCAAGAAATCCATCTTTAGGGCCCTTTAGAGTAGTGAGAGAAGATCTTCACCCTGAAACCCACAGCGTCCCTTTTCAGCAGGAAGTAGCTAAGAGAATACGCCATCCCCTTTTCCTTATGACTCAGGGTGAAGTCTCTCTCAGGGAGGATTGATAGGGAATGGCAAAGGACACACCGACAAAGGAGATTAATCAGAACTGGCTTTGACAAGCACTGTGGCAATTGGACAATTAAAACAGACATTCGGATGGGGGGGATGAAGAACAAACTGGGGAGGAGAGTAGAGAGAATGGTGCAGCAATGAAGGAATGAAAATGCAAAATCCCTGTAAATGTTCATTAAAATTAATAAAATTTAATAATAAAAAAACCCAAACAAACAAACAAAAAAGAAATCCATCTTTAACTGAAAATATAAAGAACATTTATTGCAGTATTATTGGTCACTTTATAGTATAGTGCCACACTTTATTTTCAACAGAAGCCATCCATCATTAGACTTCATATGCCTAAAACTTTGAGGTAATGGATTTTTCAGAGCAAAAATCAATTTAAAGTTTCAGATTGGAAATAATTTAGCTCTGGTGGCCTGGTGGGTAGGGAACTGCACTGCCAATCCAAATGCGGAGGGGAGGGTGTGTTTCAGATATACAGCAGCTTTAAAAGACGGAGACGGACGATTACCTTCTGTGTGATTTACAACATCTGAAAACCCATAGGTATGTCAGCTGTGAATCAGTCCCTATTCAATGGCAGTGAGTTTGAGGTGTCTTTCTCCCCCTAAACATACAGAATATTAGATTTGTTTAGTAGTTTATTAAAACCTATAGAACACTTTATGTTATCTAATTTAATCCTTAAAAGCATGTAATTTCCTCTTTTATAGGTAAGTAAACCAGAAGGCAAAGAAAATGTTGGCTTTTAAGACACAGACAAAACAAATGGCAGAGCCAAGCTAAGAATTATATGGCCCACATCGCATGTAGAGCTTTTTTTTTTTTTATTTTGCAGAATAAATACAAGATATCCTTAAAAAGAAGGAAGTTCAGTTGGTGAAATGATTGATGTCAAGAAATCGGCTTGTCTAGGATGGTGGCTGGAATTAAGGCATGTAATTTTGGGAAGAGACAAGCTCTTCACCTCAGAAAAGCCATGAACTGAATTGACTGAAGCTGTACGTAAAGCTTGAAACATCAAAGCTTTTGGCCAAATCTGCCACAGAAATCTGTACTTGAAGTATCTAAGGAATAATTTGAAATAGAAAATGTCATTTATTTAGCCCAGGGGCAGTGAGTTTCCATGACTCATGTTACCCCAACAGCCATGCAGCACTCGGTATAACTGCAAAGGTTGAGACACATGTGCCAAGGACATATGTCCTTGAAAAATGCAAAATGCGTATTGAAAACGGCATTTTAAAAAAAATCCAATTTTACCCCCCACTGAGGCTTCTAGAAAGATCATTGGAAGGTATCTTGACCGGCATGTTGCTTCACACAAACTTGGGATCCCTACTCTTTAAAACCACTGTTGAAAGTTAATATTCAGCTGGGTCTGTTAACTAGAACACAAAGGTAAAGTGATTAGGTATGCAATTTGTTAATGTTTTCTTAGATTTTTGTCCGATAAGAGTTAAGTTCATCATTAATTAAAGCATTTTAAATTAGGTACATTATATAAGCATTATAATTAGTCTAAATATGAACATTTGCAAAACATTAGTTTTTATTTCCTTTTTTTTTCATTAAAGTAATTGTGTATTTTGGTTAATCATAGCCAAAGGGGAAACTGGAAAAGTACTATCATTTAATCAAACAGAATTGAATCTACTGCAAATAAACCACCATGTCGATAACTAGAATTCTGTTGAGATCATTAATACCTCTCAGGAGAAAAAGAAACAGATGATTTAAAAGTAATTTTTAGAATCTTACCGTTTGTGGAAATCATGCACACACAGCATACTAACAGAGTCTGGCATGCAGTAGATATTCAAAATGTGTTAGTCTCAGGCCTTTGAAAACCCTGTGAACCAAGTCAGTCCCTAAAATGGTAGTATTTGTGATGATCTGAGAAAGAGAATCCATTGTTGCTATTGTTCTTAGATGCCATCGAGTCAAGTACAACTCATAGTGGCCCTATGAGCAACAGACCTGAACCCTGTCCTGTCCTATGCCATTCTCACACTTCCCGACACACAAGAGCCCATTGCAGCAATCACCATGTTAATCCAGAGGGTCTTTCTTTCCTTTGCCGACCCTCCCACTTCCTAACATCATGTCCTTCTCCAACAGTACCTCCTAGCAACAAGCCTGATGTATATGAGACAAAGCTTCATCATGCTTGCCTCCAAAGGGCACTCCAGCTGTACTCTCTCCAGGATGTATCTGTTATTTTGACCATCCATGGAATGTTCAGTGCTCTTCTCCAACACCACAACTCAAAGGCATCAATTCTTCTTCTGTCACCCCTATTCATTGTCCAGCTCTGGGATACATAGCAAGTGAAAGACCACAGTCTAAATCAGGCACACCTTAGTCCTTAAACTGACATCATTGCTCCTCAATAATTTGGAGAAGTGCCTAACTGCAGACTTTCCCAATCTAATACCTCTTCTGATTTCCTGACTGCTGGTACCTTGGGTGTTAATTGTGCATCCACATAAAATAAAGCTGTTGACAGTTTCAATCTCTTCTCCATCTATCTTGATGTTGCTCATCAGTCCAGTGGTAAGAATCTTTGTTTTCTTGACATTGAGATGTAATCCATATTGAAGGCTGAATTCCTTGATCTTCTGCAACAAGTGCTTCAAGTCCTCCTCACTTTCAGTAAACAAGATGGTGTAATCTGCGTAACACAGGTTACTGATAAGTCTCCCTGCGATCCTGTTGCTACATTCTTCTTTATAGAGTACAGCTTCTTGAATAATTTGCTCAGCATATGGATTAAATAGATAGGGAGAGAGAATACAACCCTGATATAAACCTATTCTGTTTGCATAATACCCTATTGGTCCAGGTATAGGTTCACATGAATACAATTAAGTGTCCTGGGATTCCCATTCTTTTCAATGTCAGCAACAATTGTTATGATCCACACAGTCAAATAAATGCTTTTGCATAATCAATAAAGCACAAATAGACATTCTTCTGGTACTTTCAGCCAGTATCCATCTGACATCAGCAATGATATCCCTGGTGCCATGTCCTCTATTCAATATGCTTGAACTTCTGGCAGTTCCCTATCTATGTACTGTTCTAGCCATTTATTTTTGATTAATCTTCAGCAGCATTTTGCTTTGTATGATAATAATGATATTGATTGATAATTTCCACGTTCAGTTGGATCACTTTTTTTAAAAATAAAATTTTTGTTTTATACTGGTTTACTTACAAAGTTCATACACATTTTCTCCCCCACCAGATCTTTCCCATTTTTTTATCCATTCCTCCCTCCACCCATCAAATTGTGTGACTCTATGATTAACCACCACTCCCCTGCTCCTGCCCATCTTCATTCCTCTGCTATAACCTCTCCTTGGATCCTCATACACGTTCTACAATAATGATCTCATACAGTATTTGTCCTTACGGAACTGAGTTAGTTCACTTGGCATAATGCTCTTTAGTTCCTCTCAGGTTAGGCAGTGATTATCAAAATCATTGCTTCTGTGTGATGTGTAGTATTCCATCATGCAAATTTACCATAATTTTTCAATCCATTAAACTGTGGTTGGACATTTGGACTGCTTCCACATTCTGGTGATGATGAATAATACTGCAATGAACATTGATGTACAAGTATCCATTTGTAGCGTAGTTCTTATTCTTTTTGTGTATATTCAAGCAGTGGAATAGCTGGGTCATACTGAATTTCTATGTTCAGCTTCCTGAGGAAATGTCAAACTGCCTTCCAGAGTGATTGTTCCAGTTTACAATCCCACCAACAGTGTCTAAGTGTTCCTATGTCACCACATCCTCTCCAACATTTATTACTTGCTATCCTGCTAAAATTTGCCACTGCTACTTCATGGATCACCTTTCTTGGGAATGGGAACAAATATGAACCTCTTCAAATCCATGGACCAGATAGCTGTCCTCTAAATTTCCTGGCATAGATTGGTGAGTGCATTAAGGTTGCATCTGTTAATTGGAACAAGTCAATTGGTATCCCATCGATTCCTGGAACCTTATATTTAGTCAATGCCTTCAATGCAGCTTCCATTTTCTTCTTCATTTACCATGGGTTCCTGCTCATATGGTACTTCCTGAAATTCTTCCATGTCAATAAGTCCTTTTTAGTATGGTGATTCTGCATATTTCCTCTATTTTCTTTTGATTTTTTTTTGTCATTCAATAGATTGCCATAACATCTTTCAGTATTGCAACTCAAAGTTTATTTTCAGTTATTTCAGGTTGTGAAATGCAGAGTGGGTTCTTCTCTTTTTATCCTCCAACTTTTTCTCTGCAAATGCTATTTTAATACTTTTCTTTGTCTGCTTATGTTGCCTTTTGAAATCTTCTCTTCAACATTTTTACTTTGGCATGTTTTGCCATTGTTTTGACTTCTCGACACTCTGCTGCAATTTTTAAAGTCTCTTCTGACATCCATTTCAGTTTTTTCCTCTCTTTATAATGACCTTTTGCTCTCTTGATGAATGATATCCTTGGTATCATCCCACAACTCATCTGGTCTTGGATCAGTGTTGTTCAATGCCTCCAACTCATTCCCAAGATGATCTTGAAATCAGAGGGAATAGATTCAGGATCATATCTTGGTTCTTGTAAACTGATTTTCATTTTCTTCAGCTTCAATTTGAACTTGTATATGCGTAATTGATGGTTGGACCCACTGTTTGCTTTTGGCAAAGTTTTGACTGCCAATATTGAGCTTCTCCAATGATTTCTTCCACAGATGGAGACAATCTGTGTATTATGCTGCCCATCAGGTGAGATTCATGTGGAAAGTTGT
>NW_006399758.1:33322361-33332034 GCF_000299155.1 Elephantulus edwardii | reverse complement strand
AGTCCTAGGTCCATGATCCACCGTTAGTTGGTATTTTTGTATATGGAGTGAGGTGTGGATCTTGTTTAATTTTTCTGCAGATAGTTTTCCAATTTTGCCAAAAATATGGAACACCATGAATTTGCATGTCATCCTTGCACAGGGGCCATGCTATCTTCTCTGTATCCTTCCAATTTTAGTATATGTGCTGCCAAAGGGAGCACTCTTCTTCTGTTTTTCATTCCCAGCATAGTGTATCATATAATTGTCTGATTTCAAGTATCCAGAGCAACTTAGGTCAAGTATGTTAATATTGATGCATTCCCTTTCATTTTTTTTTTCTTTGTTTTGTTTTCCCCTTTCATTCTTAACAACTTCCAGTTTTCCAACATTCAAGCTGTATACACTCCATGTTCCATTATTAAGTGATGTTTGTTATCGTTTCTCCTAATTTCAACCAACTTCCTATGTGGGCTGTACCCCGACACTACTCTAAGTATCTGCTTTCCTCCATTGTTCATAGGGTTTTCAAAGGCCTGTTAATTAAGAAGTGGTGGGCCAATCCTGCTTCCTAGTTTATCTTAATACTGGAGCTCTACTAAAACCTGTTCACCATGAGTAACCCTTATGGCATTTGACATACCAGTGGCACAGCTTTCAGTATCACAGTAACTCATGAATTATCTTGGTACAGCAAATTGACAGACAAGTGCTGTACCAACTGGTACAATGTTCTCTCAAACACACCAAACTTCCAATTTAACTTGTAACACTAATAGCAAATCAATTTTCATGCTATCTGAGTCCCGATTGGTTTAAACAAGAGGCTTCCAGCCCACAACTGATGTCTAATTCAACCAACAAAATCCAATCAGCTTATACTTACTGTTGATTAAGTCAAGACAATTTACCTCTGGAATCAACTGCTTCAGACAAGAAGCCCCAGAAATGAGACTCTCCGGAAGGACCCAAATGACTTTTACATGCACAGGGCCAATCACCGAGCCCTCATAGGTTTAGTATTCATCTATCACAGCTTCACTGCAACCAGCATTTATATTGCCTCATTAGCATCATGTTGTGGTCTAATGACTCTTTACCTGATTTTGCCCCACATTTCAGACTTGGACCTTTTGTTTTGTTTTTAAACTGAGACGAGAATTAGGCACTATTCATTATTCTTTTCTTGGCAACTATCATGTTGTTTGAGAGATAATAGTTCCTTAAAATACATTTGTTAAAATAAAGGCTGCATTTCAATCTTTCCCTGTTCCTTCCATTTCTTACTGGCCATCTGGTTTCAGCTAATCAAATGGAATTAAAGTTGAATATGTCTGTAACCTTTCTAAATTTCATTATCAGAAATCTGGGATCCTTCAAGCCTCCTTTTGCTTCTTGTACATTCGTTCCTCTTTATCCACTCACTTATCAAGCCTCATGGCTTTTCCTTCCTTAATGATTCTTTAATTTGCATGTTTTTCCCATCTCCACAGGCAGAGACTTAATTCACAACAATATTATTCTTGAAACGTGATAAAATTAGAGTTCTCTTTGTCTCTTCACCACTCACTGATATTTCACAGGGGAGGATGAATTGAGGTGATTGTAACAAGTGAACAGACAACTACACAGTGGCAATTTAGCAAAACAAGTGAAAAAGATCAATGAAGATAATGAAACAGAGGCATGTCTGGTGAAAGAGATAGGCCACAGCCAAATAATAATAATAATAAAAAAAAAGATAGAAAAGGTAAAGAAACACTCCTGGAAAGACGGGGAGGAGGCAAACATGTTGGCATGCTTCCAGGGAAAACGAGTGTGCTACCCTCTGGTGAAAACTGCTTTTATTGGCTTCTAGTCTCCTTAGACTGGTCATAGCCTATCCCCAGCTAGGATCCAGTGGGACTGGTTGTGGTTTGGCTCCCCTGCATTGCTGAGACTTGACTTATTTCTCATGTAACCCTCTTTCTGGTTCCTGTCAGAGGTACTATCACTTAAGAGCAAGAGCATTTTACTTTCCTTCCTATTTTCTCTGAAAAACTGTGAGAATGCCCTCTCCTATGAGAGTAGGAGAGAAAGAGAGACCAACCAGGTAGCAGTTTTATTCATTGGCAATTATGACTACTATCATTTTTCAATGAGATTTTCTCACATAGTACAAGACTTCCTAGTACACATGAGCTAAAGATAAGCATACATTGTAAGTACTTGCACAACTGTTGTAATCTTTAATAGGCTATCTCTGGTGGCTTAGTAGTAAGGAATTGTGCGGTTAATGCAAAGGTGTGCAGTTCAAACCCACCAGTTGCTCCATGAGAGAAAGATAGGTAATCTTCTATATTATTCACTGCCTCTAAAAACCCACTGGAGGGCCAGCTAAGTGTCAGTTTTGAGTCAATGGCACACAATAGCAACAATAATATCCCAATCTTAGTCCCCTTCAGATCATATTACAAAGCCAGGTCATTGACCATCCTTGAATATAAATCTGACCATGACTCCACCCTCCTTAAACACCTCAATGGATTCTCTGTAGCTTTCAAAGTAACAGTTAAACTTCACTGCTTAATACACATGCCTTTTCATACCTTACTCTCTACCACACACCTTTATTCTAGTTCTACTCTATGATTTATGGTCTCTTAACTTTGAGAACAGAAGCCTTAGTGCCACAATGGTTAAATAATCACTTGAAGGTTTAACATCTGAATCCACTAGCTGCTCTGTGAGAAAGACAT
Source organism: Elephantulus edwardii (assembly GCF_000299155.1). Classification (NCBI taxonomy): domain Eukaryota; kingdom Metazoa; phylum Chordata; class Mammalia; order Macroscelidea; family Macroscelididae; genus Elephantulus; species Elephantulus edwardii. The sequence continues at coordinate 33,329,317 of NW_006399758.1, read as the reverse complement.
AGCAGGTCTGCTTTTGTAAAGGTATTAATAGCAGAATTAATGCAAAAGCATTGTGCTTAGTGTTTTTGTTTAGTTTTGAGCCTTTAAACACTCTTACTTAAGAGGCATTTTCCTTCAATTTCTTCTTCCTTGTGCTAAATTCATTATTTCCAGGCTCATTTCAACTTCCACTTTCTGCTAAAAGTCTCTCTGGGTCACTCCAGGAAAAAGTTGATGATTGCTTTCTGTACTCGGTGTGATCCTGATAGGGAATGGTAAAGGAAATGCTAACAAAAGAAATCAGTTGGAACCTGTTCTGGACAGATGATGTGTGATTGTGGCAAAAATAACACAGGAAAAACAGACTCATCTAAAAAAAAAAAAAAGAAGGTAGCAGAAGATCTAACCATCTAAGAGTTGCCATAAATCCATCCTGGGCACAGATGCTGCACCCTGCCATGAATCAGTCAAAGGCTGTGTAAACTCGACTCCCTTCTGGAAAGGATATACAAACCATTATGTAAAGTAAAGAGGTCAATTCTGTTTCTACCTCTTTGTAGTCTGTTATGAATGTCTGGTTATCTGCAGTTTCTTTTGCTTGTTCTCACTGGGTGTATTATTGTGGCAGTACTCTGTCAAAGTCTCACACCTGAGTCAGAACTTTCAAGTTCTTACTCAAAGAGACGCTTGGACCTCTTTGTAAATCATCTTCCTGGACATTGCCCTTGCATTTACAATGCTTATATATAATAGTATCTGTTGCAGAGTGAGGGTAAAGTATTTTTATAATTATTAATAATGAGACAGACAGCCAGGAATGAGATAGAGCAGAGAGCATAAAACAGGGGGCCAGCAGTTCTCCACTGAAGACCCCAAGCCAAGCTTCTCTGTATCTGTATCTTCATTGAAAATTATCAGGAAGTAAATCACAATGATAATTCAATGCAAATGAAGCCAAGCTCTTTCTATTGAAAACCTTCTGCTTGACTCAGGAGGGAGAGGTTAGCAAATGCAAGGATATGGTAAACCCCTAAGGATTGCCTTAGTGCCTCAGGATGAACTCTAGCTTGAACTCTGCCTCCCCTACATCTTGAAATAGCATTCAATTTATTACAAATATTTAGTATTGGCTTCCCATAAATATCAGGTTTTGTTAAAGTTGACTCTGACTCTAGTGATCCCATGTCTGTCAGAGTAGAATTGGTTTTTCAGTGATTGCCAGGCCTTTAGTGGTACAAACATTTCACATTCTTATTGCTAATTGAAAAGTTGTAGGTTCAGTCCACTCACAGATGGCATGTAACAAAAGCCTGACACAGTGTGTGCTAGAATGGAAATGTACTCAATAGGTTTATCAAAAGTACAGTAATTGTACTTTGTTTGTCGGGTTTTGTTTTAGGGGGGTTTTTTTGCATGTCATAGGTACTCATTGTATTCATACCAATAGAATGAGATGAAGATGAATATTAAATTGTTGTTGTATTGTTGATTGCAATCGAGTCGAGCATAACTCATAGAGACCCTAAGAACAAAAGGCCTGAAGATTTTCTGTAACTGTTGACATTTATCAAAGTTCATAGCGTTTCCAGAAGCATGTTGTTTGGGAAGGGATGCCACTCCTGCTTCTAAACCTGTCTTAAATTTCTATTTAATATAGTTTTAGCTTCTTCTTCCCTCAATTGTTGTTGTTGCTGTTAGATGCCAGTGAGCTGACTATGACTCATAATGACCCCATGAACGGCAGATGCAAACTGCCCAGTCTTGAACCATCTTCACAGTCTCCATCCAGCTCAGGTCCATTGTGGTAGCCATTGTGCCAGTCCATCTTATTAAGGACACTCCTCTCTTTCGCTGACCCTCCACCCTTCCTGCTTTGATGTTTGTCTCCAAGGACTGGTTCCTCTTGAAAATATGCTCAAAGTTAGTGAGACAAACTTTTACCATCGTTTCCTCTAAGGATCATTCTGGGTGAAGTTCCTTCAAGGTAAATTTGTTTGTTCTTTAGGTAGTTGATAAATAATACAGCCAATACTTATTGCCAACATCACAACTCAAAGATAGCAATTCTACTTTAGTCCTCTTTATTCATTGTTCAGCATTCAGATACCTGGGAAGCAGTTACCAATAACATGGCTTGGATCTGGCACACCGTAGTCTTTGAACTGACATCCTTGATCTTTAGCACTTTGTAGAGGTTCTTGACAGCAGGTGTCCCCATTGCAATATGTCTTTTGATTTCTTAACTACTGCGACCTTGGGAGATCCAGGACATCATCCATGAAGAAAGAAAATGGTTATTATAAAGACAGGGAAGAAAGAAGATCAAAATGGATGTCAGAAGGGACAGTAAAATTTTCATTGGCACAAAAAGAAACCAAAATAATGGGAAGGAATGATGAGGTAAGAATGCTGAACATGAGATGTCAAAGGGGAGCTTAAAAAGACAAAGCAAAGTGTTAATGAAATGTGCAGAGAACTGGAGTTTTCACAATTTGACAATCTCTCATATGTCCTAAGAGTCCTCAGTAAGCATAAGACAAACGAGGCACACAGTGTAAGTTTTAAATGAATATTCACTGGTTTTTATGAAAATTATTATTAATGTTAAGTTGTGTCAAGTTTCTGTTTATTGCTAAAGATTGTGAATAGCGTTCATTGTTAAAGGCAGATTTTAAATTAGATCCATATCCAGATCAAGCATGACACAAGCTGGATAAAAGCAATACTGTGTTTTGAAGATTCCTCTAGATACATTAATTCTACTTTTTTCTTCATTCTTTCATTGAGTGCTCAGTAGCTACAAAAGTCTACTTATGAAATATTGTAATTTATAAAGAATAATAGTTCAACAAATATCAATAGCCCCACTCAGTTTAACAAAGGAAATGTCACCATTATCTCTAGTCCTAGAGATAATTTTTTAGGCTTTCTTTCTTTACTCCTCTCTTAATGGCCACTATGCTGAATTTTTATAAATCTCTGCACTGCTAATTTAGACGCCAGTGGCTTAAATATGAATGACTCTAAGGGGGGAGAAATTGGACAATCTCCAGTGTGATTTGCAATCTCATAAACCCAATAAGCAATCAGCTCTGAGTTATGACGTAGCCCCAACACTACTGCTGTGAGTTTTTCCATGACACAACCTTGCTTGCTGAAACTAAGGAGGACCTGAAACACTTACTGCAGAAGGTCAAGGACTGTAGTCCTCAACGTACTTCGATATGGATTGAAGCTCAACATCAAGAAAACAAAGATTCTCTCACTGGGCCAATTAGCAACACCATGGTAGATGGAGAAAAGATTGAGATTCTCAATAATTTCAGCATGGTTGGCTCCACAGTCAACAGTCTTAGCACCAGCACTCAGAAAATAAAAAGATGAATTACATTTGGAAAGTCTGCTGTCAGGGATCTCTCCAGAATACTGATGAGCAACAAAGTCAGAGGAGACTAAGGTGTGCCTGATTCAAGTCATAATCTTTTGCTCTGCATCAGAGAGCTGGACAAAGACTAAAGATAACAGAAGAATCAATGCCTTTGAGTTGTGGTGTTAGAGAAGAGTGTTTAACATACAATGGACTGGCAAGAGAATGAATGAGTTTTTCCTAGAGAAGATGAGGCCAAGTTTCTCCTTGGAGCCAAGGATTTTAAAACTGTCTCTGGTACTTTGGGCATTTTGCCAGGAGAAGGACATCATGCTTGGAAAGGTAGAGGGACAGCACAGGAGAGTAAGACTCCATATGAGATGAACTGACTTAGTAACTGGAGTAATGAGGGTATGTGTGCAGGAGACAGTGAGATTGATTCAGGATAAGACAGAATTCAGAATTATTCTACATGAACTTAACAACAACAACATAGAGAGAGCTCTGTTGGCCTGGTGGACAGGAACTAATGCTACCAAGCCAAAGGTGGGTCTTTTAATCTGCGGCCCTCAGGCCTGGTTCTAATTGTTTTTGGTCAAACATTCTTCTTAGTGGTATAGCACTGGGCTGTCTGCTTGCTGTACAGAGCAGAAACTCGTGGTTGCTGTGACGCTAAACACTGCGACACTGATGTGTCAAATATGTGATAATGGTTACTGATGGTGGACAGTATTTGGTGGAGCTCCCTGATTAAAACAAGCTTGGAAGCAGGAGTGGCATCCACTTCCATAGCTTGCCTACTGAAACTCTATGAACGTGGAAAAACTATTAAAGTTATGCAAGAGTTCAGGTCTTTCTTTCATAGGGTCACTATGAGTCATCTACAATTCAATGGCACTTAACAACAACAGCAGCAAGAGTTGCTATGAGTTGCAAATGACTCAATGACACATAACAACAACATCATTTACTTGTTTATGTTGCATGAGTCATTTTCTTTCTGCATTTTTCATGTTGTTGTTGTTATGTGCCATCCAGTTGGAATTGACTCATAATAGTTGGCCCTTTGAACTGCCTGCCTTTGGATTGGCAGCACAGTTCTCTCCCACTATGCTACCAGAGGTCTCTGTATTTTTCCTAGTAGATATCAAATTATTTGCACTCTTTAATGTTTTGCTTCCCCCTTTGCATTATATTCTTGTGATATAGTGATGTTGTATAAAGCTTTTTGCTTCTGTATAGTAATTTTAAGAATTTTAGTTCTGATCTCTATTCCGATATACAAAACGTTATTTATTCTTTCTGTGGTTAACAGACATTTTTTTTGTTGTTCCAAAGTTTTGTTTTAGTACTATGGTGTGATATTCCAGTTTCCCTGTTCCTGCCCCTTTCCCCCTCTCTCTCTCAGATTTAAACTACTAGACACACACCATCTTTTGGGTTACCAGTGCACCTTCCTACAGACTATGCCACTATAACTCCCTTATCTCCTGGCATGTTGTTTATTATTGTGTGCTACGGAATAGGAACCATTGCTGACCCTCTAAACAGATTTTTCAGAGGCAGTAAATCACATGGGAGGAGATTGCCCATTTTTCTTCTGCTGCTTAACTGGTGGATTTGAACCATGCGCCTTTGGAATTGCACTGCAACAATTGCCAGGTACAATATTGTAGTTCTATGATAATAATGCTTAGTTGCATAGCACTCTGTGGTTAGAACTCAGTCAACCATTATAAGTTGGCACAACACTCCGTGATGTCACAGAAATGACACACATTCCAACCACCATTGTGTTTGAAGCAATTACTGCACTTGCCCGTGTTTTACAACAACATATTCACTTGTCTGTTTTCCAAACTAGACTAAAAGTCATCTCACCTTGTCAATCTCAATTTGCCTTACTCCTACCAAATACAGCTTACTATACAAAAATATCTTTAAAATGATTTGAAATCTTGCACAGTTTCTCCCTGTGGATAAACTAGTTTCTGATTAGTCCTAATGTTAGATTATTTTAAACAATCTTCAGTGCTGCGCCAGTCACCTTTCTACGGCAGGATTTCTCATTTTGGACTCTCACATCATCTACCCTTGAATGAATTATCTGTTGTGCTTGTTTATCATCTGAATTAACTCATCAAATTCCTGAGCTGACCTACAGGAAGCTGTGATTTCAACACAGAACTTCAGTCCATTTAGGACTTAGGTCTACTAGATCCTGAGATCTTCCCTATTGCCCAGCTATTCCTTCCTTATTCTCCATGTCTCTGCCCAATTCGTATTTCTCTTCTGAATCCTTCCTTTATTCTCATAAACTCTTTGCTTCTGTTTTCCTCAGGCTAACTTAAATCTTTATTAAAGCAAATATCTTCTTATATTAAAATTGTGGGTTTCTGTGCTTAAATTCTGTCAAGATTTCCTATAGCTTTCTTGCAAATAAGAGAGCATGAATATATTTTAGCTATTCAAGATATGGTTTTGAAATTAATGAATGTATGAAAAGCAAAGTAATGGGAGTATAAAATTTTATGAAGGAAGAAACTAAAAAAGAAAACAAATCCTGTAATCTGGAGAATCCTTGAAATGACTAATTTTCTGTCATGGTGGTAAAATCAGACATGGAAGGAACATTAAGTATCACATCTTTATTTCTTACAAACACATTTACCAGATGTCTTAATACTCCTAACCCCTCCCCCAGTCTTCTTTGAGAAGGAAAGGAACAGGCCAACACAACCTACAAGAAAATTTCTATGACATTAAAAAAAATGCCATGAAAGCTTCTATACAGCTGGTGAGATGAATGAAAATAAACGCAGTGACTTAATGCAAACTGTCACTTGCTCCCACAGAAAAGAAACATTGAGCAGGTGCTCAGTGAAAATGGCTCAGCCAGGCAGGATTCATTCAGATCTGCTTCAGAGGACAGCAGCCAAGTCCGATTTACCTTTGCTTTTGTGATACTGATCTTGCTTACAATTAAGTGTTTAGTGTTTTCTGAATGAAAGAATCATAAGGCAAATAATTTGGATAGTGTCCAAATCTCTGAGTTATTTTTCTAATCTCAAAACTATATAGTATAAGCTTTTTGCCAATGAGTTAACTCAGACTTGTGGTGACCCCCACGTGTGTCAGGAGTAGAAGTGCGCACCACAGAGTTTTCAAGGGCTCACTTTTCTGGACATATATTGCCAAGGCCTTTTTTCTGAGGCATCACGAGCTGGACTCAAACTGATAACCTCCAGGTAGCAGCAAGCGCAATAACTCTTCTTAGCACTCTGGGAGGTATTTAAATGAGACAGGGAAATTAACCCAAGATTACTCCTCTCTGGCCACTGAAGTAATTTCAAAACTGAAGAGTCTTTGATGATTAAAAGCACCAAGTTTATGGACCACCTGTCTGATTCTTGTAAGTCACATTAACCATGGTTTTTAAAAAGGACACTTGGAACTGAGAGGTGAGAATATTGATGTTTTCACCTTCATATGTTTCATCAAGAATCTGTCCATTTTCAGTCCCTATCCTAGATGTGCATCTTCCTTTTTTTTTTCCAATATAAATCTCTCTTAACAGACATGCGCACACACACAGTTACAGAAAGTCAAG
>NW_006399758.1:33320401-33321416 GCF_000299155.1 Elephantulus edwardii | reverse complement strand
TCCAGAGTTGTGTTAGGAACAATGCAGAGCAGATAAACTTCCTTCCTCAAATTGCTTACATGATAGAGTATATGCACAGCCCATTCAAGACAACTGTTGAAAACATTTGTTAACAAAAAAGCCTAACCAGAGGCACAAATTAATACACCCACACTGAGAATCCAACTCTTCAGGGAAGGATGATGAAAATGTTGCCTTCTAGACCTTTGCATCTTTAATCATAACCCTCTTTCACTGGTAGAGTATGGTATCCTGAAAGTTCAGAAAGAGATTATTTACCCTTTGAACGTGGGAACAGAATTTGTCTACCAGAGAAAGAAGTACTACATAAAATTTCTGGTTGATGAAAAAGAACTCTGGAGTCTCTTGGTGGAACTTTGATTAAGTACTTTAATACAAATTTGGAAGGTTAACAGTTCAAGCTCATATAGTGTCATTTCCAAACTAAGGCCTGGTAATCTGCTTCCAAAGGTCAAAACTTTGAAAACTCCATGAAGCAGCTCTTACTCTGCATAGTTGGAGTGCCCATGAGTTGGAGTCTACTGAATGCCAACTAACAACAGCACTAAGAGTAACTCTAAGTTATTAGTGTATGATTTCACTTTCGCTCAGGGGCCAGTTATTAATTGTTTGGGACAATTTTTTGTTGTTGTTATGTGTCATTGAGTCGCTTGGAACTCATAGCAATCTTACTGTGCCAACCTCACTGTCTCAAACATGCCTATTCCCACTACCTCAATCATGTAATCAATCCATGTCATTGAGGGTCTTCCTCTCTTATACTGTCCCTCCACCTTCCCAAACATGATGTCCCTCTTCAAGGACCGGTTCCCCTTGCAACATGCCCAAAGTATGTCAGATGAAGCTTCAGAATCCTTGCCTCCAAGGAGCAGCCTGGATTCTCCCTCAGATCAGACACACCTTAGTCTCCAGCCTCTCGCTGCTCTTCAGTACTCTGAAGAGGTCCCTGACAGCTGACTTTCCCAATGCAATTCATCTCTTGATTTCTTGGCTG
>NW_006399758.1:33318372-33319301 GCF_000299155.1 Elephantulus edwardii | reverse complement strand
TCTGTTGGTCAATTTTTCTGCTGGTTTGATTTGTAACTTAGTTTTTTCCTGGTACAGGCAATACTATGATAGATGAGGAAAAGACTGAAGTTATCAATGACTTAATTTTACTTGGATCCACCACACTACACATGGTAACATCAGTCAAGAAACCAAAAGACACTTTTTATCAGAAAAATCTGCTCTCAAAGACCTCTTTAAAGTACTAAAAACCAAGTATGCCAGTTTAAAGACTAAGGTGTGACAATTGCTTCTTTTGCATGTGGAAGTTAAACAATGAATAAGGAAGACCAAAGAAGAACTGATACTCTAAAATTGTGGTGTTGGTGAAGAGTATTGAATAGAAATAAACTGTCAAAAAACCCAACCAATGTCATCTCTCTGCCTCCAGGATGTGCGGGGGACATGGGGGGGGGGTTGGGGGGGATGGTATTAATCATGGAATTGAACAATTTGATGGTGGGAGTATGAGGGAAATTGGAGGAATCTGCTCTCGAAAACAATGTATTCGAAGTTTGGAAATAAACTAGTGTAAACAAACAAACAAACTCCCCCCCCAAACCCAAACAAATCTGTCTTGGGGAAAATGCAAGCTAAATGCTGCTTAGAGGCAAAGATGATGAAATTTTATCTCATATATTTTGAGCGATTTGGCAAGAGGCACCAATTCTTGGGAAAAGATACCATACTTGGAAAAGTAGAGTCAGCAAAAGAAAGGAAGACCGTCAATGAGATGAACTGACAGAGTGACCACTTGAGCAACAGCAGGCTTGCGCATGGGGGAGATTGTGAGAAAGGTGAGGGAGAGAACAAGGTTTCTATCTGTTATTCATAGAATCATGTGAGTTGTAGTTGATTGAAATATATCTAATAAATGTCCAAAATCCCTAGCTCTGAGAGAGATGCAAATCAAGACAACTATGATATAT
>NW_006399758.1:33295928-33317467 GCF_000299155.1 Elephantulus edwardii | reverse complement strand
AAAAATAAATAAATAAATAAATAATATAAAAAAAAGAAATATATCTAATAAAAATAACTTACATTCTAATGATTCTTGAGTGACATAAGCAATTCAATGCTTGGCTATTAACCACAAGTTTGGCAGTTTAAAATCCATCCATAGGCAGCTGAGATGAAAGGTAAGATGATCTACTTTGGAAAGATAAGCTGCTGAAAACTCCATGGAGCACTGCTCAACTCTGACAAATACACAGTCATCATGAGCTGAAACTGACTCAAGGGAAACTGGTTTTATTTAATTTAACCTGTAGTCTTCAATATGGATTGAAGCTTAACATCAAGAAGACAAAGATTCTCACCATGGGGTCAATTGATAGTATCTTGATAGATGAAGAGATTGAGGTATTTGACAATTTCAGTTTACTCAGCTTGACAATCCTCACTCTTGGCACTAACAGTCAAGAAATTAATAGATGAATTGCACTGGGGAAGTCTGCTGTCAGAGACCTCTCCAGAGTGCTGAGGAGCAATGGTGTCAATGTAGAGACTAAGGTGTGCTTGCCCCAGGCCATCATCCTCGCAGCTACATGCTATGCATCAAACAGCTGGACAATCACTAAGGATAACCGAAGAATTGATGTCTTTGTGTTGTGGTCCTGGAGAAGAGTACTGAACATATTGTGGACTGCAAGAAGAATAAATAGGTCTGTCTTGGAGAGGGTAAAACCACATTTCTTCTTGGAGGCTAGGATTTTGAAGGCTCATCTCACATACTTTGGGCATGTTGCCAGGAGGGAGCAGTCCTTGGAGAAAGGACATTGTGCTTGGAATGGTGGAGGGATAGTGCAAGAGAAGAAGACCAGGGATGAGATGGATTGACATAATAACTGGGGCAGTGGCATTAGATGTGTCAAAGTCAGTGAGACGGGCTCAGGATAGGCATAGTTCAAAGCTGCTCTATAACTGTTGTGGTTGCTGTGAGTCTCAGGCCACTCAATGGTACATGACAACAACCTCACAGTCACCATGACTATGTAACAAATAATACCAAAAGTTAGCAATTTAAAACACACAGTGATGCTTTATGATTTCTATGTTTTCATTATTTGGAAAGAATGGCTCAGCCAGGTGGTCTATAGTGATTATGTGGGTGCTGGCAATATCTGAACTGGAAAAGTGAGGGGTGCAGCAGTTGGTAGCTGACTGAGCTGCTCACTCTCTTCATGCAATCTCAGGACTTCATGGGGTCTCCCCACATGACTGGTTTGGGCTTTCTCTTGGGTTTTGGCTTCCATAAGGCAGTTAGAAGTTCAGAGTACGAATGCGAGAACTCCACTTCACAAGACAGAGTGTACCCTGACTCAGAAGTCTCTCCGAAGCATCACTTCTGCAATCTATTCTTTTTTCCAATGAGTCCAAAGTCTGCCAGAATTCAAAGGGTTAGAATTAGATTCCACTTCTTAACAGGCCTTGTCTAGGGGGATTTTTGTTGCCAATCTGAAGGCCATGCTCTGGTGATTCAAATCCACAAGTGCTCCTTGGAATAAAGACCTGGACAGTCTCCTCCCGTGCAATTGACAGCCTCAAAAACCCCATGGAGGGTCAGCTATGAGTCAGTTCTGAGTCAGTCAGTCATAGTGGCCATCTGTACTCTTAAAGTTTCTTAAAGAACATTGCAAATGTCTAGAGGTGTGACTAGGATGGGAGAGAACTCTGCAGATGATCGCTCTTGAAATATACAGTTTGTCACAGTTATAGATACCTGGACTAGAGCTTCTCTAGGATATTTCCAATTTTCTGATAAAATAAAAAGGTGATGTCTGGCAATTGTAGAGGAAAACTAGAAATAAGACATCAAGAGACTTAGATATTAGACCAACTAAGCATGAAAAGGGAACTCTGGTGGCCTAGTGGTAAGATGCTGCGCTGCAATCCCAAAGGTGCATGGTTTGAATCTATCAGCTCCTCTGTGGGAGGAAGATGGGCAGTCTCCTCCTGTACAATTTACTGCCTCTGAAAACCAACTGGAGGGTGAGCTGTAAGTCAGTTCTGACTCGATGGCAAACAACAACAGTAAGTACTAAAAGGTAGATTTGGGGCTCTGCTCAAGGTGGGAAGCTGGAGGAGGGAAGTCAGGATCCAGTTGAGAAAAAAAAAATTCAACTCATGGCAATGATATCCCTTGTTCCAGTACTTCTGAATGCAGCCTGGATTTCTGGCAGTCCCATGTCAGTGTACTGTTACAGTCATCTCAAAACAATATTCAGGAATACTTTACTGATGAGTGATGCTGTTGTTGTTGATTGCTTTCGAGGTGTGCTGCAATCGTGAAAGCCAGTTTGCTCTACGAGAGAAGGATGCGCAATCTCCTCCTATGCTATTAACTGTTTCTGAAAACTTGCCGGAGGGTCAGCAATGAGTTGGTTCCAACTGGATGTTATACAACAGCAGCAGTAGCAACAACAACAACAACAACAACAATGGCTCCTCTCAGTTAAAACAAGTGGCTGCTGATCCTGAGCTATTGGGAGAAATACTCATTTTCAGATCTACAACCTTATCAATGAAAAGTATCTTGTATTGCGCTTACTCTTAAATACAAATCAAATGAAATGAAGCCCTAAAAAAAAAAAGGTAGATTTGGTAGCCTAATAATGGCAAGGAGTTGTGCTGTCAACCCAAAGGCTTCACCAGCCTCTCTGAGGGAGAAAGATGGGCAGTCTTTTGTGCAATTATGTTGTTGTTGTTTGTTGTTGATTACCTTCAAGTCAAGCATGACTCATAGCGACCCTATGAACAAAAGGCCTGAAGCCCCTCTACAACTATCAACATTTATCAAAGTTCATAGAGTTTCCAGAGGCATGTTGGTAAGGAAGTGCAACTATAGCCTCTGAAAAATCTGCTAGAGAGTCAAGTACAAGTGTCCTCGTTTGGTGGCACACAAAGAAAAACAAAGTACTAAAAGGTGGGAAACAGTTTCTCTTGTGCTTTAAAAAAATATTGTCATAAAAATGCACTCAAAACTCATTGTCATGTAGTTGGAAACTGACCCCTAGCTGACCCTCTGGTGAGGCTGTAAATGACATAGGAATAGATCTTTCTCCTGCGTGGGTGCCAGTGGACTGCGGCCTCCATAGTGGTTCTGCCTTTGGGTTACTAGCAAAATTCTCCACAGCCTCTGCCATCAGAATCCTGGGTATGCAAACACCATAGTTATTTTTAACAGACTAGAAATGTAACTTCCCTTTAAGTATGTCATGTAGTTATTCTATGATGAAAAAGAATGGTTTTCAGATTTCTAAAACGTCATCATTTCAAAAGCTTGGTAACAGGCCGTGAAAAAAAAAAAAAAAGACTTATTCTGATAAATTTTGTCCTGCTGCCGTCAAGAAGAAGTGAAAAAGCTCAGACGTCTTATCTGACTGCCACAGCAGAAATGAAGGCAGGGCGAGAAAAAAAAATATGTGTATGTGATGTGATAATAGTGTTGAGACATGTCTCCAAGGCCCTGGTTTACACTTCTTACTTGATTCTTTTTGAAAGAACTCAATTCTAGTGGTGCTGGTTAAGACTATAGAAGAAATTACATATTCCTCAATCATAAATGAGTATGGACCAACTTTCAAATGTAAGATTGTGAGAGCTGAAAAATGAATTATAACTCAGAATTACTCATTCCCTCCTCCTATACAAAGAGTTTAGCTTTTGTAATTGTTCTCAAGATGATCTAGAAGACATGACGTTGTTTTATTCAGTCTTATTAACGGACACTCAATATACTCTCCCTTGACTTGTGAGAAACTAGTATCTCTCATATGTTTCATTTCTTTAGGACTTTGAACATGAGCACTACCTTGTGTCTAGCTGGGGGAAGGCAAACACATAACAGTACTGCTTAGACTGATGTTGTTACTTCCTGTCAAGTGGGAACTGACACCTAGCTGACCCTCCACTGGGTTTTGAAGCTGTAAATTGCACTGGAGGAGACTGCTAATCTTTCTCCCTTGGAGCAGCTGATGGCTTTGGGTCTGTAGCACAACTCCTTCCCACTAGACCACCAGAGCTCCCTGTAGAACACTTATAGCTCCTTACTTTTCATTCTACCTTCTGTACTTTTAGCCTATTCTCCCTGTCTGTCTTTTGAAAGATATGGATAGGACCAGAGAAAAGATAAACTCCAAACGACTGGAGTAAGGCAGTTCTTATGTGGGGATAAGTGAGTGCCCTGAAAACGCTGCCTCATGTTGAAGAATGTCTCCAGAGTTTTCTGTGCTTAGGCAGCAGCAACTGAACCCCAGAGGGGAAAAACATACATGGGAGCTCATCAAATGAGAACCTCACATCCAATTAGCAGAACGTTTCACAACCTCTTCAGCCTTTTGTAAACAGAAAACCTTGGGCCTTTTCCTGTGGGGGTGCCTGTGACGGTGGCCATGACTGGGTGGAACTCCGCATTAAGTGTTCACATTTAAACAGCTCTTCGCGCAGATGGCTTGTGGGATCTTTATTCTGCCAGACATTTCTTCAGAAAGAAAGTGAGAATTTCAACAACTTCGATTTCCTCATTCTACTTTATTTAAATGAAATGTTTGCACGCCCAGATGCAAACATTTCTTTCTTCCTTCCCCCCAAGAAGTGCCTGCAGTTGCAGTAGGCAGGTTAGGAAGCAATTTGTTCCTTTTGCTTTAAATGCTGTTAGATAAGTGGCGCTGAACCCTTAACCATGTTTTCAGTCATTACTTAGTAAATTGAGCAGCAGTGACACAATAGACCCTCCTGGGTGAGGATGACATGCTGTGACTCTCTTCAGTTTGAACTTCATAAAATACCAAGTATTTCAAAATCCAAAATTACTTGGGGGTGGGAGAGGGTGTTCTACTTTCTCCAAAGACTTTCATCTGACTCTTAGTAACAGTTACTCAAGCCTCAAATGGACACAACCAAGCTAGCCTGACTGCTGAAGAGTGACACTTTATCTTTGGCAACCAGTTGTTCGGTGCTAACGTAGAAAGGAGTTCGCAGAAAAGTCAAGGCAACAGCCTCGGCATGAATAATGGGAAGTGATGTAAAGGATGTTTCTGTCTGACTTCAGAAACCTCAGTCACACAGGCATTCAGAATGTTTGCACATTTCCCGGAAGAATAAGCAAAATTAGAACACTTAATTCCAAGGAGCATCTCATGCCCAATGACTCACTGTCTCCTTTATTTAAATAAAAACCAAAAGAAAACATGTGGCTTTAATACTCTTACATGTTTTACTAGGAAGAAAATAAATTCTTGAATAAAGTAGAAGTAAGTGGTAATTGGCAATGTCTTAGAACTGTGTCAAAAGAAAAATGCTGCTTATTTAGCCATTTCATAAGGCTATTAAAAACTTTGGGTTTGGAGCCAAATGATCGTGTTCAACACATTAGCTGTGTTATTCAGCAGCAGCAAGCCTTTTGACAGGTTACTTATATTTTATCTCAGGTTCCTCATCTGTAAATTGGGAATATGAATGATAGCTGCCTTCTGGGAAGAGTGGGCAAGTAAGATTATATATGCAAAGCACTTGTCAAAATACTTTGGTAGTGATCAGACGCATGCAAATTGTTCTAAGAAGGATGGTGATGGTGAATACTACCATCATCTAGAAAGCTGACTTTCTTTCCCCCCCCCCCCAGGTAAGCTGACTTTCTTAAAACCCAATTCCTATAATCTCATATTATTCAGCACTTTCGGTCTAATGATACTTAGGATAAATTTTGACATTCTATGACTTTACAACAATGATAGAAATAATAGAGGCTGGTTTTACCTTTTTAAATGAATCATGCTATACTACAAAGTACATTAAAGTAAGTAAAAAAGCTATCCATAAGTGAAAACCCCAGGCAATAACAAAATCAAGGCCAGTAACCATAAAACTACAATCTTGCAGTATTCCTAAAGACAAAGCCTTCACAGATAAGACATATAAGGGAAGTAAAAAAAAAAAAAAACCCTAAAAAAAAAAAACCCGACAAAACAAAAAACCCCCAAACCCAAAAACCCACTCTGATTTGTGAAGACAAAAAAGAAACAGGGTACTTAATTGTTAAACCTCAGAGCCTCAATCATCAAAATAAGGATTTTAGCCCACTTTATTGGAAATATTTCTCATTTTTCTTTTCCCCATTAGACTCCTTAGCAATAATCTCGACAGATTTTCTTAACTTCCTGCTCAGGTTATTGCCACAATCTATTGTTTATCTTGGTATAAGACTACTCTTATCTTTGGTTATATGGGTTTTTGAGGTTGGTTTTTTTTTTAAAGTAAAAAGCATGTAAGTTTACTGAGAGATAGAAATGATGTGGGAAAGGAGGCTGTCCAAATTTACAAAATGAAGATGATTACTCCTGGACAATGAGGAAGAATATTTTTTTTTCCCCCAGCAGGAGCAGGGATGAAAAATATCTAATTAAGTGAAAGACAATTGGATGTGTTAAAGGCAGTGTATTTAGAAGCAAGAATTTGGTACAGATGGGTGAGTGATATGTAGTGGAATTAAATAATTGGTTACATGCCATAAATGTATGAGCTCTGATGGCTTCTTCTTTTTGAATATTGTTGAGTCTGAACCCTCCAGCAGGTTTTCAGAGGCAGAAAATCGCATTGGAGAAAGTTGCCCAACTTTCTCTTGAGGAGCAGCTGGTGGATTTGGATTTCTTAACCTTTGCATCTTGACAGTGTAATGGGTTGTGATTCAATCCACCTACTGCTTCTTGGTTTGAAACCCACTGAAGGGTCAGCTATAGGTTGACTCTGGCAGGACAGAAAACAACAAGAACAAGAACAACAAAAACACCTAGAGCATTTGTCTAGACAGAAACGTCAGAAAGCAGACCTCAGATAGAAAAGCAGGACAAGCAGTAGTGAGAATCACCGAGAATTGGAAAGGCGGAAAATGTGCTGTTAAAATGGGATTGTAATCAATCTCTCTCTCTCTCTCTCTCTCTCTCTTTCTCACACACACACCCCCACACCCCCCCCACACACAGAGTATGAACTGTTGAAAGGAAAAGCAATTTGTTCTGAAAACTTTCACTCAAGTCACAGTAAAATGTTTTAAAAATGAGAAACAATCAAGAGCAGACAAATCAATACAGGGATGTAATTGTAAATGTGCCTGCTCATCATTTCATTACAGAGCATTTAGCACAGCACAGTGGCAGGACAGGTTTTGCCAGTAGCTTATTATAAAAATTCTTTTCTTAATTATGTGTGCGTCGGGAGAGTACAGTGAAAAAGATTTCTTGATAATGCTGTGTGTCCAGACCCTCAGGCACAATCTATCGAATCTTGTATCTTTGTGACTATGGTGGAAAGACTGCTTGGGGATAGATGTGACACACTGCATCTGCCAGACCTCAGCGAAAAGGAATGACTTCCTTAGGGTGTTTGGTTAGATCAGCAACAAGGTTAGAGGAGGTGCTGTCAGAAAAAGCCAATTTTCAAATACTGCTTCAATTCCAGACTCATGTCAAAACTTTAAAATAGAGTTAAGGCTCTGCTTTCTGACAACTCTATTTTTATATACTACAAATACCTCTCATTTTAGCTCTCTTACGACAATTCCTACCTTGATCACAATTTAATAACTAGACAATAAGGAAAAGTACGAAGAAAGAAAAATATCAGAGATAAAAAGAATCAGAGATAATCACTATCAGGGTGCATGCCTTTCTAGATTTTCTCACAAATCAATATGAACACACCAATTTCTTTTACATCTTTATTAGGTCATTTAGATCAAGAAGTTGTCCAAATAGAATAAAGGAACACTGGTTTAAAATCAGGAATGGTGTGCATTAGGGCTGTACCTTTCCCCATACCTGTTCAGTTTATGTGATGATGAAGAATATGGCATCAGGATTGAAGTAAGACTCATAAAAATCAGCATTATGCAGATGGTTGCAGAAGAAGAAACTTGAAGTACTTTCTGAAGAGAATCAAAGATCACAGACACCAATATGAGTTACATCTCAACATCAAGGAAATAAAAACTCTCACCACTGAATCAATAGACATGATCATGGCAGATGTAGAAAAGATTGAAGTTGCCAATGTGCCATTTTACTTGGATCTACAATCAACACTCATGGTACCGGTAGTCATGAAATTGAACACGGTGTTGCATTGGGAAAATCTACTGTCAAGGACCTCTTTAAAGTGCTAAAGAGCAAGGATATCAGTTTAAAGACTAAGGTACCCTTGAGCCAAGCCACAGTATTTTAAACTGCTTCACTTACATGTGAAAATTGGACAATGAATAAGGAAAATTAAAGAAGAACTGAGGCCTTTTAATGTGATATTGGATAAAAATATTGAATGCACCACAGACTGACAAAAGAGCAAACACTTGGAGCAAGTGCAACCAGGGTAAGGATGGGGAAACATGGACTCACATAGTTTGGACTAGTAATGGGGGGGAGGTAGTTGTTAAAAAAAGACATCGTTCTGGAAAAGGTAGAACGTAAGTGAAGGAGAGAAAGATTGTCAGTCAGATGGATTTACACAGTGACTAACAATGGGCTGGGACATGTCAGAGATCATGCAGTTGATGAAGAGTAATAGTTAAACTCAAGGGCACCTAATCACAACAAAATGCTTTATTAGTAATTGTCTATGGAAGGTGTGCCTGATCCAGGCCGTGATCTTCGTAATCACTTGTTATGCATCAGAAAGCTGGACAATGACTAGGGATGATGGAAGGAGAATTGATGCCTTTGAGCTGTGGTGCTGGAGAAGAGTATTGAATATACCAGGGACTTCTAGGATATTTATCCTGGAGAGGATGAAATCAGGCTGCTCCTTGGAGTCAAGGATTCTGAAGTTCATCTGACATACTTTGGGCATGTTGCAAGGAGGGACATCATGCTTCGGAGGGTGGAGGTACAGCACAAGAGAGGAAGACCCTGAATGAGATGGATTGATTCAGTGACTGGAGTAATGAGGGTAGGTTTGTCAGAGACAATAATGTTGACACAGAATAGAGCAGGGTATAGGGCTGTTGTTGCAAATGACTTGATGGCACAAAACAACAACATCATATTAGTAAGGAACTTGCTTATATCTGTTCATTCTCAAACCTCATATATAAGCTTAGTGCACTTTAGACAAACAGCAAGTGATGAACCTATATATTAAACAAAAATTGTCATCTGCTTATATTTGAAGACTTTTCCAGTTCCAATAATCTAGGATTCTGATTGTTACAATGCCGGCAGAAAAAAAGAAGCTTCTTACAAATCCAGTAACTTTGGGTATGTCTTTTATTGAAGACATTTTGAGTGTAAACCATCATGTATTTTCATCCAATCATTTATAAAAATGTTTTTATAATATAACTTAACAATTAATATACTTAATTACAATGTATAATCAAATTCTTATTGTATATTGACTTACCTGATTTATCTGTTTATCTTTGCTCCATTCTTTCTTATCCCTCTTAACCCTCCATGATTGATTCTATCCATATATAAACCTTTCCTTAGATTTTTATATTAGTGATATTGTTGTTTTTGTTGTGTGCAGTCTCCTTAGAGATAACTCATAGCTGACCTTCCAGAAGGTTCTGAGAGACAATAAATTCCATGGGAGGAGATTGCCCATCTTTCTCCAGCATAACTGTCCTCTTGTGACTGACTTCCCCCACACACTCATTTTAATCTGTGTGGAGTCATCCATGTTATATAATATTTCACAAATTCTTGATTGATATTTAGTGATGCATAATACTCAAATGTGCAAATGTAATGTAGTTTATTTAGCCATTCATTCATTGATAAACATTTGTCTCTAACTCTTTTTAATAATAATAGTTATGGTAATAATACGGCAATAAACATGATTATGAGTGTGTTAATTTCCCACCACTGCCAATAATACTGCAGTGAACATAGGTATCAATGTTAGTGTCTCCACTCATTTCTTTGAGCTGTATAATTGGCAATAGTATTGCTGGATCAAATGGTATGTATATTTTCAACTTTGTAAGGAAGCACCAAACTGCTTTCCATAGTAATTGCACCATTTTTACATTTCCAACAACAGTGCACAAGAGTTCCAGTCTCTCCACAGCATGTGATGTTTGATATCTTGTTGAATGTTGCTTTTTTGCAAAGATGACATCGTAACTCATTGTTATTTTGATTTGCATACCTCTATAGCTGATGGAAGTTCTGTTGGTCTAGAGGGTAGGGAATTGTGCTGTTAACCAAAAAGTGGTACCTCTCTGATAGCTTGAATCCACCAGCTACTCTAAAGGAGAAAGAAGGGGAATCTCCTGTGTGATTTACAGCCTCTGAAAACCCTCTGGGTCAGCTATGAGTTGGTTCTGACTCGATGACAATGAGTGAGTGGGTGGACCAATAGTTGATGATCTTGAGCATTTCCTCATGTATTTGTTGGTCATACTAATTAAAAATGTCTTTTTTTGGTAAAGTGTCTATTCACATCCTCTACCTGTTTTGTAATTCAGCTGTTTGCCCTTTTCTTGTTGAAGTGTTGGGGTTTTCTAAACATTTTACAGATAAATCCCTTATCAGGTGTGTCATTGCCTAATATTCCCACCCCCTGCCCCCAATCTGTAGATGCTCTTAACTCTTCTGAAGAATTCATTTGAAGCACATAGAGATCTGCTTTTTAGGAGATCTCAATCATCTTACTGACAGTTGATATGATGATGATTCTCTAAGAGAATGGCAAACCTGAAGAGGTAGAGTTAACATGTTTCTATTGTAGTAGTTTTTATAAGCTGATCAGCAAAAGCTTAGAATATAAGTAATCATATTAGAGCAGGTAAGTCTGATAGACTAACTGAATTCTGGTTCTTTCACAGAGATCCTAATAGAATAGGTCAGACCATGATGATTCCTTATTCAGGATCTTTTAAATCTGCCTGTAGGGTCTTCTATGCTGTGGTAAACTCATATATCGGCTATTGATTTTCAGTTAGAAAGCCTTTTAAATTTAGCCGTTTAAAAGAAGCAGTTTTATTTTTTAAATCCACCATCTAACAAGAGGCATCAGGTAGTCTGATACAGAGAAATGAGAGGCAGGGTAATCCTTGCTCTGAGTTCTGACTTGAGTGTACTGGATCCTATGATCAAGGGCGAAAGATTTATTGTCTTAAGTCTCAAGAATATCTGGTCATTATCATGCTCTAACTCTTGTTACATGCTCTGCAGTTGTATGTCTCTAAAAACAGACAAATTTTTCTTAGCCTTTATCATTTTACTTTTCTCATTTTTTTTCTTACCCTTTTCTTTTACCCAAAGCTAGAATCTTCAAGCACCAGCCAACCTTATTTCCCCTGATCCAGAAGTGAGCCCACAATGGCAGCATCAGGTGCTTCTGCAGAGAGGGAAGATGGGCATATACAGAAGAATCTTTTCTAAAAGACTCTTACCATATATTTTATGAGATTGCCTCAGCGACTGCCCACTCGGTTACCCCGGTTACAGCCTACACAGTCCTTCTCACACACGTAGATGTTCATCAATAAAACAAAGTTCATTATTACTAAAAGACATAATGTTTTGCTTTCCCTGGAAGGGAACAAATTATCCTCACATTGGACTGGCTGCCTACGCAAGCCTAGTCTCCCTTGGTGACCTCCTCCTCCTCCAACTTGCACTCTTTGCTCTCTGTTGCTGAACTGGACTGATTTCTATCCGTAGGGCAGGTAGACCAAGGCAGAACCACTGCTGTACAATTGATCTGCTTCAGGAGGGAAAGAAAATTACATTTACTCTCATCCTAGATATGGATGCTTCAATCACTTTACAAACTCCACAGTCTGTGTGCTTCCAGAATCATGTATATTTTAACCATGTATATCATGGGTGATATAACAATGTGAAGCTGTAATAAAGAAAATGTCTATGGGAAGCCAGACTTTATACCAAATAGTATATGAAAAAGCTTGTTCAGGAATTGAAGGAATTACAGATTTATAATTTAGGATTTCTCTTGTGGCAGATCCCAGAAAATGAGCTGTTTGTTCCCTGCAGACAGGAGACAGCTAGGGCCCTCCTACAGAGTAAGTGTTACTACCTGGGAAATACTTCCTGAGCTAGAGCATTAGGCTGACAATAGAGAAAAATAGAGCCTTCATTAACAAGGAATCCCTTTTGTTATTTGCTTCCCCAGATTATCAATAAATGCACAGAGAAACATGCCTTGGGGTCTTCAGTCGAGTACTGCTGGCCCCCTGTTTTATGCTCTCTGTTCTATCTCATTCCTGGCTGTTTGTCTCATTATTAATAATTATAAAATTATTCCATTCTTTGGGACCCTCGGTCTGCAACAAATGTCTTCTGAGAGAAACGTGTGGACTTTGCCCTCATTACCCTGTCTTTTCAGCTAGATCGTTCCCTGTTCCTCCCACCCCCCTTCTTTTGAGATGCCTCTGAGGAGTCCAAACATCCAATCTGAGTGCTTAATTGTTTGAGAGCTCCCTTGCATCTAGGTTTATGTTTTTGATCATTTTTGCAGACATGAGATGGAATCAACCAGATAGCAGTGGTTGAGGTGGGTTGATTTAACGGCTGATGGAGGAATTCTGAGGCACTTGATGAATACATTCAGCTGCTAGCCAAAAGGTCAGTCTTTCCAACCCAATAGCTGCTCCATGAGAAAAATCTGGGCCAATATACTTTTGTGAGATTTAAAGCCTAGAAAAGCTCGTGGGGCGGGTCTACTCTGTTTTCCAGTGCTGTTATGAGCCAGAATCAACTCCATGACAGTGTGTTTGCTTGGGTTATTACAATAGCTAATAAAGGAATTCTGTTGGTGTATGGATTAAGCAGTAAATTTCTAGTAAAAAAAAACTTGGCAATTCAAAACGATCAGCTGTTACAAAGAAAAAAAGATGAAAGATGAAGATCTGTTTCCGTGAAGATTTACAGCCTCAGGAACCTTGCAAGTCAGGTCTAGTCTGTCCCGCGGGACTGTTATGAGTTAGAATCGACTTTAAGGCAATGAGGTGTATTGGCAAAAAAAATCACAAGCATCTGTCTGTCTCTGGAAACCTGCTGGAGGGTCAGCTATGGGTTGGTTCTGATTTGGCAGTGCTCAATAACAAAAACAACAAGTAATGGATATCTTAATCTCAATGCTGTTCTCAAGAGGAATATTTTCAATATTTTTCTGTTAAAAATAATGAAATAATGTTGGATAGGTGTTCGTTTTATATATATGTCTTTAATTAGGCTGAGGAATTTCCTTCCTATTCCTATATTGCTGAGAAGTTTAACTGCTGAAAGTGGTGTTGTATGCCTTTTCTGTGCCATTCGAAGTGTTCATGCGATTCTTTTCTTTTGATTTTGTTTATCTATGAGTTAGGTCGCTTGACTTTCTAGTGTTGATTTATACTCACATACCTTGTATGAATGCCACTTGATCATGATGTATTATAATTGTAATCTGAAATACTGTTGAATTCTGTTGGATGACATTTTGTTGAGACTTTTTGTGCCTATATTCACAAAGGATATCGGTTTGAAAGTTTCTTTTTCAGTAGAGTCTTTGCCTGGCTTTGATATGAAGGTTATATTGGTTTAATAGAATTGCTTATGAAGTATCCGCTCTTTTGCTATGTTCTGGCATAGTTTGAGTAGAATTGATGACAATTCTAAATATTTGTTAGGATTTACTGCTGAAGCCATCTGGATGGGAGCTTTGTTGTCATTGTTGAGTCTTTTGCATTTATCTTTCAATTTTTGTTGTTGACATCATCAGTTAATTGTTTGGTTATGGGTATATTCAAATTTTGTACTTTAATTTATGTTTGGTTTGGTAAACAATATGTTTCTAAAATTTTTCCATTTCTTCTAGATTTTCAAATTTGGTGGAGTACAATTCTCATAATATTATATTGCAATCCATTTTCTTTCAATTAGTTCTCTTAGAATGTCACCTATCTCATTTTTCATTTTGGTTATTTGCCTTTTTCTCATTTTTTCCCTTTGTCAGTTTGACCAGTGATTTGTAAATTTTATTGGTCTTCAGAGAATCAACATCTAGTATTGTTGGTTCTTTCTATAGTTTTACTCTTTTCTATATTATTTCCTTTTTTCTGTTGATTGCGGACTTATTTTTTTCCCCTGCTCTTTTTCTATTTGTTTAGCTTGTAGAGTTTAGCTATTGATTCTGGTAATTTCTTCTTTTCTTGATGTACTTACTTATTGCTAGTTATTATTCTGTGGGTTGAGTTTTTGCTGTGTGCTTTCATACATATGACAGAGTGCTTTTACCAAAAAGAAATCCTTGTATTATTTCCTGGCTCCTTCTATTCCTGTATTTACCAGGGAGGCCAGAGATCTCATCATCTACTCCTTCCTTCCTTCTTTTTACCTTCCTGAAAATGTGTGTGTGTGTATGTGTGTGTATCTATATACACACACATACACACACACACACATAGTCTTCATTTACCTTTTCCTAAGGTTTCAATAACTCAGTATGTTTCACTTATTCTGGGGATGCCTTCCTCATCATTCTCTAGTTTCAAAACTGTACAACTCCATGATCTCTCCTTCAGTACTGACCCATCTTTGGTTACATCCTGCCATGTCATTTCTTTCCATAGTTATTTGCATAATCTCTGCTATAAACTACTCTTTCTTTACGTTAGCTTTTCTCTCCAGGTTGTTGTTCAATATTGTCCCAGAATACTCATCGTTTTGTCTGATGGCAGGCAGGCCTTGTTTATCTGAGAATTTTTCCCCCCTTCTCTGACCTGGAACTGCCTCTTCTTGACATTAGTACTCAGTCTATTTCTTGATTTGGGATTTGAGATAATTTTTGGGGTCTGTTTTACTTAGTTTCTTGAGTCTTTGTTGTCAAAGAACCATTACAGCGCATATACCTGAGACACCACCATCATTAATTGAAATTCCTCAAAGTGGTTTATCAAAAAGTCAAGAAAATATAGTCATAAGACAGATTCTGCCTGTGGGACTATTAAGTTCTAAAAACAAAATTTTAATTCTTATGCAAAATGTGCACAAAAGTAAACATTAATAATATATGCAAAGTTTTTATGTTTATGAAGGAGAGAAGGTCAGCACAAGAGAGGCAGACCCAGGATGAGATTGACATGACTGTGACAGTGGGGCAGGTGTGTTGGAGAAGATGAGCTTGGCTCAGGATAGGGCAAGGATCAGAGCCATTGTTCAGATGGTTGCTATTAGACATAGCTGACTTAATGGCACCTAAACCCAACAAACATTGCATGTAATAACTCACCTAGGAAATAAATGTCTGTGCTGATGTTAGGTCTACAATGTTCACATCCAAATTAACACTAGGAAAGAAGTGACCTTTCTGATAGCTGAACTGAATCTCAAGGACTCTGGTTTACTCTACTGATGAACTTCAAATTGGGAAGGGTGTGTGTCAAGGATGTGACATATCCCCATATCTTTTCAATCTATATGCGGAACAGATTATCCATGAGTCTGGGCTCTATGAGGAGAAGTGTGGCATCAGGATTGGAAGTAGACTCATCAACAACCTGCGTTATGCAGATGAAACAACCCTGCTTGCTGAAACTGAGGAGGACCTAAAGCGCTTGCTGCAAAGGTCAAGGACTACAGCTTTCAATATGGACTGAAGTTCAACATCAAGAAAACAAAGCTTCTCACCACAGGGCCGATTGGCAGCATCCTGATAGATGATGAAGAGATTGAGATTTTTTTTCTTTTTTTTTGAGATTGAGATTTTTGACAGCTTTAGTTTGCTTGGCTCTACAGATGACTTGCATTGGGAAAATCTGCTGTCAGCATGCTTGCGTACGTGTGTGTGTGTGTGTGTGTGTGTGTACTTTTTAGTCAAAACTGACCCATAAATGACCCTCCAGCAGATTTTCAAAGGCAGTAAATGGCACGGGAAAGTCCAGCTTTCTCCCTAGAAGTCCTAATAGATAGGAAAGAAGAAAAACAAATTAACAACAACAAAAACCTAAGAGTTTGTGTGTTTTTTTTGTTTGTTTGTTCCTTAAAAAAAACCCAAAAACCTTCTCATTTCATTTTGGTAACGTCCTTAAAGAAACTGGACTATAAAAGGAAATTTACTCTGAGGAAAGAGCTCACACCAAGCTTGCCAGGGTCTCCTCTTCTCTTTGACTGCACTGTGGCTGTGGAGTGGGGCGGTTCCATCTTTGAACTGTACTGGCTTGATCCTAGGATGACCCAGTAACCCAGGTTTCTAAAGCTCAACGGGCTTTCTGTTCATCCAGCCCTGCCTAAGCTCCCCTGACTGAGCCAGGAGAAGGACAGCTGTTGCCTTTCCCTCAGTTCTTGCTTAATTTAAGGAAGAGCTGTCAGCCTCAAAAGACTACTTAAATACTGAAGATAATAAAAAAAAGAGACTAATCTTGTCTCTGATCCTTAAAAAAAACAAAGCATTAACACATATAAAGCAAGCAGCTTAAAAAACAGTACTTGATGTGATATGAACAGGTCTGAATATTTCATAGTATGTATCCAAATTTATTTCACAAGCATGTCCAATTAAATGTTTATAATGTCTGTTCACCAATGCTCCTGACCCTTAAAAGAATAGTTAATATTTATTGAGCAGTGGTTTAGTGGTCAGCTGCTAACCAAAGGGTGAATAGTTCAAACCCACCAGCTTCCCTTTTAGATCAATCTGCTTCTTTATAATTACAACCGTGGAGACCCTATGGAGTCAGAATCGACTATACAGTAATGAACTTGGTAGTTTAGGAGGAATGAGGGCAGTGTTATTTATTATGTTCTTTCTGTCAGTACACATACGTATTAACGCATTAAACCTAATAACTCAAATAGGCGGATGGTATGTTTATTTTTTCATTTTATAGATAAGAAATTAAAATATAAATTGTCCAAGGTCAAATAGCTACTAAACAATTGTTTTAAGAATTAACCCTAAATTGTTGTTCTTTCTACTCTGATAAACCAAAATCCCAAGTAAGTGAGAGTGTTTATGCCCCTACAAGGTCCAGGACATGCTTCACTGAATACAAACCATCACTCCTGACCTTAGCAATTCGTGTTACCTGACCCTCTTTAATTCACATGCCATGGATTCTCAGTTGTCTTTGAAGGAGGAGGAAATCCGTTTAGTATGTCACAAAGCACACAGAAATCTCTCAAATTGAACAATATCAGGGCTCCATTTTCTCTCACAAATGAGATGGATGATTGATATAGACATTGGGCTTTTTCGGGCCTCAGAGAAAAGGTCAAGGGGAAGAAAATGGGGAAGATTTGCCTCTCATAAAGCACCTATCATCGCTGTATATCAGAGATAATGGCTAAGTGTTGGCTCAGTGCCCAAGTATAATAAGTGCTTGGTAATTGGTGAAATGCTGTAGTGAGGGCAAAGTGGTCCTTCTCTGGAACAGAACTTTGAGTAAGGTTCAGGACTTGGGCAAGTTTGTGCAAATGTGTGGCTGTTTCTTATGGCTTTCTTGAGGACCATGGCAGTGAGAGCTCCACTTCCCTTTCACTTTTTATTTAATTGCACTCTTCCCTTAAGCCATATTTAAGGCAACATAATTTGAACATTTTCTCATTCAGTCTCCATCTCCTGCTTGTTTTATCTCACCTTTTCTGCACAGGAAATCTTTTGAAAATGGTTTTAATTATCATTGTGTCAACCCAAGAAAGTTGGAAAATCTAGCAAACAGTTCCTGCAAGAAAGGAATGCTCCACTCATTAGCCTGATTAATCAGCAAGGGGAAACTATTAATTCTCAGACTATCACTGAGAGAACAAAAGTTGAACAGATGGATAGGTTCAAGATTAAAAGATATTATGTGTGAAAAGCATAGCATGCTCCCTGACTCAGATAGACTGAGCAAATGTTAGGTTGTTTTTCTTCTTTCTACCAAGTCCTAACTCACAGAGTTTATTAAAATGATAAAACAGATAATGTGCCTCTAACTACTTTCTAAAGAGTTAAGCAAATTATAAAAATACATTATTATTTTATCATGACGTTGCAGGGAGCATTAATGCTCTGACTGTAAAGAGTTGTGCTACTAACCAAAAGACTAAGCCTCTCAGTCAGTTTGAATTTGCCTGCAGTTCTGAGGGGGAGAGATGGGCAATTGTCTTCTCTATCATGAAGCCTCAGAGACCTGCTGGAGGGTCAGCTATGAGTTGGTTCTGAGAGCGTTGAAATGTCAATTTAAAGTTCAAAGCTTACTTGTCATAATTACTTGTGAAGCTTCCCAGTACCATCTGGCTCCAAACCCCAACCATTCTATCCTATCCTATTGTTTGTTAGCTGTTGTGATGTTGACTGTTTACTGTTCAAAATGGCTTTTCTAGCCATTGACTTTGAATTTGCCACATGAATGCGTGAAATTATACAAATAAGACTACCTAGATTTGTTTATTAACCAATACGCTTTACTTTTGCATTCACAAGCTGGGGAATATCAGATCTGGAAGTTAAACAAGACTTCCAAAACCTGTACCAATAAGGAAGGGTTTTTGTAAGCACACATACACAGGAACAAATAAGCTATAGTGAGAGAATTTTGGGTTGGCAGATGGGTGTTTTGTTCTTAGCTCTGGGAGCAGTCTGCAAGGATTTGTGCTGTTAACCCAAAAACAAGGCTGCACTTCTCTGGCAATTAAAACCCACCATCAGTTCTGTGGGAAAGAGATGAGCAATTTCATCCCGTGTGATTTACAGCCTCAGAAACCCAATGCAGAGTCAGCCGTGAGTCAATTCCAAATCAATGGCAACTTGGTTTTTGGTTGTTTTGCTTATTCTTTTACTTTTGAATATTCAAAATTTAATGAGAACTTTTGAATTAGGGTAAAATGAGCAGGTAAATTTTAATTAGCAAGTTTAGATTTCCATTTATAAGAGAGTGAATAGATAGGCTTGGGTTTCAACTCTTGAGAAGGTTAGGTATCCATATGAAAAGTAGATTTTTGGCTTGCTACTATGGAGCACAGAAGGAATAACTTTCTTGGGGGTGGGATGGTCAGGCTGACAGAAGTATCCTCAGGAAATCTGAATCTAATGAATCAGAAGTAGGTATATTGCACTGTGATACTGTTGTGTCTATGAGTTATGTGCGGACACATCTTATATATTTTGCAGAAGAAATTAAGGAAGAAACAGTACCATTTATGGAGCAATCTGAAAGGGATAATGGTCTCAGAATCCATGGCAGTATTTATTATTTTATAGCCTATGAAAGAATGTTCCATTTCAGTTTTTTGCAGATTAAAAATTGCTTTCCAAACCATCTAATCAATTCTTATATAATGATCATAATAATCACAAACCTTTTTTGAGTGTTTACAATGTGCTGGCAACTCTTAAGGATTTTACATGAATTATCTAGTTTCATTTTAATGCATTTTGTGGTAAGCTCTATTACTCTTCCTAGTTGTCTGATAAGGAAACCAAGCTTAGTGAGAAAAAGAGACTGCCCATGGCCCCACACTTGGTGAGAGTTGTGTAATGTGTCATGGGACCAGGAAAACGTACTGCCAGAATTCTTGTTCCTAGATGACCTAATGCAGTTCCCGTAGCTTGTTCATGAAGCGACTGGGTTAAAACACAGGCCATCTGCACGGGTGCGTTACAACCTGCTTGTCTTTAGCACATATCTGGTCTCCATCATGGTTCGTCTTTCCTCACAGCCAGAGCACCAGAAGCCTGAGAACCTGAGTCTGTGTTGCTACACGTCACGTACAGGTGCCACTCTTTAAGAGGCCACTCCTGAATCCAGGTCCGATTTAGGCACATCTTCCTTTGGTTCCCATAGATGTTATGACCTTCCAAAATAATCTGCCTCATTCTAATCTTTTACTACAAGTCTCTTTGCCCTAAGAAATTCTGAGTACATTTTATGCAAGACCATTGTTCCTTCACTTTAGTGCTTTCAGTATATTGTTCACATTATAAAGACTATGATATATCTTTCTCTCTTCCCCTTTCTCTCTTCAACTGCAATTATTTTGCTCTGGAGGAAGAAGAGAATGGTTTCAGTGGTCAGTAAGAGATTGAAGTTGTTAACAATTTCATCTTGCCCGGCTCCACAATCTACACTTTCGGCACCAACAGTCAAGAAATTAAAAGACAAATTACATTAGGAAAATAAAATCTCCCATTGGGGATCTCTCCAGAGTGTTGAAGAACAATGATGTCAGTTGAGAGACTAAGGTGTGTTTTATCCAGGCCATATTCTTCACAACTGCTTGCTACACATCAGAGAGCTAGACAATGACCAAAGATGACAGAAGAAGAATCAATGCCTTTGAGTTGTAGTAGTGCTGGAGAAGAGTTCTGAACAAACCATGAATTGTCAAGAGAACATACTGGTCTGTCCAGGAGAGGGTGAAACGAAGTTGAATTTTTGCTCCTTGAAGGCAAAAATGTTGAAACTCCATCTAACATACTTTGGGCATGTTGGCAGGAAGGAAAAATCCTTAGAGAAGGACATAATTCTTGGAAGGATGGAGGAAGAGTGCAAGAGAAGAAGAGCCTGAATAACACACAGTAACTGGGATCCTAGGGGGTAGGTCAGTAGTGTCAGGGACAGTGAAAGTGATTCAGGGTAGGAAAAGGTTCAGAGCGATTGTACCTGGGATCACTATGAGTCACAAGCAACTCAACGGCACATAACAATAGCAACCACCCTCTGCTACACTTTGTTCACAAGACAAAATTTGAGCTTGCACTCTAATTCTAATGATTAGTATCTTGCTTCACTTCCTGTGCTCCAGATAGACCTGATTTGAGGGAAGAACCTCCTTTCACTAGTACTGGGTCCCAGAGTTCTTCTTGCCACTCTGTCTCAGGTGGGCAGAGTTCAGCACTTGGACTCTAATGTCAACAGATTCTCCTGATGTTCCTATTTGTCTGAAAAACATCAAATCCTGGTTTCTTTCTGCTGTGTACTCTGGTTACTAAGGCAAATTCCACCTTGTCTGGAACTCTTTAGATATGATTTGTTGTTACAGACCTGTAATCTGCATGCTGCCTTTTTTTTTTATTTTTGTGTGAGTGTACTGTCAAATCAGATCTGACTGGTACAGGAGGAGATGGTCCCTCCTTTTCCTGGCAGAGCATCTGGTGGATTCGAACCATGTGCCTCTGGGATTTTAGTTGCAGCTCCTTGCCACTAGGCCACCAGAGCTCCCCGCATGCTGCCTTTTATGATCAAACTGCATCTTCTGTCCAGTTAATCCTTGAGTTAACTCCCAAGTTCATCCTTGTTCTTCCAGTGCTATATTAACACATCCTGAGCTCCTTGTGATTGCATGCTTTGTAATGAAAATCAGCCAATGCCGTGGCCTTTAATAATTGGTGGGAATCACTCTCTGAGTTTTCTATCGATTCTGTTAAAAGAACAAACATCACAAGTAGGTGACTCTGTGGGACAAAATTTCTTTTTCTCACTGTTTAGATAGCAGAAGATGGAGTTTCAGAGAGCTAGAGAGAAAGGCTCTATATCTGTTGAGATCTCTGTGTCTTTCAGCATCCTCCGTTCTTTGGCAATCTTCTTTT
>NW_006399758.1:33286365-33295738 GCF_000299155.1 Elephantulus edwardii | reverse complement strand
CCCCCCCCCTTATGTCGTCTTTCTTCCCCATTCTGTGCTTGCCTCTCTCTTCATGTATGCTACCCTTTTTAGAGCTCAGAAGCGACAGATTTAGAACATGGTCTATACAGCTTTCTTAACGTGAGAAAGAAAATGACATCCCTAAAAGGGATTACATCTCTTTGTATAGGGGTTAGGGTTGAGGATCATCCCCATTCTTTTTTTCCCAGAATTATTTTAGGGGAACACAATTCAGTTCATAAGAGTCAGGAATCTGCTTTGAACAGCTGATGAGAAGGATAAACTTTCTCTGTAGGAAAAAAAAACCACACCCCAAACTGAATGCAAATATACCCAGAATCTGCTGTGTAATTCCAAGCAGGTAATGAATGCAAAGCTAGGAATTAAGATCTAGTGGGTTGGCAGAGGAGGAGAGGGCTGATTGCAAGGGACAGAAGGCAGCCACTCTGCCACCATCCTGGTGGGCACCAATTGCCTCCTCAGTTGTCATACCCACTCGATCAGAAAGACATTAAGGACTTTAGTTTGTGATAGAAGACTACTGGCATGGGGGTGGCAATCACTCAGGGCGACAGGACTCCTTTCATATGCGGGTTTTTTTTCTATGTATAAAAGGGAATTTTCAAAAATCACAGCCGCACAAGTGGTTTTATGAATAGCCTATTGCAATGCTGTGATTACTGAACAAGAAGAAAGGAAGTGTTCTTTCTGTCAGCAGGGAACGATTGCCACCTTCTGCTTAATGACTTCAGTGTTGAAGGGAAGCGTGGGCCAAGTGAAAAGCCCACAATCTAAGCTTTCCAACGCCGATCAATAATCATGAGTTAATGGGGAGTGCAAGGAAGAGGCTTGGAAACATCTTGGGTGGAGACTGCTTCGGAGTCTTTTACTTTTCTTTTTTTAAATATAACTTTTGCAAGTGATTCTGAAGACTGAGTAAGAAGCAGAAGCAAACTCAAAAGGAATCACTGAACTTTATTGCTATTTGAGAGAGAGAAAAATGAAGGCTCTTGCAGTGGTTCAAACTTAAGAACACTGTTATGTGCCATCAAGTCACTTGCGACTCATAGTGACCCATATACAACAGCTCTGAACCTTGCTCTATCTTGGGCCAATCTTATTTTCTCTCCCACAACTCCCTCCATTACCCCAGTCACTGAATCAATCCATATCCTTCAGTTTGTTATTAAGTTTACTATTCTTTCAGAGAGTTCTGGATGAACAATTCTGAAGTGACTCTGGTAAAGGATTTTTTAATATTTCATAGATTAATAATGAAAATTAAGGACATTATTAAAGCATACCAGCATTGAAATTAGATTAAGACACTTGGAATATATTTTATTATCACTTACAAAGTGTATTCATCAGCAAAAAGTGTGTCTATTCCTTTGTAAGAGATCTCATATCTATAGATACTGTTTTTGCCAATAATTAAAACAGAAGTATAAATCTTTAAAAAAAATAATGAAAATTAAGCATGCAAAGGGTATGTGATTACCAATGCCTTGTATTTACTCTTTTCTCAATTTGTAAATTATTGTATGAATATTGTTAGGTGTTGTCTAGTAGGTCCCACTCATAGTGACTCCATTGTTTCAGCCACTGTGCCCATCCATCTCATTGAAAGGCTTCCTCTTTATTGCTGATTCTTTACTTTATTAAACATAATGTCCTTCTCCAAGGATTGACTTCTCCTAAGGACTGGCCCATAGCATGTGAGGTGGAAACTCACCATCCTTGCCTCCAAGAAACATTCTGGCTACATGTCTTTCAAAAGAGATTTGTTTGTTCATTTGGTAGTCTGTGGTATAGTATTATTTACCAATACACAAACTCAATGGCATCAATTCTTTGGTCTTCCTTATTCACTTTTCAATTTCCACATGCATACTAAGCAATTGAAAATATCAAGGCTCGAGTGACATTTTTTCCTTAGCAATGTTTTAATTTTTTAAAAAATTAAAAAAATACTCTTTTCTTGCATGCTCTTCCTGACTTGCTGTGTCATCTTCCTGACTGTTGATACGTTTCAGTCCATTGTGTCAATCCATTTCATTGAGGCTTTCCCTTGCTTCTGTTCACCTTTTAGTTTAACAAACATTATACCTTTCCCAGTGGTTGAAATTTCCTGATGATGTTTCCAAATAGGAGATATTTCCAAATAGGAAATATGGTGGTATCTTGTGCAGTGCATGATACTTGAAGCTATAAGCATCAGTATTTTAAACACCAGCAAGGTTACAGATTTCAGATTTCAATAGAACTTTCAGTCTAAGATGTTGTTGTTATGTTCCATCGAGTTGCTTGTGACTCATAGCGACCATATGTACAACAGCCCTAAACTCTGCTCTGTTCTGTGCCAACCGCACCGTCTCCGACACACCCATCCCGATTACCCCAGTCATGGAATCAGTCCACCTCATCGAGGGTCCCTGTACACTCCCAAGCATGATGTCCCTCTCCAAGGACCTGTCCTTCCTTGCAGCATGTCCAAAGTATGTTAGATGGAGCCTCAGAATCCTTGCCTCCAAGAAGCAGCCGGGTTTGACCCTTTCCAGGATGAATCTGTTTGTTTTCCTAGCATTCCATGGTATCCTCAATACTCTTCTCCAGCACCACAGCTCAAAGGCATCAATTCTCCTTCTGTCCTCCTTGGTCATTGTCCAACTCTCTGATGCATAACAAGTGATAGCAAAGACCATGGCCTGTATCAGACACACCCTAGTCTCCAAAGAGACACCATTGCTCTTCAGTATTTTGGAGAGGTCCCTAACAGCAGGAAAAAGGACTGGCAATGTGCTTCTCAAAATTTTGACAATAAAAACTGCATGGTTCATTACAGAAACCTGTCTTTCCCAAATAAGCTTTCAGATGCATAGGAAGTGATTGAAAAGACCATGGCATGAATTAGGCAGACCTTAGTCCTCAAACTGACATTGTTGCTCCTCAGTAATTTGGAGAGGTCTTTGACTGCAAACTTTCCCAATGCAAGACATCTCCTGATCTCCTGACAACTGATACCAAATATGGATCCAAGTAAGTGGAAGTAATTGACAATTTCAGTCTTGTCTCCATCTAGCATGATGTGGCCTATTGACCTAGTTGTGAGATTTTTTTTGTGGTATTGAGATGTAATCCATATTGAAGGATATAGTCTTTGATCTTTTACAGAAGAAGAATTGATGCCTTTGAGTTGTGGTGTTGGAGAAGAGTACTGAATATCTCATAGACTGCCAAAATATGTCTTGAAGAAAGTGCAGCTGGAGTGCTACTTGGAGGCAAAGATTACAAAGCTTCACCTCAAAAAATTTGTACAAGTTGGTAAGAGAGGCTATTGCATAGAGAAGGACATCACACTTGGAAAATCTGATAGTCAGTGATAAGAGAAAAATACTCTCAACCAGGTGGATTAACACTGTGATTGCTGCAATGGGCTCATGTGTGTCAGAGATGATGAGGACGGCACAGGACAGGACAGGGTTCAGCTCTGTTGTTCACAGGGTAGCTATGAGTTGTACTTGACTCAATGATACAACAAAAATAACAACAATATAATCATAAACAAGGAAGGATCTTGATGAAAACAAAAGAAAATGAAGGCTGTGATAGATTTTGCTATTAACCAGTATCTAATCTCCCACTGTATCGGGCACAAGGAAGCATTACACATCCCTGTCCCTTCCCTGGTGTTTGTGTGGGGCTGTGTGACTAGTTCCAGTCAGTTGCATATGGGTCAATTACAGTGCTAGGCATTTAAATGGCAGTGTCAGGCACTTTCAAAGAATCTTTTTACTACCAAAGTAAACATAGAAGTATATGCCAAGGCAAATCTGCCATTAAGTTATTAAGGGACTATGATAAACAGAGGAATTAGCTGATACCTGTCAACTTACAATGGGGTATTTGGCATGAAGGAGAAAGAAATCGTTACTGCTTTATGGTACTAAAATGACTGAATTCTTTGTTAGTGCAACACAACCTTAACTATCTTAATACAAAGAGAAAAATAACAGCAATAGTGATTTTAATAAAGCTAATAATACTGAAAGCTAAAACTGGTTTGATAGATACCATGTGCCCAATATAGTTTTACAAAGGCTTTCAACTATGTGAATGATAACAAAATTATGGTTAACATCATGAAAGTGGGAATTCCAAGACACTAAATTGTGTTATGCAGACCTATACATTGATCAAGAAGTAGTGATTCTGAAAGGAACAAAGGGATACTACATGATTCAAAATCAGGGAATGTATGAGTCAGGGTTGTATCCTTTCACTAGACCTATTCTATTTGTATGCTGAACAAATAATCTGAGATGATGAGATTTATGAATAGAATAAGAAGAATAAGACCAACAGAATTAGAATACAACTCATTAACAACCCGTTGTGTGTAGATGCCAACACTTTGCTTCCAGAAACCGAAGAAGATTGAAGAAGTTACTGATAAAGACTATAGCCTTCTCTATGGATTTCACCTTAACATAAAAGAAACAAGACTCCTCAGTAATGAATCAATAAAATACATCATTACATTTGGCTTTACAATCAACATCCATGGCGGCAGCAACAAAGATGTATTGGGAGAGTCTGCTATCAAGGCCCAAAGATCAAGCTTGTCACTCTCAGTACTAAGATGCATTTGATCCAAGCTATAGGATTTTAAATCACCTTATACGCATGTGAAAATTGGATGATGAATAAAGAAGATTATAGAATTTTGATGCCACTGAATTGTGGTGTTGACAAAGAATGCTGACTAGAATATGGACAGCCAAAACAACACACAATTTTTGAAAAAGAACTACAGTTAGAATGCTTAGAAACAAGGTTGGTGAAACTTCATCTCAAATACTTTGGGCATCTTGTCTAGAAAGGTCAGTCCTTAGAGAATGACAGACATAATGCTGTCAAGTCAGAGAAAGAGAGGACAAGATGAGCAAGATGGACTGACACAGTGACTGCAACACTTGTAACAGCAAAGATTGTGGGAATGGTGCGTGACTGAGTACTGTTTTGTTCTGGTGAATACTGGGTTTTTAAGAGACAGTAAATTCCAAAGCATATAACAGCAATAACATGTGCTAGACACCAAAAGTAAATTATGGGGTCACTATGAGTCGCAAACAACTCGACGGCACATAACAACAACAAACAACATTAATATGATTATCACAAATGCCTAGTTAAGCAGATTAGAATGAATAATTAAAAAACACTTACTCCACAGTTTATCTGTTAATCACAGTGACCTAATAATTACTGTTCAATTGTCCTTTGCAAGATTTCCTCAATGTTCCCTGGGGAAAATGATGTTTATGTTATACCTCTAAAAGTTCTCTCTTTCGGACTTACCCAGTCAGTAGTTTGACTTAAGAGACATGTAACTGCAAGCTAATATTCTACTGCTCTTGGAATGATATGGCTATCAGCTTCTAAGTTTGAACGTTGGAGAATATCTGTAAACTAGACATTCTACTGGAACATTCCATTATGTGTTAGTTCAAGTATTCCTCTTTGGAATTCCTTAATATTTATAGCAAAGAGTAACATTAATCATATTGGCAATTCGTGAAAAGGTTGTTCTTGTGTCTGACACATGTTGTTTTTGCTAGGTGCCATCAAATTGTCTCTGATTCTTAGTGGTCATATACAACAGAGTAATATATGGAATAGGATAATAATTGTGACAATACAACCTCAAGTTTATAGATAAACAATATGCCCTAAAACACTCCACTCAGCTTGTGGATGACAGGGAAGAAGTTCTAACTTTTTTTATTTGACTCAAAATGTCATAATTTTTCTATTAGTAAATGAAGCAAAATTCTCTTATGGATTCTTTTAGGATGGAATGGGCCTTGAACAAAGTTAGCTGAGAGAACTGGGAAAATCTCTGCATGTCCTAAGTTCTTGGCAGTTGGAGTCTATATCATCAGGCTGGTTCAGATCAAATGTCATGTTCAGGCTAGTAACCCAACCTCATTGAACTGTGAAATGACTTTCCTGTACTGCTTGAAGTGAAAGTTCAACAGAACTTTCCAAATAGGCTTGTAAAGGCACACACCCCCCTACCCATCTGCTGTATCTTCAGGCTATTCCAAAACTTTGATTTTAATATCCTAAATTTCTTCCCTTTAGGAGACTTTGAGCGACGGTTCCCATCAACTCTAACTTGTTAGCTTCTATAGGATTCTATTGAAAGTTTCATCATTTGATTTGACTTCTTTTGTCCCTTGGGCCGTTCACTATGGACCTTCTTCTGCTCTTGCATTTTCACTTTTTAATTTTTTTTAAAAAGTAATAAATGATCAGCTTCTACTTTGTGCATTAATATAACTGTCACGTTGGAAAATTTGACCTCCCAACCCAACTATCAACTGAAATTCAAATTTAAAAGCAACACAAGATAACTGCAGTAGTAAAACATGGAGGGCTTGATCCCTATTATGCCCAATGTTAAACATATTCATCAATAAATGCTTTGCAGCACCTTGCTCCAAATGTGATAACAGTATACTTTATTATAATAGAAATACGTATAAAGCCTTGCCCTTCTCTTACTCTGTATTTCAAAGTCATTTTCTGGAATATTTTCAGCTCCCAACACGCTCTCTTCATATGAAAAGCTTACTTCAGCTTCTTTACACAAGGCTTTTCAAAGGGTAAGACTAATTATAGCCTTGACTTTGCTTTTTGAAATGAAATCAAAAGTGTTAATGCCTTTAAAATTCTTGCCATGAGTGGCACTCTCAGCGTTTTCTTGGTGTTTGCAGATTATAGACAGATGAGTGTTTCTGGTTAGAGACTCTTTAAGCACTGCTGACAAGGGAGTCAAATATCCGGTGTCTGTAGCTTCTCTCTGATCCAAAAGTCAGATGAGTGATCAGTAGAAGGCAGCTTTTCCCATTTTAGCTAGACTAACTATGGGAAGCCAAACTTTATACCAAATATTATATGAAAACTCTTGTTCAGGAATTGAAGGAATTACAGATTTATAAGTTAGGATTTCTCCTGTGGCAGATCACAGAAAATGAGCTCTTTGTTCCCTGCAGACAGTAGACAGGTAGGGCCCCCCTACAGAGGAAGTGTTACTACCTGTGAAGTACTTCCTGAGCTAGAGCATTAGGTTGACAATAAAGAAAAATTTGGCTTCATTTACAAGGAATTCCTTTTATTATTTGCTTCCCCAGATTATTAATACACCCACAGAGAAACATGACTTGGGGTTTTCTATTGAGAACTGCTGGTCCCCTGTTTTATGCTCTCTGCTCTATCTCATTCCTGGCTGTCTGTCATTATCAATAATTAGAAAAATACTTTACCCTTGGTCTGAACAACTAACAGGTTCTTTCTCTATTTTCCCAAGATGATGTCCCTTTCAAAAGCATGCTTACCTCTTAACTGTATGCTTGAAGTACGTGAGGTCTCACCATCCTTTATTCAAATAAGTACCCTGGCTGCAGTGTTTTTGAGAGAAAGGGAGAAGACTTTCAAGGAGACAGGCTGATGCACTGACTACCCCATGGGCTTGGACACAGCAGAGTGGTAAGGACAGCTCAGCATCAGGTAGGGTTTCATTCTGTTGTGATCAGGGTTGCTAGGAATTGGAACTGATTCTGTTAATATGACTATTATTCAGATTTATGAACCAACATCTAAAGCCAAAGTGGAGGAGATGAAGGATTTTTTCCAACTTTTGCAGTCCAAAATTGACCAAACGTGCAATCAAGATGTATTAATAACTATTGATGACTGGAATACAAAATTTGGAAATAATGAGGAAGGAACTATAGTCAAGAAGTATGGACTTGGTGAGAGAAACGAGGCCAGAGATTGAATGATTGAATTTTGTGTGCTCAATGATTTATTTAAAGCAAATACCCTTTTTGAAAAATGCGAATGACGACTTTACACATCTGCAGAAAACAAAATAAGACCTTGAATCTCTCCCAGTTGAAGGTAAGAGTCATCTCAAGAACAGGTTTGAGGGACTGAACACTGATAATAGAAGACCAGATGGACTGTAGGAGGACATCAAGGATATCATCCATGAAGAAAGTATAGGTCATTATAAAGAAGGATGAGGAAGAAAAAACCAAAGTGGATGTCAGAAGAGACTACGAAAATTGCATTAGAGCATAAGAAAGCCAAAACTAAAGAAAGAAATGCTGAAGTTAAAGAGCTGAAGAGAAGATTCCCGAGGGCATCTCGAGAAGATAATGCAAGATATTATAATGCAATGTGTAGAGAGCTGGAGTCAGAGAATAAAAAAGGGAAGAACTCACACAGCATTCCTCAAGCCGAAAGAAGTGAAGAACAAATGCACTATTGATGGATGATATGCACAGACTCTTAAATGATCTAGGACGTATCAAATTAAGCTGGAAGGAATACACTGAATTTTCCGTTGACACTGAAACATTTCAGGAACAAGGGCCAATTATAGTGAAAGATTAAGTTCAAGCTTCACTGAAGACATCAGTAAAAAATAAGGCCCCAGGAATTGATGGAATACCAACTGATATGTTGAACTAACAGATGCAGCCATGGATGTGATCACCAGTTTATGCCAGGAAATTTGGAGGACAGCTGTCTGGCTAACTGATAGGAAAAGATCCATATTTGCCCCATTCCCAAGAAACGTGACCCAACAGAAAGTAGAAATTATCAACAGTATCATTAATATCTCATACAAGCAAAATATTGTTGAATATCATTTAAAAATGGCTAGAACATTTTGTAAATTATTACCTAATTTGGGAGGGACTAGAGAGCATTATGCTGAGTGAACTAACTCAGGCCTACAAGGACAAATAGTGTATAAAACCAGCATTGTAAAACGAGTATGAAGACTCAAATGGGGAGGTGGGTGGGAGGGTGGAAGCAGAGGGATGAAGATGTGTGTGGGGTGGGGGAGTTATTCATGGGGCTGTACAATTGATGGGTGGAGGGGAGAGGGAAACTAGAAGAATTTGGTCTGGAAAACAACAAATTAGAATTTTATAAATGAACTAGTATAATTAAAAAAAATATTTTTTAAGGCTAAAATAGTAGTTTGACTTGGAACTGCCAAATATTCAAGCTGACTTGAGAAGCGGTGGTAGTACCAGGATATCATTGCTGATGATAAATGGATCATGGTTGAAAACAAAGAATACCAGAAAAATGTCCATTTGTTTTTACTGACCATACAAGGCATTTGACTGTGTGGGTCATAACAAATTATAGCTAACATTGTGAAGAATGGGAGTCCCATAACACTTTACTGAGTACCTGTGACATCTACTGGGCCAAGAAGCTGTTGTCCAAATAGAGCAAGGGAACACTGCATGGTTTAATATCAGAATGGTTGTGCGTTAGAGTT
>NW_006399758.1:33281974-33285380 GCF_000299155.1 Elephantulus edwardii | reverse complement strand
ATTCAGACTCTATTAAGAATAATGTGGCATCAGAATTGGAGGAAAATTCATCAACAACCTGTATTATGCACATGACACAACTTTGCTTGCTGAAAGTGAGGAGTATATAAAATGCTTACTGCAGAAGATCAAGGACTACAGCTTTTGGTATGCATTACTTCTAAATGTTAAGCCATCAAATGTCCTCATCACAGGAGCAATAGTCCACATTATGGTAGGTGGAGAAAAGATTGGAACTATCAATGATTTCATCTTCCTTGGAGCAATAATCAATATCCTTAATACCAGCAGTAAAAATATCAGGAGAAATATGTTACTGGGCAAGTCTGTTGTCAGGGACCTCTCCAAAATGGTGAAGGCAATGTCAGTTTGAAGACCAAGTTGTACTTGCTTCAGGCCATAGTCTTCTCCATCACCTACTACAAATCAGAGAGCTGGACAGTGAATAAGGATGGCAAAAGAAGAATTGATGTTTTTGAGTTGTAGTATTGAAAAAAAGTACTGAATATTCCATAAACAAACAAGTATGTTTTGGAGAAGGTGCAGCCAGACTACTCCTTGGGGGCAAGGATGGCAAAGCTTTGTCTTTCAAAGTTTGAACATGTAGCTAGGTAAGGCTATTCCTTGGAAAGGGGCATCATGACAGAAAGACTTTTAACAAGATGGATTGGCATGGTAACTTCAGCAATGGATTTGAGTGTGTCAGAGATGATGAGGATGGCACAAAATAGGGTAGGGTTCAGGACAGCTGTTCCTAGGGTCCCTAAGAGTCATACTAGACTTGATGGTTCCTAATGACATTAACAACAATATGGTATTTAACATCAGCACCACAAGAGGCTCACCACTTACTCTGTTACTTTCTATTCTCTTCCCCATATATAACCTAGCTGGTTAACTAAATAGTTGTAGAAAAATGATTAGAAATGTTTGGTAACAGTCATAGATAGTCTTATCCATGATGATATGTATTGTCCAACAGTGTGTCATCCAACAGGAAACACAAAGTCTATTTAACATTATGAGAAGAATTTACCAAGAATATAATGCAAGTCTTCAAATCAACACATAAACTCCATTTGATATTTACAAGAAGTAGAGTATAGTGCAGGTCTTTTAACCCTGCTATATTTTAAATTTTCAAAGGATTCTTTCTTTGAAGAGCACAAAGTAAGTTCAGTAATCCCTTCCTTTCTTAATTGTAGGCCTTTTCTGTCTACTTAGCAGATGGAGAGATTGATAACAGGATTACAGGATTCAGAAACTAATCTAAATGCCCAACTAATATTTCAGTGTTCTTTCCTAAGTCTTCCAAAATTAAGCGCTGTCATACAAAAGGAGACTAGGTGCTTTAGAATCAGTGAGATAAGAGCTTAAACATCACATGTGATATTAGGCAATTACTTTATTTACTTGCATGAAGTAAGTCTGTTCTCCCATCTACCATGACAGATCTGAGATTGAATAAGCTTCAGGGGCCCTTACTTATACGGACGTCAGTGAGAACAGAGAGTTATAGAACATTCTAGGTGGGGAAAGAAGCCAGAGGGCCGTCATGAAGTTTTCTCTACTAGGGTTTATGACAATTTGCTAAAATAAATATTTGAAAAAAATGTCATAAATCTTTAAGATGTCAATATTATCCTTTGGTATGTTTAATTATAAATAAATGCTTACTTTCTAACCAAATTTAACACTTAAAATTTTGAACTATTTTTCTAAAAAATCAACTTTCAAATTTTATTTATTTAAAATTTCACAGTATTTGAGCCTATGTATAAGGAACTCATTAGCTATCTTCTGTTTTTTAGGAATAAATAACTTCCTAGTTTTATTTCCAATCTCCTATATTAAATGCTATGTTCTTCATCCTATAGCCCAGCTTTCTCAGCTTATTTGCTTGGTAAGCAGAATGATTAAGTTTGTGAAAGGATCCAAACTTGACCCACATCTTTCCTGATTTGAAGTCATGTGGTATCCCCTTGTTCTGTATGAATGAGTATTTCTTGGTCTGAGCCCATTCACTTGTTTTGAAATTCCCATTTCTACAACATGGTCCATAATTAGTTATGATCTACAGAATTACATGTCTTTGTATAATACTGCTGTAGATAGAACTTCTATGCATAGTACTATTGTACACTTTCTATGATACATAATGTTGCTCTGAGTCAGGACTGGCTCAAGGACATCTAACAGCTATTGCAAAGGCATGTAAACACCTAGAAATTTTGACATATTTTGTTGTTGTTTTTGTTGTTTACTCTAGAGTCAGAACCGACTCATAATTGACCCTTTGGTGGATCTTCAGAATCAGTAATCACATGGGAAGAGACTGCCCATCCTTCTTCTGTGGAGTATCTAGTGGTCTTGAACCATGTCCCTTTGGGATTGCAGAGCAGTTTCTTACCACTAGGTGAACAGACGTCCCTTGACATTCTTTAGGGAACAACAACAAAAAAATACATTCAGATAGGCTAGCATGAATATGTCCTTGAAGCCATATTTTGATCATGTTGATTTCTCCTTTGTAGGTGGTCTCAGGCATTCCTTGGCTTATAGATGATCCTTATATGATATTTGTTGTCCTTTATGTATGTTCAGTCTTGTCTCTGTGTCTGTGCTGCTCCCTGTATGATTTAGATTAGGTTTTGGACATACAGTATACTGATATCATCTCAATTTGCTGATTACATTGTAGTATATGTCACTATAAATGGTGGTTGTATTATATTAGCTTTCATTACATCCACAATTATAGAGATTAGAATATAAAAATAATTTGAAAAAAATATTCAATATTGTATTGGAAGTCTTGGCAGTAGCAATAAGACAAGAGAAGGAAATAAGAGGAATCCAAATTGGAAAAGAGGAGGTAAAATTATCTCTCTATGCAGATGATATGATAGTATACTTAGAAAACCCTAAAGACTCAGCAAGAAAACTATTGGACATGGTTGACCAATTCAGCAAAGTACTTGTAAACTGTGACTTTATATTTCCTCTTCTAGAAAAAATTCTCTTAGTTTTCATTTCTCCTATCTTCGAATATCTATTAGTATTTATCAGTTGAAATAAGAGAAAGTCAGTGTGACCTGACAATATTTCTATATATACGTTCTTTTCAATAATTATAATTCTTGAATCTAATTTCAGTTCTCCCTGCTGATCTCACAGTTTACTTTTTTGAAATACTAAAAACCTTTTTTGTTTATAATTTTGTTTTTAATAATTTTAATGAACATTTACAGAGAATTTGGATTTCCATTCATTCATTGCTTCACTTCTCTACCCGCCCAGCCCTCTCCCCCTGCCCCCCAGTTTGCTCCTCTCTTTCAAAAGTAAAAGAAAGACTTCCTCCCTGGTACACAATCCTCCTGCACCCCTCCCACTGCCCCAAGTACAT
>NW_006399758.1:33270341-33281421 GCF_000299155.1 Elephantulus edwardii | reverse complement strand
CTTGCTGTTCTGTTAAATTTTGCTATTCTGACTGGGGTGAGATGATATCTCATAGTTGTTTTGATTTGCATCTCTCTTAGAGCTAGGGATTTTGACCATTTCTTCATGTGCTTGTTGGCCATCTGAATGTCTTCTTTGGTGAAGTGTATATTCATATCCTGTGAATTTCACCAATGCTTTTTCTCTTCCTCTTCTAAAACTCTGAGTATTATTCTATTCTTGAAGTTCTTATTTTCAAAAGTATTTTCTCTCTATCCTGGAAGTTTCAATATTTTCTATGCAGATAAACCCAAATCAGATATGTCTTCATATCTCAATTTCTGCCTATCCCATGTCAAGCTCACTCTATCCTTCTCTCTCATGACTTATTCCCATTTCTGGCTTCCATGCGTAGTTCTCTAAAAGATTAACTAAAAGATATTTTGTGACAGAATAACATAGCTTTTCCCACGTTCACACTCTTCTGCCAATGCTTAACAACTACAGTCATTTTTCATTCTGTTTCAAGAATCCCAGAAGCACTAGTCAATTCATATCCTCTTACCCCCAACTCACTGGCAGTCCAGAACTGAGGTAGTTTCTCCAAAGATGCTTTAATAAAATTTACAGAGTCATGATTTGTGTGAGTGTCATGTGTCCAGGACAAAGAGAAGAAGAGAAGACTGGACTTGAGTGTGTAGTTTCTCTTCAAGAATTCACCAATTAGGTTAAATCAGAGAGACCAGAAGAACTATGAAAATGGTGCTATATTCATGTAAAAGTGTGTTATTAAAGCAAGAATAAATTCACCACTCTCGCTAAACAATTCCAGTTTTTAATTTTTAACCTACTGA
This sequence comes from Elephantulus edwardii, assembly GCF_000299155.1. Taxonomy (NCBI): domain Eukaryota; kingdom Metazoa; phylum Chordata; class Mammalia; order Macroscelidea; family Macroscelididae; genus Elephantulus; species Elephantulus edwardii. The sequence goes on along the minus strand of NW_006399758.1, from coordinate 33,280,588 downwards.
GGAAATAACCAGGAATAGTTGTCAAATCTCCCACACACTCCAAAAATAAAATTATAGTAATAAAGTGCTCTACAGTTGACTGTAAGTCCACTTTATTATTAGATAGCCAGGGAGAATTACAATACAAAGACTAAAACCCTATAATTAAGAATTCAAAGCAAGTCAAGACCATAATCAAACGTCCTTGCTCTTGTGTGCTTATTTTACCAGAATTAAAGTCCAAAAATCATCAATCACATCCATTTCCTGTCTGTTTGTTCTCAACCACAGTGCCCATGCTGCCTGCAGGAAGTACTGTGATTCCTTCAGCACTCACCGCCAACTTGGCCTCAAGCCAAGTCCCTCATGTCTCACTTGAGAGTCTCACAAAATTATCTGAAAACTAATCAGACTCTCCACTACCGAATTTAAAAAACAAGTAAGTGTCCAAGCCCAAAGGCAAGTGATTTCAGGCAAAACATGTTCTCAGAACCCACTGGAAGCCAGTGCTGCCAAAGACCTAGCACATACTCGTGGCTTCAGAGTAAAGACAAATAGGTAACAAAAATTGTGGGTTTTGTTCTGCTAGTGCTCTGGTTACTCTCCTCAGATACTCAAAATCTATTATCGTTAATGTGTATTCATATAGGTGATGATGATTAGAAAAACGTTAATATGGACTTTATATATTACTTCACCTTGACTGTAAATCTAACCATATTTTTAATTACTATTATCATATTTGGAGCTCTGGTGGCCTAGTGGCAAGAATCTGGCCTTCAATCCTAAAGGCCTTCAGTTCTAGGCTACCAGCTTCTCCATGGGAAAAGGATGGGCAATCTCCTCCTGTGTGATTAACTGCCTCTGAAAACTCGGCAGAGGGTCAGCTATTGGTTGGTTCTGACTCGACAGAACACAATACACATTATCTTCTGTTAAACAATATACAAAACATTAGTGCTTTCTTGCTCATTTTAGAAATTTCCAATGGTCATAGCATCAATTATCAAATCATATTGGAAGGATATTAATTTCTCTCTCACTCTGAGCAAAACCTCTTGATTTTCATTTCCCATTTTGAGCCTGAATGAAAGGTGAGAGTTATGTAATGTCTTGTTATCACACTGTCCAGTGAATAGGCATTTTCGGGCCTGTACCAGTGTCTGTTGCTACCGCGTTTTGTTTTGGAATTGAGTCAATCTTCATAACCTGCTTCCAAGTATGTGTTTATCCTTCATATATAACTAACCAACTTTGTCTACTAGCAACTTCCTGTGTATGTGGGACTTCGTGGAGTATGAACAAGTCTTATCAACCCAGGAATTATCTGTTTGGATCATAAAAGCAAAACAAAATTTGGAGTATCCAGCTCAGTGCCACTTAGCTAACTAGAAAAGAGATCAGCATATCATAATTTCATCCATGGTGGTTTTTGTAAATAAAATTTTTCTAGAACATTCACTCAAAAAACCTCGAACTCATTACCATTGTTTGGAACCAACTCATAGCTGACTCTCTAGTGGGTTTTTAAAGAGTGTGTAAATTGCATGGCAGGAGATTGCCCATTTTTTCCATTGGAGCAATGAGTGGATTCAAACTGCCCACCCTTGTCGTGGCAGTGCAAATCCTTACTTAGTAAGCCATCAAAGCCTCTTCCTTGAATGCAACCACATAATTGTTTCTATGGCACTATGTACAATGTTTCTATGTCACTACATTAGTAGCAATGAGTAGTGGTAACAGACATTGTGTGGACCACATTGCTTAAAATAGTCACTTTCTGATCCTTTAAAAAGGAGGAAGCAATTTGCCAGTTTCTTACCTAGAATATTATTAAGTACAGAAGAAACTCCATTGTCTCTCAGTTAGAAGCAGTGCATGGAATTAATCCTCCAACTCTTACTCTTTTTTGATGGCACTAGAGTCACTGATAGAGTTCAAGGCAAATGGCAACCCCCTGTATCCTGAGTCCAGCTTGCACCATACAGCTAATGTCCACTAAGAGCCCACACTCTTCATATAGGGTAGTTTACCTGTGCTTGGAATTGCTAAAGCTGAAGTGGCCAACCATGGCTAAGTCTAATTGGTCCACATCTAAAGTTTAACGCTGTCTCCACTGGGTACTGTGATTGAAGGTCAATGGCACATGTACAAAAATTAGTCTCTTCTAAATGTGTTGTTGTTAGGTGCCATCGAGTTGAGTATGACTCTTAATGGCCCTATGAACAACAGATTGGAATCCTGTCCTATCCTGTGTTAACCTCACAATCTCTGACATACTTGATTCCATTACTGTTGTCATTGTCTCAATCACTGTCCCCCTATCTTTCCAAGTATGATGTCCTTCTCCAAAGTGATCAATATGCTTTGCCTTCATGTTAAAGTAAAAACCTCAAATTATATGCTGTGGCGTATCAAGCATCAACATATTTTATTTGCTTTCTCAAGCCTCTTAGCCAGAGCATATGATACTGAGATACTTGGGAGAGCCAGGAAGTAGCATTTTTATTTATGACTTCAATTTTATTTTTTTTAAAAGAAATGGGGTAAAAAATTGGAGAAATGATGAAAGTTATACAAGTGTTCAGGTCTTTTGTTCATAGGGTTGCTATGAATTGCCTACGACTCAATGACAATTAACAAAAACAACAACCTATTATAAAGCTTGTATTGATAATATGGCTTATTTCTACGACTCAGTGAGTGCTGACACTGAATTTTAGACTTAAACAGTCTTGCCCAACTAGTTAAATTTCAAGGAAGCCTATCTCTAAAATGTATGATACAAAAGAACACAGCAGTAGAGAGAGGAGAAATGGACTGGCCAACTTCATTTACTTTCCTTCAAAACTCAGTAATATGATAAGTCCTCCTAAGGAAGAAGTTAAAAAAACAACAACAACCAAACCAAACCAAACAAACAAAAAAAAACTCCAACAAAATAAACAGAGATGGGCTGGTGCGTTATATTAATAGAGTCCAGTCTACATGGTACCAAACCTCAAGAATGTGGTGGTGGGGGGGGTGAGGGAAGGTCCCACTCAGTAATATAAAACAAGGTTCAATGCACAAGTCTGATTCATGGAGACCTTTTGTGTGATTTTTCTGTACTTCTACAAATCTTTATGTTTCAAGCAATGGAATATTCTCTTGGCTGCATTATAAATTTTGTCTTCAGAGCTGTCAGCTAAAATCTATTTGTGCAATAATACATTTAACATCTTTATTTCTTGATTCTCTTTCAAATAAGAGGCACAAAGAACATTGTGAGATGTCTGAATATAAAGGAAATACTTCTCTTTTAAAAAATATAAAATTATTCACATTACACATAATATTTCATGAATCCTTAATCCCTTCATAGGTGATTCACTTCTTGAGGTCATGCTTTAAGTCAACAGGAAGTTTCTGAAGAGAAACAATTGTTTTTGAACTTTGAGTTGAATTCTGGTTCTCTCTTGTAAAAAATATTCTGTAACAAGATCAACTTTTTCCTGTAGAGTACTAACTAGTCAATAATTTAGACTGCGGAGAGCATATATTTTCTATTACATGTACTCCTCAGTTTACCCAGTATATTATTATACTAATCCTGTTGCAAATTGCACATCAATTCTGATAAAAGTTTTATACTTTCTTTTTTTAAGAAAATCACTTTTAATATACAATATACTGTATGTTGTTGTTGTTGTTGTTGTTAAGTGCCATCGAATCACCTGCGACTCATAGTGATACTATGTACAATAGCTCTAAACCCTGCTCTATCCTGTGCCAATTTTCCAGTCTCTGACACACCTACTCACATTACCCCAGTCACTGAATCAATCTATCTCATAGAGGGTCTTCCTCTCCTGCACTGTTCCTCCACTGTCCCAAGCATGACATCCCTCTCCAAGGACTGATCCCGCATTGCAACATGTCCAAAGTATGTCTAACAAAGCTTCAGAATTCTTGCTTGCAATGAGCAGCCCAACTTCACCCTCTACAGGATGAACGTGTTTGTTCTCCTACCAGCCCATGGTATACTCAATACTCTTCTCCAGCACCACCCCTCAAAGGCAACAGTTTTTCTTCTGTCATCCCTAGTCATTGTCCAGCTCTCTGATGCATAGCAAGTAATTGCAAAGACCATGGCCTATATCAGGCACACCTTAGCCTCTAGACTGACATCACTGTTCTTTTTTATAGCAGTGTTTTAAATTGTAAGTCATAACACTGGACATCTGAGAATGTGGACATCAGCAAATGACATGGTGCAAATTTGTATGTAATACATCTTAACAATAAGACCCTCTTCCTTCACCCCACACAATGGTGTTAAGTACAGTTTGTCATAACTCATGTTGTAGGAAAGCAAACAGACATGACTGCATGTCAGAATTATTTACAAAATAAGTATATTTTCCAATCTCTGTCCCATAGGGTTTTTTTGAGGATTCAGTGATAGAAAGTGCCTAATATAATGCCTGGAACATCATAGGTATTTAACTGAGGCTAGATTCTTTTATTATTTCTCTTTACTTAAAAACATTGAGAGTTCCTCCCTCTCAAGCACTGGAACATTTTAGCCACATGTACATACACACACTTTTTATTTTTCTGGCTTATAGGCTGACATCACTTAAAACAATTACCATCAGCTCTAAGGGATTTGAATTCTTATTACAGTTTGTTATTTAGTTATTGTCACATGAGGTCAACAATATGTCCAGGGACACAGACAACTAAATTTTAAACAACTAAATTTTAAACAGAAACATTCAAAATAATTTGCTTTAATAAGAATTCTCTGAGTATAAGAGTACATTGTCACTTAACAAAGTTGATATTTATGATATAATCAATACAATATTTAGTCTCCTTTGAATGAAACATTTTTTTCTTTTTACGGAGTTGAACTAGCTTTTTAAAATTATCTTTGACCAAAGTGATTTCTATCTTCTGTGTTTGTTAAACAATCTCTACTTTCAAAAAGAATTGAACTGGAATCAATACAATAGCTATTATACATATTTTCACTAAGATTTAGCTATTATTATTGTATTTTAAAAATCTCAGGTCTAAAATGGTGTTCACCCATTTACACAATCAATAGTAGCTTCTATATCATCTTAAGTGATTGCAATATGTTGTTTTGCTTGTGAAGGATTTCACTAAATGAAATAATTCATCTCTACTCACAGCTGATCACTAAGGGGTTTATGGACACTGTAAATCACACAGGATGAGATCACCCATCAGCTAGTGAATTCAATGTTGTTGTTATGTGCTGTTGAGTCTCTTGAAACTCACAGCGACCCTAGGTACAACACTTTAGAACCCTGCATATCTTGAGTCAACTTCATTTTCTCTGACACATCTACCCTCATTACTCAAGTCACTGAGTCCATCCATCTAATCCAGGGCCTTCTCTTATGCAATCCCTCCATCCTTCCAAGCATGATAGCCCTCTCCAAGGATTGGTCCCTCCTGGCAACTTGTCCAGAGAATGTCAGACAGAACTTCAAACTCCTTGCCTCCAAAACCCTCCTGGTTTCACCCTCTCCAGGATGGACTTGTTTGTTCTCTTAGTTGTTCATAGTATAATCAATACTGTTCTCCAGCACTACAATTCCAAGGCATCAATTCTTCTTCTTCTACCATCCTCAGTCATTGTCCTACTCTCTGATGCATAGCAAGTAATTGTGAAGAGCATGGCCTGAATCAGGCTCATCTTAGTCTTTAGACTTACATCCTTGCTCTTCAACCATCTATTTCAGTCACCTGAGGAAGTTGCAAAATCAATATCAGAGTCGGACTTCTACAGATCCTGTTTGAATGTACCTACGGTGGAGCCCTGGAATTTCTTTCCATTTTTCAAAGCTTCACACTCACTTGTATTTCACTAAGCAGACACATGGCAACACGAGAGAAAGCCCTTCCCTGCACAGACTTTGTATTACTGATTTCATAAGTCTGTCACCAAGCAATTTCAAGTAAAAATCGTGACAATGCATTTAATAAAACATGGAAATTTTTAGAAAGTTTCTAGGACATCCATACTTTAACTGTTCCGACTCCATTTGATATCCTCAACTGTTGATGTCAACAGTCAGATTTTTTTTTTGTGAACTTTACAGCTACAGGAGTATTCTATCAGTCCCAAGGGCTTGTTGTGTTTTCATGCCAATCACTTAAATAAACAGACATACTTCTTAAGTATTAAAACAATAGTAGTTTGTTTATACTTTAATTTCTATGAGCAATTAGCTTTTCTTGGCTAGATATTTTTCTTGCCTAGAAAGCAGGATAATTTCTGACACAGAAAGAATAATATTTATTGACTTTCTGTTTTAAGATTGCTTTTAATTATTGCTAAGTACATGGAATTTTAAATGGCATGGACTTGTTAACTCATACCAAATTGGAAGAAAGAAGGTGGATAGAGTACAAAGAAGCATAGTTATGCCTAGAATGACTTGGGGTGTAATTAAATTTGCTGGCAGTGGGTCCACTCTGGCTTGGTCTCATTCCAGACAACATCTGCTGGATCTCCTAAAACACAGTAGAGCAGTGCCCAAATATTCCTCGCATGATGGTGATTTAGTGACACATAAAACCCTCCAGCTGTGGCTGCCTGCACTGCAGTTTGAACTTTTTCCACTTGTGTTCAGGCTTGGAGAAATGATGAAAATTATACAAGTGTTCTGGTTTTTCATTCATAGGGTTGCTAAGTATCGTCAATGACTCGACGGTACTTAACTACAACAACAGGGAGAGAGCTCTATTGGTTTAATGAACAGAAAGTGATGCTACCAAGCTAAAGGTATGTGATTTTAATCTGCAGCCCTCAGGCCTGGTTTTAATTGCTTTTGGTCAAACATTCTTCTAAGTGGTCTGTCCATTTGCTGTACAGAGGTAACCTGTGGTTGATGTGATGCTAACCACTGTGACACTGATGTGTCAAATGTGATAACAGTTACCCATGGTGGACAGTGTTTGGTGGAGCTCCCTGATTAAAACAAGCTTAGAAGCAGGAGTGGCATCCACTTTCAAAGCACAGCTTGCCTCCAGAAACTCTAAGAATGAGGAGAAACGATGAAAGTTATACAAGTGTTCAGGTCTTTTGTTCATAGGGTCACTATGAGTCATCTACGACTCAACAATTTTCTTCATCAATTCCATCTTGTTATGTTAATTTTAATTTCTCTTTGATTTGGGGTCACAAAGCTTGAGGTTTTGGAAATGTAAGCCTTTTGTGCTGTGTCCACAGGTAGTGGTGTATGAGAGCAATGTGCTGGCTGACCCCTCAACCCGGGTTGAGGAGTGGTCAGGGAAGTGGGTATTGGGCTGTTTTTAAAACTAAGCATCCAACTTGTTTCAAATCCTATGTTACACTGAAGCAGATTAAAGGCTTTATGAAACTCTTTCTGATAATTATCCTGGCAATGGACAACGGACTCCCCATTCCTACCCCCTGGAAATTCCCTGGTGGGTTTGGGCTTCTGAGGAATCACTCTGGCAATCAAACAGTTGATAAGGGTTAAAACAGTATTCACACAGGATCAAAAAATGTAAGTAAAAAAAGCAAAAGTACATAAAAGAAAACACTGAGTTATTAGACTTTATAAAAATTACTAAATTATGTGCATCAAAGGATACTGCCAGGAAGGTGGAATGAAAATGCACAAAATAAAAGGAAATATTTAGAAATCACATGTACATCGTAGAGATTTAATATCCAGAACATAAAAAGAATTCTCCCAACTCGGCAAGTAAAACACAAAAAGCCCAATTAAAAATAGGCAAAACCTTCTAATAAATATTTCTCCAAAGGAAAAAAGTGGACAATCAACACATGAAAATATCCTTAGCATCCTTAATCATTAGAGAAATGCATATCAAAATCACAAGGGGAGAAGTTACTTCACACCTCACACTCATTGTTGTGCGTCATCTAGTCAGGAAGAGATGCACAGCTGACCCTCCAGAGAGTTTTCAGAGGCTATAAATCATACAGAGGAGACTGTCCTTCTTTCTCCTTCAGAGCAGCTGGTGGACTTGAACTATATGCCTTTAGGGTGACAGTGCAACTGTTATCAAACATAGAAAATAACAAGTATTGAAGAGAATGTGGGCAAAATGGAACTCTTCGTACGTGGTTGGTGGGAATGTAAAATGATGGAATGTCTATAGAAAACAATTTGGTTACTCCTTAAACAGTTAAACATAAAATTAACATATGATTCAGCAATTTCACTCTAGATATATACCTAAAATAATTAAAACCAGGGATTCAAATGGATATTTGTAAATTAAGGTTTATTGGTATGTTGTTGTGTGCTGTTGAGACACAACCGATCCATACCTGACCCTCCTGTGGGTTTTCAGAGGCAGTTAATAGCATGGAAGGAGATTGCTCTTATATTATTATCTATTTTTATTGTCTGTTATTATATTATTATAAAGTGGAGTTATTCATAATAATCAAAAGCTAGAAACAAACTAAATATCTATTAACACATGAACAGAAAATGTGGTATATACATACATTAGACTATAACGGAGCCAGAGAAAGGAAATTCTAACACATGCTAAGGCATGGGTGAACTTTGAAAACACAATGATTTGTGAAGTAAGCCCTACACAAAAGAACAAGTTTTGTTTGATTCTATTTTTTTAAAATGTCTAGTAGAGGCAAAAATGCATAGAAACTGAAAACAGATTAACACTTTCTAGGAATTAGGGAAAGAAGAAATGAGGAGTTCATGTTACAGAGTTTCTGTGGAGATAATGAAAATTATTTGTAAGATACTGACTAGTGGTTAGGGCTGTTCAAAATAGTGGATATAATTAATGCCACCAAACAAATTATACACTTAGAAGTAGTGTATGAAGAAGTATTGTTTAAAAGTATTATAAAAAAGTATATAAAAATTTTATCATAAAAAGGACAAACATGCCTTTCCCTCTAAAATATATTTTTGGTAAGGCATGATATAGGGTTCTAGCTCTGTTTCCTTTATGTGACTAACCTGTAGAGCCAATGTCTATTTATTTAACCATTAAAAAAGAAGAAAACAAAGCACCACAAAAATTAAAACAGCATGTATCTAAATATTGGGAATTTGAAGATTTGCTTCTGATTGTTTTGGTTTTTTAATACAGAAAAAACCTATAGTTGTTGTTGTTATGTGCCATCAAGTCGCAAAGCAACCCTGTGTGCAACAACCATGAACCTTCATTTATCCTGTGCCAACCTTATTGTCTCTGACACACCTACCTCCGTAACTCCAGTCACTGAATCAATCTATCTCATCAAGGGTCTTTCTCCCTTATGCTGTCCCTCCACCCTCCCAAGCATGATATCCCTCTCCAAGAACTGGTCCCTTCTTGCAACATGTCCAAAGCAGATCAGACAAAGCTTCAGAATCCTTGCCTCCAAAGAGCAGCCTGATTTCACCCTCTCTAGGAAAAGCCTGTTTGTTCTCCTAGCAGTCCATGGTATATTCAATACTTCTCCAGCACCACAGCTCGAAGGCATCAATTCTCCTTTTATCATCCCTAGTCATTGTCTAGCTCTCTGATGCATAGCAAGTAATTACAAAGACTATGGCCTGGGTCAGGTACACAGTAGTTTTCAGACTGTTATCATTGTTCTTAAGTACTTTGGAGAGGTCCCTGACAGCAGACTTTCCTAGTACAATTAGTCTTAATTTTCTGGCTGCTGGTGGCAAGAGTGTTGATTGTGGAGCCAAACAAGCTAAAGCTGTTAACAATCTCAAACTCTTCACCGGCTATCATGATGCTGCCAATTGGCCCAGTGGTGAGAATATTTGTTTTCTTGATGTTGAGCTTCAATCCATATTGAAGGCTGCAGCAAGCACTTCAAGTCCTCCTCAGTTTCAGCAAGCAGGGTTGTGTCATCTGTGTAATGCAGATGTTGATGAGTCTTCCACCAATCCTGATGCTGCATTCCTCCTCACAGAGCCCAGCCTCCTGACTGATCTGTTCTGCATTTAGATTGAAAAGGTATGGAGATAGGACATGTTTTCTCCTTCTATTATGATTTTGCCTATTGGTCCAGGGGCGAGGATTTTACTTTCTAGATGTTGAGATATAATCCATATTGAAGGCTGTAGGTTTTGGTTGTTTTTTTTTTTCTGCAGCAAGCATTTCAAGTCCTTACTTTCTGCAAGGAATGTTGTGTCATCTGCATAACACAGGTTGTTGATGAAGCTTCCTCTATTCCTGATGCCAAAATCTTCTTTGTATCTCAACTTCTTGAA
>NW_006399758.1:33262117-33269631 GCF_000299155.1 Elephantulus edwardii | reverse complement strand
TTAGGGCTGTTGTACATAGGGTCGCTGTGAGTCGCAAACGATTCGATGGCACATAACAACAGCAACAACAACTAGTAACAATGTCTGTTTCAAGACCAAGGTGCAATGGCATTTTCACTTGTTTCCTATGCATCTTAAAGTTGGGAGATAAATAAGGATGGCAGAAGAACTGCTGGCTGTGAGCTATGATGTTAGAGAACAGTACTGAATATCCTATGAACTGCCAAGAGAGCTGTCTTGGAGGAAGTGCCCTCAGGATGTTCCTTTCAGGCTAGAACGATGAAATTCATCCCATATCCTTTGTATACATTATCAGAAGGGGTCAGACTTTGGAAAAAGACATTATACTGGGGAAGGCGGAGGGTTAGAGAAAGGGAGAAAGACTCAACAAGTTGGATTCCCACAGTGACTCTCACTGGGGTTTCAAACAGGGCAGAGATGTGAGGAGGGTCCAGGATTGGACAAAGTACAGGACTGTTTTTCATAGGTTTTCTGAGTGATAGCCGATGTTATGGCATCTAACAACAACTTCTGTGCACTATAAAGAGTGTGGTAATCTGGTGGGGCAATTCTAGCCTCTTCTACAGGCTGGGGCACATTAATCAGAAACTGAGGCACCCATGGTTTTAAATATGCTTTCTTAGTAATCTGCAGCAAACAATTTCACCACTTCTGGGTATAATTTCACCAATTACAGATTCTTAAGGAAGTACCTTAAGTCCACTCATACCTGACTTATTGCTGAGTCCAGAGTTGAGTAATCAGGGACCTCTGGTGATGGAGTCTGCAGAGAGCTGCAGTGCTAAGCCAAAGGCTGTACCTATCTGATGTTTCAAATTCACCACCTACTCCACAGGGGAAGATAGGCATACCCTCCCACATGATTTACAGTCTCTGAAAACCCATTAGAAAGATCACTTTGAGTTGGTTCCTACTCGACACCAATGAGAGTTGAGTCCCTACCTATCTGTATAGAGTCTCTAGTCTGTAGGGATTTGAGCTGATAACTCAAAGGTTTCAACTCCACAATGAATGAGAAGAGTTATAATCAACTGACCACTGTGATCTGATTTTTTTATTTTCTCTCTTCACCATTTGTGATGTCTTAGTCCCATGTCCTCTCTGACTGTTGGTTTCATTATCCAAAACGGAAATAGCAATGTACCTATATAATTGAATTGGTAGAAAAGTTAAGTGAGATATGATGTGATGAAGAAAGTGTGCTGTCAAGGACCTCTCCAGAATACTGAAGAGCAATGATGTCAGTTTGGAGACTAAAGTTCACCTGATTTAGATCATGGTCTTTGCAATTACTTGTCATGCATCAGGATTGATGCCTTTAAGCTGTGATGCTGGAGAAGAATATTGAATATGCCGTGGACTGCTATGAAAATAAATAGGTTCATCCTAGAGAGGATGAAACCAGACTCCTCCTTGGAGACAGTATTTTGAAGTTCCATCTGACATACTTTGGGCATGTTGCAAGGAGGGCTCAGTCCTTAGAGAGGGACATCATGTTTGGGAGGGTGGAGGACAAGCACAAGAAAGGAAGACCCTTGATGAATTGGATTGACTTAGTGATTGGGGTAATGGGGTATATGTGTTGGAGTTAATAAGGTTGGCTCAGGATAGAGCAGAGTTCAGAGCTGTTGTACACAGGGTTGCTATGAGTCTTAAGTAACTTGACAGCATGTAACTACAACAACATGTCATGGTGTCACCATGTCTGACTCGTAGTAGCTGCTCTTTGTACATATTACCACCAAGATAATGACAAAAGTGCTGGTAGTTCTCTAGCATTTAATCATCACTTACTTTGTTCCTCATTATGCATGTGATCACTTTCCCTCTCCAAAACAAGTCATAAATATCATTTACACCATGGACAGGGATATAGGTGTTAGTATTTTTGTTTCTTTATTTTTAAACTTTCTTGAGTGTTTCATACCAGAAACATGAGTAAACACTATGTAAAGAGAAGGAGACCCATTTGCTCCCCAAAAGTATCAACCTCAAATTCACAAGCCTTGTACAACTATGGCATCTTCTTCTTTTTTTTAATTTAAATTACCATTTTGTGAATTAGCAAAAGATAAACTCTTCTCATTTTGTTTGTTGCTCTTGATCTGTATGGAGAGATTATTAATGCTTCATTGGCACAGCATTAGATAGTCATGTATCATAAAGTAAGAACATTCTTTCTTCCCAGTTATTCTCATTCTTTCTGATTATGTCCAAGGGGAGGGAGGCACCACAGCTTAATTGGGTTTATATACTAATCTGTAGTTCATCTTTTCACTGTGACTAAGTGTATACTGGGTTTACCAGTCAGCTGCCTCTTCTAGCCATGGTAATTTCATGCATATCAGAGCAGAGCTGTGCTCCTCTAATATTTCAAGTGAAGATTTGTTGAGGAAGGAGACCACCATATCTCTCCTCTGATGAGAGCCTACGTAGACTTGAACCTTGAACTATTTGGTTAGCAGCCAAGAGTATTAACCCTTGGCAACATTCAGGGAAGCTTCAGTGGTGTTTCCTTTGTACATATTGTCATGCTAGCTCTTATTCTGAAAAATCAGACCAGTTAGTAAAATTCTACATTAAAAAAAAGTTTAGTTTAATTAAAATGTGATATATTTTAAAAATATTTAGTAAATAATGGTCCAGTTATTAATCACATATGGCTAACATTTTCAGAGCAAGGATCCAACTGTTGCGAATTTAGTGTGGGGGAAATGGATAGCAGGTAACTTATTTTCTTTCAGACATTGCGGACTCCAAATGGCAAAGTAAGAGTGTGACTCACTCAGTGAGTGCTGGAAGGGCTGCTCTGCAGGGTGATGACTCAAGGAGCAAGCCTGACATGACTACTTTTCACTTTCCTCCTACTCTATGCTGTAGCCCCATGGGCTGCAAAGAACAAGAAAGGCGGTAGGAAGAAAATGAGCTTGGTGTAGAAACAGGAATATTCATTTCCAGATCGTCTGGAGATGGCATATGTTTTCTCAAAAGAAAAAGAAGTTCTTGTAAAAAAGAAAGACAAGTTATCATCTGAACCCAATGTCATGTGATTTTTAACTCAGCAAGCAAAATATCTGGTTAGTCAAAGCTCTTGGCTTATTCCTGGGTTTGCCTTTTTTCTTCTTGATGTAAATGAGTCACATACACTGCAATATCTATTGTAGACTCTCTCCTCTCTGTGGATTATCTATCGTGAAGTATTTTTGTCTGTCTCCTTGGTCAAGATCATCTGAATGTTTTCTTATCTGGTGACCTGGTGGATAAGGAGCTGTGTTGCCCACCCAAAAGCAGGTGGTTTGAAGCCATAAGAAACTATTTATTTACCAATAAAGTCAAGACTCTGTAAAGCATTCCAGAATGACAAAAATTGACCTTAGTCTATAATTATGTAGTGTTTATACCAATATTAAAATTTGCTTGGAATATACTGCTGTGTATCTTTTAGATACTAACTTCAACAACATCTATTGAAAGAACAATTCTATGATTTAATTCTTAGTGCTTTATTTCTATCAGGGTTAAGATTTTACATGTAGTTACTCGAATATGATTATTTGTTCAAATTCATCATCATGGAGCTGATTCTACTCAAGGCAATTTTGCAGGACAAATAGAACTAACCAAAAGAGTTTCCAGTGCTGTACACACCTGAGCAAGCTGGCTTCCACACCTTTTTCCTTTGGAGTGAGGTTTAAGGCTTTCCGGGTTGGAACTGCTGACCTTTTAGTTAGTAGCCAAAAGCTTAACCACTGAGATGCAGGGTTCATTGATTATTGATTGATTGTTATTGTTAGGTGCCACTGATTGACTACGATTCATAATGATCCTAAGATTAGCAGACCTGATGAATAACAGGCCTGCCCGGTCCTGCGTCATCCTCACCATTGTTAATATACTAAAGCCCACTGCTCCAGTCACTGTGTCAGACCGTCTTGTTGAGGGTCATCTTTTCTTTTTCTCACCCTCCAGCTTCAAGCCCAATGACCTTTTCCAAGGACTGGCCTCTTCTAACAATATGCCCAAAGTATGTGAGAGGAATTTCATCATCTTTCTCTCTAAGAACACTGGCTGCACTTTCTTCAAGACATGCTTATGGATACTTAATAATGTTTTATTTTTATTTTTTTAAGAAAAGAGTTGTTGTTATGTGCTGTCAAGCCACTTGCGACTCATAGTGAGTCTATATACAAGAGCCCTAAACCCTGCTCTACCCTAATGCCAACCCTTTTGTCTCTGACATACTTACGTCCATTACCCCAGTCACTGAATCAATCCAACTCATCGAGGGTCTTCTCTTGCACCGTCCCTCCATCTTGCAATCATGGTGTTCCTCTTTTTGGACCAGTCCCTCCTTGTAACATGTCCAAACTATGTTATAAGAAGCTTCAGAATCTTTGCCTCCAAGGAGCAGCCGGATTTCACTCTCTCTAGGTTGAGCCTGTTTGTTCTTCTAGCAGTCCATGGTATATTCAACACTCCTCTCCAGTATCACAGCTCAAAGGCATCAATTTTCTTTTAATCATCCCTAGTCATTGACCAGCTCTCTGATGTATAGCAAGCAACTGATAAGATTATAGCCTGGATCAGGTGCATCTAGTCTCAAGACCGATGTCATTGCTCTACAGCATTCTGGAAAGGTCCCTGACAGCTGACTTTACCAGTGCAATTCATCTCTTGATTTTCTGGCTGCTGATACCGAGAGTGTTGACTGTGGAGCCAAGTAAACTAAAATTATTAACTATCTCAATCTCGTTACCATCCATAATGGTGCTGTCAATTGGCCCAGTGGTTAGAATCTTTGTTTTCTTGGTATTGAACTTTGATCCATATTAAAGGCTGCAGTCCTTGCTCTTCTGCAGCAAGTACTTCAGATCCTCCTTAAAAATAAGGGACAGGGAATAGAGAGACATACTTACTTGTTATTTTGGCAGTCCTTGAATCTCAGTACTCTTCTTCAACATCGCAGCTTAAAGGCATCAAATCTTCTACTGCTTAAAAAAACAGATAAAAGTGCAAAGCCAAACAGTATTTTCCATTTAACTTTTTCTGAAAAAAAGAAAAAAAAGAGAAAAATTTCTTAACAATCCACAGTCTAAACTTCAGAGGCTTTTTAATGCTGGTTTATTACAAGATCCAAACATGTTCTTCCCATTTTGAAGTTCTTCTAGCTGAGATAAAACCTGACATTAAAGCGCTTTTAAGAGTTGGTTTTTCTCTTTAAATACCTCTAACTAGGAACTTTAAATTTAGGGAAGTGTACCTCATAAGTCATTTACCAGATCATCTATTAGTCTTCAAAATAATGCCTTATTTTTCTTCCTTAGTTATTCCTTTGATAAAAAATCTTTCAACATTAATTTGCTGGAGGAAAGACAGAATGTTTTCATCTGTACATAAAATGACTTTTGCATCAGTAAAATATTTTGGAATACATGAAATAGTGTGTTCATCTGGTAGATTGTTTGGCATGTGGCTATAAACACTCCGTCTTCTGAAGGAAATTCCTGAACTGTGTTTGTGAAGGCATTCCTGTAAGTCAGCGGTCTAAGTCATAGCTAAGCAGCCAATCTTCTAAGCAACACACACCAATTGTTTCATTAATGGGAGTTGCATGTGTTTCATATAAAACAAGGAGAATTACTCAGCTTTTATAAAAAATGGAAGCATAAAGTTGTAACTTTAATTACTGATAACTACATTCCCCAAAATGTAAAAAAAAGTTCAACAAGAAATTAAAATGAACAATCTTCATCTAAAGTCCTTCAGATGTGTCTTTTACCTGTGTGCCATTTTCACATACACCTTGCCCATGCTTGTTTTTATGAAACACTGCAGAAGTGCTAATTAGGCCGTAGGAAGGATAGATTTAATAAAATCAGTAAACTATAAGTCTCATCTCAGTTCTTTGTTGTAATGACATCGTATTGTTCCTATTATTTTTTCTACTTTTTATGTTGTTGTTGTTGTTATGTGCTGTCGAGTCATACAGACCTTATGTACAACAGCCCTAAACCCTGCTCTATCCTGTGTCAATCTTATTGTCTCTAACACACCTACCCTCATTACCTGAGTCACTAAATCAATCCATCTCATTGAGGGTATTCCTCTCTTGCACTGTTTCTCCATCCTTCCAAGGATGACGATCCTCTCTCTTCTTGCAACATGCCCAAAGTATTTTAGACGAAACTTCAGAATCCTTTCGTCCGAGGAGCCTGGTCTCATCCTCTCTAGAATGAGCCTGTTTGTTCTCCTAGCTGTTGTTGTGGTTAGGTGCTGTCGAGTCACAGACGACTCATAGCGACCCTATGAATGAAAGGCCTGAGCACTGTTCATAGAGTTTCCGGAGGCAAACCATTTGCTCAGACAGCAAGAAGTCACAGAAACCCTGGGTGGAGCCGTCCAGGAAGGACATGGCCTCCTTTTCTCCCCTCGCCCTTTGGGGCTTTAAGCCACTGCCTACCCTAAACCCTAGGCCAAGCCTCAAGGACCTCGCTCCTGGGGGGAATAGCAGTCCTGCACATCAAACACAAGCTAAAAAAAGCACTCGACCCCAAAAACTTGTCCTTACTTGTGCATGTTGACCACCATGCTCGTTCTCCTAGCTGTCCATGGTATATTTAATACTCTGCTCCAGCACCACAGCTCGAAGACATCAATTCTTCTTCTATCATCCCTAGTCATCGTCCAGTTTTCTGATGCATAGAAAGTAATTGCAAAGACTATGGCCTGGATCAGGTGCACCTTAGTCATCAGACTGACATTATTGCTCTTCAGTACTTTGGAGAAGTCTCTAATAGTAGAGTTCCCCAAAGCAATTTGTCTTTTCATTTGTTGGTTGCTGGTACCAAGAGTTGGTTGTGGAACTAAGCAGACTAAACCTGTTAACAACCTCAATCTCTTCACCGTCCATAATATTGCTGGCACTCGGCTCAGGTCCTCCTCAGTTTCAGCAAGCGGGGTTGTATCATTTGCTTAAGTCAGATTATTGATGAGTTCTCCTCCTACCCTGATGCCACATTTCTCCTCATAGACCCCTGTCTCCCGGATAATCTGTTCAACATATAGACTGAAAAGGTATGTCCCTGACATAAACCCTTTCCAATTTTGAACCATGCAATATTTTCTTGCTCTGTTTTGATTATTGCCTCCAAGCCAAGTATAGGTTTCACATAAGCACTATCAAGTGTTCTGGGATTCCCATTCTTCTCAGAGTTTGCCACTGTTTGTTGTGGTCCACACAGTGAAATGCCTTTGCATAGTCAATGAAACACACATAGACATTCCTCTGGTATTCCCTGTTTTCAGCTAAGATCTGTAGTATTAAATAGCTTGATACCCTTTTAAAAAATAAGGGGGAAGATCCAATGTGAAAAACAGTGCTTACAAACTCTATGAACTTTGTAAATAAACATATATATATGGCAAGTGACTCGATGGCACATAACAACAACAACAACATGTATATATATATACATTATATATACATACACACA
>NW_006399758.1:33258865-33260716 GCF_000299155.1 Elephantulus edwardii | reverse complement strand
ATGAGATCCTGATTTTTCTTTCCTAGAATAGTCCCAAGGTCATAAGTAGGAACTTTAATGTAGCCTTCTCTGTACTACATCCTGAGATAGATAGCCAGGAGTCCTCATTTCTAGAAATGTTTGCCAATGGTCTTCTGATTTGTTTAAATTTAATCATAGGACTATTTTCCTCCTAAACTCTCTAATCTAAAAAGTGTAGTTTCCAGATGCTACTAGTTACTAAAGTGTGATTGACCCAAGTCATAGGGTTTTTAAAGGTTTCATATTCATGGGAAAGCTGGCAAAAAAAGGAAGATCAAAGAAGAATTGATGTATTTGATGCATAATTCAAATGTATTGTGTTTTTAAAGAATATTCATTGTTGCACTTTTCTCCCTGCCCACCCCTCCTCCAATTCACTTTTGTTTTTGAAAGTGGAAAAAAGTTCTTTCATTATTATTCAATCTCTTCCTCGAAGTCCACTCCACGATGCTACCCTCATTCTGAACTCCTATCACAACACAATGTTAAGATGTAAATTCTTATTCAGTCTTCCTTATTCATTATCCAACTTTCATAAGCATATTAAACAGTTGAAAATACTATGACATCACCAGATGCACCTTAATCTTTAAACTGGGACCCTTGTTTGTTAGCACATTAAAAAGGTCCTTTACAACAGATTTGTTCAATGCAATATATCTTTGGATTTCTTAACTGCTGCTATCATGAGTATTGGCTGTAGATGCAAATAAAACAAAATCTTTGACGACTTCTATGTTTCCTCCATCTATCATGCTGAATGATTCACCTGTGAGGGCTTTTATTTTCTTAAAGTTATTGACATTATCAAGATTATTAATAGCACATAGAAATAAAAAAAATAGCTGAACATTATTAAAACATCACTTGAACAGGGACGTACTAGAAAACTGGATTCAGAAGAGGCTGCAGAATAAGAGATATCATTGCTGATGTCAAATGGATCTTGACTGAAAGTAGAGAATATCAGTAAGATGATTACTTCTGTTTTATTGACTATGTTGTTGTTGTTAGGTGCTTTTGAGTCAAGTACAACCCATAGTGACCCTATGAACAACAGTTCTAAACTCTGTCCTATCCTGTGCTATACTCCCTGATACACTAGAGCCAATTACAGCAGTCACTGTGTCAATCTGCCTGGTTGAGGGTCTTCCTTTCCTACACTAACCCTCTATCTTTATAAGCATCATGTCCCTCTCCAAGGAATAGCCTCTCCTAGCAACACAACAGAAGTATGTGAGGTGAATCTTTCTCATCTTTGCCTCTAAGGAGCACTCTGGCTGCACTTTCTTAAAAAAATATTTTTTCTTTTGGCAGTCCATGGGATGTTCAGTACTCTTCTCCAACACCATAACACAAAGGCATCAATTATTCTTCTGTTATTCTTATTCATTGTCCATCTCTCATATGCATGGCAAGTGATTGGAAAGACCTGAATCAGACATATCTTAGGCCTCAAACTGATTTCATTGCTCCTCAATAATTTGGAGAGGTCCCTGACTGCAGAGAAATAAAATAGTCCCACCTTCTGAACACCAGCGACTTCATATAAGAGGCTCTTAGCCCCCAACTGAATATTAATCAAATAAAAAAGATCTACCTTCTGGATATCAACTGCTTTAAATAATAATAATAATTTGTGGATGAGATTGGATATTCAAGAAGGGAATGGAAACTCCAGAACTTGTAAGTGTGCTTATGTGAAATCAGTGTATAAAACAAGAAATACTCATTCCAGCAAAACAAAGAAACACTACATGGTATAAAATGAGGAAAGGTGTGCATCCTGAGCACATAGTCTAAGAAACTGGATTAAATGAAAAAAAAAAA
>NW_006399758.1:33250543-33258765 GCF_000299155.1 Elephantulus edwardii | reverse complement strand
CACACATATGTATATACATACATACACATATATACATATATACATATACATACATATATTAAAGGCAGATGTCTGGGTAAAGAAAAATCAAAAGATATGCTTCACTGGTAAAATCAACTGTTTTTTCATTTTTTTCCCCTTTTCTACTAGTTTATTTAGAAAATTTGAATACAAATTTTAACAAATTCTTTTGATTTCTTTAACCCGCCCACTCATCAAATTGCACAACCCAATGATTAATCAATTCCCCCTCCTCATGCACATCCATATACCTCTGCCTCCAGACTCTCCCACTTCCTTGGATCCTTATACTCATTTTACAATAATGGTTTTATACAGTATTCATCCTTGTGGGACTGAGTTAGTTCACTCAGCATAATGCTCTCCAGTCCCTCCCAAATTAGTTAATAATTTACAAAACCATTGCTCATGTGTACTGTGTAGTACCCTGTATAAATGTGCACCATAATTTCTCAACCCATTTGTTTGTGATTGGATATTTGGATTTGGGCTGTTTCCATGTTCTTGTGATAATGAATAATGCTGCTATGAACATTGGTGTACAAATGTCAGTTTGTGCCTCAGTTCTCATTTTCTCAGGATATATTCCAAGTAGTGGAATAGCTGGGTCATATGAAATTTCTATGTTCAGCTTTTTGAGGAAGTGCCAAGCTTCCCTCCAAAGTGGTTGCACCATTTTACAGTCCCACCAACAATGTATAAGAGTTCCTTTCTCACCACATTATCTTCAACATTCATTATTTGCCATTGTTACTGGAGTGAGATGGTACCTCATTGTGGTTTTGATTTGCATCTCTCTTATTGCCAGTGCTTTGGAGCATTTCTTCATGTGTCTGTTTACCATTCAAATATCTTCCTCTGTGAAAATTCTTTCCATGTCTTTTGCCCATTTTGTAATTGTGTTATCAGTCTTTTTCTTGTATTGAGTCTAAAAGACACCATAAAAGACCTCAAGAAGTGGGAAGGTGTGTCCTGTTCATGGATAGGAAGACTCAATATGGTGAAAATGACAATCCTACCAAAAGCAATCTACATGTTCAATGCAATCCCAATCACCATACCTAATTCATTTTTCAAGGACTGAAAGGGAAATTATCAAATTTATTTAGAGAAGCAAGAGACCCCAAATAAGCAAAAGACTTCTGAGAAACAAAAATAAGGTTGGAGGCATAGCACTCCCTGACCTCAAAACCTACTACACTACAGTAGTAACAAAAACAGCATGGTATTGGTAAAATGACAGGCACATAACCGATGGAAAAAACTTGAGAACACAGAAATAGACTCAGCTATCTATGGTCAACGGATACTCAACAAGGCAAACAAAGCTACCAAATGGGGAAATGATAACCTCTTCAACAAATGTTGCTGGTAAAACTGAACGTGAACCTGGAAAAAGCTGAAAAAGGATCCACATTTCATACCACACACAAAAATAAACTCAGGGTGGACCAGAGATCTGGGAGTAAATCCCAAAACTATAATGTTCATAAAATCTATTGTTAAAGACCTCTTCAAAGTGTTTTAGAAAAAGGATGTCAACTTAAAGACTAAGGCAAGTTGATCCAAGTTATGGTCTTTTCAATTGCTTCCTATACCTCTGAAAGTTGGACAAAGAATAAAGATGGCTACTGTCAGGTACCTTTTCAGAGTACTGAGAAGCAACGATGTCAGTCTAGAGACTAAAGTGTGTCTGATCCAGTTCACAATCTTTGCAAATACTTGCTATGCATTAGAGAACCAGATAATGACAAAGGATAATAGAAGAAGAATTGAGACCTTTGAGTTGTAGTGCTGGAGGAGAGGCTTTCTTTTTTTTTAAAAAAAATACTACAATTCTACTTAAATTATTGGAGGAGAGTCTTGGACATACCATGGACTACCAAGAAAACAGATTTGTTTTGGAGAGGGTGAAACCAAGTTTCTTCATGGTGGCTAAGATTTTGAAGCTCCATCTCATATGCTTTGGCTATGTGGCCAGAAGGGACCAATCCTTGGAGAAGACCATCATGCTCAGGAGGGTGAAGGGACAGAGCAGAAGAGGAAGACCCTGGATAAGATGGATTGATACAATATCTAGGGCAAGAGGGGTGTTGGTGTATTGAAGACAGTTGGACTGGCTCAGGACAGGTTAGGCTTCAGAGCTATTGTACATAGGATGACTATGAGTCACAGATGACTTGACAACACATAGCAATAGCCATGTTGTTGTTATTAATGCTGTTGAGTCACAGGCAACTCATAGAGACCCTATGAAGGAGAGTCCTCAATGCTTGGGTGTCTGTCATCCTTTCTCCAGGTTCATAGGGTTTCCGGAGGCAAGCTGTTATGGAAGCGGATGCCACTCCTCCTTCCAAGCTTGTTTTAATGGGGGAGCTCCACCCCACTCTCTGTACACATTGGGTAGCCAGCCATTAATGCATTTGACACATCAGTGTCTCTTAGCGTTGCACCCAGTCATGAGACACTCTCTTACAGAGTAGAAGCCTTTATTTCTTGGTCAAGGGTTGTCATCTCCCTAAAAAGATGAGAGAACAACCAACAATAGCAAAGAAGAGAAAAAAAAAAATAAGCCATTTGTAGCTTTAACCAGTTTTACAGACTGAAAAAAATGCTATTAGAGTTTGCATTCTGTAAGATTTTAGCCTCTTGAACAATGACTATTTAAAAAGGGTTCCTCTCTTTATAAAACCACAGCCTTAAATTTACTAAAATGCCAGTTCATGTGCCACTGAAGGCTATTAAGCTCTGGCATTGCTGATAAGCTCTGTTATTCAGGATCCTCGGAGCCACACAACAAGGACGATCTGGCTGTGCCCTCACATAGACCTTAACAAGGCTTGGTCTTGCAGGCCAGTGCAAACTGTTTAGGGGGCAAGTGCACACATTTTCACGTGCTTTTGTCTCTCTCAAAATTTTGCACCAACTTATGATTTCATTTTTATGTGGATTCTGTGTATACATCAAATCAGAAGCAAATTCTTCCACACTAGCACTCATTCCTCTTCCTGTTTTATTTTCATCTCCTGTTCAGATTAAAACTTTAAACAACACATTCGTTAACTGTTTATATATCTATTCCTCTCTGGTTACACAGGGTTATCCGGTGTTTGGCTTATGATATTTCAAAATTTAAAAATAAGCAGAAAACATTGGCAAAGACAATTCTTACTAATCTAGGGTCTTTTCCTGTTAGAAGGACACTTAATGTAGATGTGGGTTTTGGGGTTTTTTTTCTCCCCTATTCTTTTTGTGGTTATCTAAAAGAATTTGAGGAAATTAATTAAAAAAGAGACAGTCTAAAATTTTTCCTCATTTATTTAACAGAAAGTCATGAAGGTAATAAATTCAACTTCCATAGTTTAAAAAGAATTTTTGTTTATGTAAATACAAAATTAATTTATTTGGTGGTTGGCATTAATTATAGTAAAATGTAAATAAAGTTTCATGCTAGTTGTTTTTAATATGTTTATTCTTCCATAAACTATATGCTTTAAAAAATTTTTAAAAACCCCAAAACCTATATGCTTTGCTTTCTGCCCATCATTTTGCACATAAGTTCAATTAGGAAACAATTTCACAGTATTTCTAGACACAACAATTGCAGCTATAATTTAATTGTCACTATTCACCAAATTTAGAATTGCCTCTAATTTGATCATTCAGTTACCCTTTAGTAACTTTAGTAACTTTTAGTAACCACTTTAGTAACTTTTGCTTCTCAAAGAGTATTTGAATTAAAAAAATGACTAAAATGGTAATATCAATCTCTTTCAGAAATACATTTCTTAAATAATGTTATGTTTCAACTTTGTCTGATATTTTAACTTTGTGTGGAACCCTGGTGGCCTAGAAACTGCACTGCAATCCCGAAGGCACATGGTTCAACACCAACAGCTACGTGCAAGAAAGATGGGGACAGTTTCTTCCTCCGCGATTAATTGCCTCTGAAAATCCACCGGAGGGTCACCTATGGCTCAGCTCTGACTTGATGGCACACAACAACAACATTGTCTGACTATATTACTCTAACCCTGTTAATATTTCGTTATTATAAAAAGTCAAATTAGAACCAACTTTTAGTTGACCCTGCAGGGATTTTCAGAGGCAATAAATACCACTAGAGGAAATTGCCCGTCTTTCTCCGGGCAAGCAGTAGGTGGATTCGACCCTTACACCTTTTGGTTGGCTGCACAGCTCCTTAACTAGGGCACAAGAACTCCTTGTTGTGAATATGTATTAAGGTATATTTGCTATAACATTGACATATCAAAACTATTTATGTTTAAAATGTATAAAAGAAAATATTTTGACCCACGTATTACTCAATGGCACCATTTAATTGCATTAATATGTACGTACGTTTATACATACATGTTTTTCCATCAAAGTAAAATTTAAAAACTAAGATATTACAAATGAAATAATTATTTAGGTGATTTTGTGTAGTCTGAAGTGTGCTGCGCTTCTAACCAAAAGGTCACACCTTCTGGCAGATTGAACCCACCATTGGCTTCCAGGGAGAAAAACGGACTATCTTCTGCCATTAAGTTTTACAACCTTGGAAACCAATGAAGAGTCACAAATTGTCTGTAAACAACTGATGGCAGTGATTATTATAAACACTCAGGACAACATGCTTTGTGTGATGGATTCATCAAGCTATCTTCATACCAATTAATTCTAAACTATTACTTGGATTTTTGCTGTTGTTGTTGTGTGATACAGAGTTGGGACAACCCATAGCCCACACTCCAGTGGGTTTTCAGAGGCAGTAAATCTTACCAGAGCTAATTGCCCATCTTTTTACTGAGGAGCAGCTCTGTGTTTAAATCACACCTTTGAGTTAGAAGTGCAATTGTGGTAAGAAACTACTGCATTTCCAAAGGTATATGATTCAATTCTCTAGTGGCTCTATGGGACAAGTATGGACAATCTTCTATACTTACTGCCTCTGAAAAGGTGCTGAAGAGTCAGCTATGAGTCAGTTCCAACCCGGCAGCACACAACAATAACCTCCCCCCGAGTTTATTATATAGCTGGATATTTTTTCAATCTAAATTTAAAGGCTCTTGATTTTCGGAATTCTGTGATAAATCTACTTCACTGATTACACTTGTAGCTGATATTCATTTGATCTGATTTCCATAGCAAATACCGGAGAAAAGTCAGACTATGAGCCCTCATTCTAAGACTATTTCCATTTCATAATAGTCAGTAACCTTAGTCAAACACTTCCAAAGGAAAAAAAAAATGCACGTGTCCTCAAAAATCTTTTATTGTGTCTAAAAGCTTTTTTACCTTGTAACTAGCCTGCACCCAGCAATAGCAATTAGATATTTCCCAGTAAGGGTGGGACTGTGACATGAAGGCACTGGTCCCCACCTCCAATATCACACATTGCCTCCTGTTCCCTGGTGATGGCACAAAAGGGGAAGCAGATTGCATCTCTTCCAGCACATTTCTCAGAGATGGGACTTGAGCTTTTTTCTCAGAATTCTCATGCTCTAAACATAGGGTGAGGCAATGTTTCATTCTCTTGTACAAAGCAAAGGGTCGTTATGAGTGAAAGCCAAGATGAAGGCCTCTAACAATAAAAACAAACTGTAAAGACTTGTTGACTCAGACAGATATTAATCTTTAATATCTTTATTCCTCCTGGCACCAGTTTCTTGAAAGATATCTATGGTATTTTAAGGATTATGACAAGCAGATCAAGTAAAGATGAAATACTTAAAAAAGATAAACTACTGTTTTCTTTAATGTCTACCCCATTACGGCTTCATGGTATATGTTTATGCTTTAAACAAGTTTCCAGAATCATTGCTCTCAAACAATTCTAGCATTCTCAAGAAGAAGACAATGTCTTTTGTCTTATAAACTGCAAGCTCTTTTGTTATTACTGAGTACCATAGAGTTGGAACCAACCCACGGCTGACACTCCAGCGGGATTTCAGGGGCAGTTAGTCACATGGGAGGGTGGCCTCAAACCATAGGCTTTTGGGATTGCAGCACAGCTGCTTGTCACTAGACCATCAGAGCTCCAAATAAGGTTAATTTATTTTTGCATCTACACAGAGCTGGGAAGAGGCTTCACATGTAGGCTGTGCTTAACAGTTATTTACTAAATGAATCTTTGTCTCCCCCAGGAAAGTGATAAAACCCAATACTTTATCACGTCAGGCTTCATAATGACATATTAAAGAGAGACGCGGTTCAGTACAATTTTGAAAATTAATTTTGAGCTCTCAGATTTAATAGATATCTAGGTGGTAATTTTAAAATTTGAGTCACTGTTGCCCAGCCCCTTGGAAAATGTTCAATGCCATCAGTGGATCAGTGGAATAATTGTGGGTTTTATTAGATTAGGGGAAGGGCAGCTAAGTTCACTAAACTCTGTGCACATCAGTACTTTTATTCTAAGTGGAAGGCACTTTAGAATTTTCACTGTGGCAATACTTCCAGAATGTGAACTACAGAGAAAATTATGCCCCCAATATTTGTTTTATTCCTGTACTGCCTCCAAGGATTGTGGGCAAAATCTTTTGCAGAAAGATGCAATAACTAGAAATCCCTATGCTGGGAAAGGTGGAACGTCAGAAAAAGACTTCTAAATAAGACAGAAGTTAGAGACTTTTAACAAGATGGATTAGCACAGTGACTGTGACAGTAAGCTTGAACATGGTTCGGGGGGCTGACACGGAGAGGAGGGGCAGGTTTGGATCTGTTGTTCATAAGGTCTGTGTAAGTTGTAGTTGAATTGACAGCATCTAATAATATCCCATCTTATGATTCTAGGAAATTTAGAAATAATTGAAAACCATGGAAAAAAAGAAAGCCCTTTCTTTCATCAGTGATAAAGAATATGAGAATGATCTTAATTTAATCCTTGCTAAAAAGAATTTAAAATAGATACGTCTATATCTCTACCTCAATAGATATACTAAAGGATGCATATTTCCATTGATTGTGCAGTTGGATATTTCTTAAGAATCCAAATTCTTTGGTTCTTTGGGTTGTGGTACTTACACCATTGTTCATAAAATTGTTCATGTTTTTACAAAACATAATTAACACTATGATTTTTGTAAAATGTTTTCAAAATGTTAAAATATGATTTAATATATAAATTAATGGTTTATAAAATAGTTATGTTTTACAAAAACATATAGAATACAAAAATATTGAAATATCATCCTAATAAATTAATGGTTTGTGAGTAGAAATAAGATAAAAATATTTCCCATCTGTGCTTTTGTGCCTTAAGTCACCTTCAAAGTTGCTTTTGGTCTTGTTTAGTTTTCAGTGAAATTGTACAAGAAAGAAATTATAGAAAACATATTAAGCTTTGGTGTAGCAAATAATTATTATTTTAAATGAAAATATCATGAATGACTTATAAAATATTTATATATGATTTAAAAAATATGAAAATATTATCCCATATTTAAAGTAGGGAAGCTTAGGTGGCCTAGTGGTGAGACATTGTGTCGTTAATACAAAGAGAGATGTTTCAAATCGACCAGCTGCACTATGGGATAAAGATAGGCAAACTCCTCCCCAGTGATTTATAGCCTATAAAAACCAACTGGAGGGTCACCTTTGAGTTGATGCTGACTCGACACACATAACAACATAGTAGGGAGGTAAGATATAGACATGACACAGCTAGTG
The DNA here is from genome assembly GCF_000299155.1 of Elephantulus edwardii. Lineage (NCBI taxonomy): Eukaryota > Metazoa > Chordata > Mammalia > Macroscelidea > Macroscelididae > Elephantulus > Elephantulus edwardii. The sequence continues at coordinate 33,251,070 of NW_006399758.1, read as the reverse complement.
AATATGAGGGAATTCCAAGTATCAATAAGACTCATTTCATAGAATACAATATTATCTATAGTTTATGATACATCCTGTTTATTTTTTTACATCCTGTTTATTTTTATTGCTAATAAAAAATAGAGCCCATTATAATGGCAGTAGGCTTTTTATTGTTAAAACGCATTCTGGTTTAAAAAATGTTTAAAAATGAGAGAAATGTGTATTTTTAAATTCCTGGGATTTGTGTATTTGGCATATCAGAGAAAATAAGCTGTAATCAGTACTAGTTAATCAGCAGAGGCATGACTAGACAGTGATCACTTGTAGACTAGTGAGTGGGACATCATTAGGAAGAATGACTAAGGTATGAATAAAACAGGCATGGGACTGTGGAAGAGAAAATATTCCAGGACAAGCAAAATCACAGCACAAACAAAGGCATGATTTATTACTTTAGATGCAGAAACTGAAATGTCATGTGTACTATTTAAGTGCTCTGTTTAGGACATAACGTTTCACTCTGATATGTATTGTCTTTTTTTGAC
>NW_006399758.1:33236230-33246353 GCF_000299155.1 Elephantulus edwardii | reverse complement strand
ATACATTATGTAGATGGCACACCAGGCCTGTTACCCATAGCAAAGAGGACTAGAGCACCTGCTGAAGAAGATCAAAGACTTCAGCCTTCAATGTCGATTATATCTCAACGTTTTAAAAAGGTTATGTTGGCAAAGAGAAAACTCATTTAGATAGCCAAGAGATAATAACCCAAAAAACTAAACGTGTTTGTCTGAGATTAAGAGTGTCAAAAAACTCAATTCTTACCTTCATAAGGTTTTCAGAACTCTTCAGAGGTTTAAATATATAATCTCCGCAATAACAATTGTTATAAAGAATAACGCTTAATAGCTTTACTTCTTGAATTTTTACTATAACCAGAAATTGTGTCTGTACTTTACCAATATTATTTCAGTTGATTGTTGGAACAGCTCTCTTGAGTTGCTATATATACCCTCTTTTCACAGATGAGAAAATTTAATTACATGGAATACAATGACTGAAATAAGCTCACACAGTGATTTGGGTGACCCGCTTTGAAGTTTTTTACTTTAGATTCCATGCTCTACCATGACCTGAAAGTGTGCTCTGTAAAAGACCATGAGAAAAATGGTGCAGGAAGAAGGAGTCATAAATATTGTCTCTGGAGAAGTGAAGATGAGGGGTCAAGGAATAGTTGCAGAGAAGACATTTGACGTGGACATGAAAAATTAATAGGAGTTCATCAGGCTGAGATCAAAGAAATGTCTTTATCAGCAAATGTCATCTCTCTATAAAAACACTGAGAAGTTAGAGGAGCTAAGTGAAATCCCTTGTCCCAAGGTCATGGTATGAGTACTGGGGACCAGTGAGGTTACATTAATGGAATGATGCGAGGCTGCAGAAGGTCCTGAAAGGCTGGCACAGAAGTTGGGTTTTATCCTGTAGGCAAAAGAATGTACTTACCAGATTTTTTTTCCATTCAAATTTGCCCTTTGTTTCTCCAGAAGAAAAATATTTTTTTTTTTACTTCTGAGCCAAGATACAATATAGTCCTGAGTTACATTTCATTGTCATACTTCTTTAATCTTTTTTGTAACAGTTCCCTTTTTTGTACTTTATTTTTCCCCACTAGTTTATTTACAAAATTCAAATACAAATTCTAACAAATTCTTTCAATTTCCCTCACACCTGCCCACCGCCCATCAAATTGTACAACCCAATGATTAATCTCCCCTCCTAGATGTTTTGATGAATGGTACTTTCTGCAACCTTGTGAACAATGTCAGAAGAAATCCCTTAGAAGAGTGAATTAAAATAGTGACAATGAGGATGATGGAAGAGAGTCATTTTTAGTGTATAATTAGCAGTTTTGATAACTAAATGGACATGATGATTGAGGAAGAGACAAACTATCATGAAGGCAAATAGTTTTTCATGTGGTATCATGAAATATTAAGACATGAACTTGCTTTTTAGGTTACAGCCAACTAGTAGAGATACCTTTGTTTGAATTCAGCCAGACTTCCCTACAAATAATTATGTTGTTAGAAGTAAGCTCTGGTGACGTAGTGCAAACTGCTAACTGAGAAAGGTCAGCAGTTTGAATCCACGAGCTTCTCCAAGGGAGGTAGAGGGGAAATTTTCTCCTATAATGATTTGCAGATTCAGAAGCCCAGGGGAGAGTTGATGTGAGTTGAAATCAGTTCATTGGTAATAAGTTTGCTTTTTATATTGGTGATGGTTGTTGTTGTTGGGTCCAGTACAACTTACACCAGCCCTATAAACAACAGATCTGACCCCTGTGGTCCAATCATGTGCTTCTTCAGGATAGTTGGTGTGTTCTGTCTTTGTAGATATTTTGGTACTCCACCATACTGGGGATTTCTTTCATTAATTTTCAACTGGTCCTCTATTACACTAAACAGAATGTCTTATTTCAATCTGATAGAGCTCCTCTTTTTCTATACCTACATGATAGTTTTAAATCTGCATGCCTAATTAAAATTTATTTAAATTATCAAGGAAGCATTGATCTTTAAGATTTTTTTATAAGATAGCTTTCTTACTAAACAGTCCTTTTTCTATGTTTCTTTTTTTTACCTCATTGTGAGAAAACAGTAATGTTCCTTATCAGGATCTGGCCCTGAGGTTCTCCGAGCAAGACATCTGTGGTATGGCACTGTTGCCTGCTCAGTCAGCTGACTTACTGCATGTTCGCTTTTATCCCGTTCCCACCATCAAGCCTCCACTCACAGTCCTTCTAGTACAAAAATAGTTGTTGTTCTCCTTAGCTTCCAAACTGGCTGTTTGGGCAACAGACTCTTGCTTTGGGATAAGCAGAGATAAGATCAAAGTCTCCACTAAAACAGTAAGAAAATAGCCTGCTTTCGAAGACCTTCACTCACCACAGGTTAACCATGTGCTTATGATGCATTACAAAAGAGAAGAGAGGTCTGGGAAATTTGGGAGGAATATTTTGGAAGAAGTTAAGTCTTTCTTGTGTTTTACTCAGAATTCTTTGTTTTCTGCTCTTAGGATGACCCTTGAAATGAGATCTTAGTGAAACCAAGCTGAACTTTTTAAGGATAAGCACGACTGAACTTTGTGAAAAGTGTAATGGATATCTTAAAAGTTAGTGATCTAAAATGTTGTCTACTTCAGAAAGAAAGAATAAACAGAAGCATGGATGGGTTTAAGACTTTATTGGTTGGCTACCTATTTAGAGGTCAAGGACAAAAAAAACCCAACCCCAATACACCTTCTTTGTTAATATTCACTTCAGCTAAATTTTTAGAACTGCCTATACTTTATAATGAATCTTGCAATTCTGTCTTTTCTTTTTGAGGAAAATGCAGCCTTATATGAGTGTATTAGTTTAAAGAAAAGTTTCTTGAAGCATACTATTCATGTAGATTTTTCTGCTTTTCCAGGTATAGCAAAAACAAATAATATATATTGGTTCAAATAAGTGAGCCATCAATATTTCTTATGTCTTAGCTCCTTAGGGAGATCTGGTGGCCTAATGTTATGAAGCTGTGCTACAATCCTAAAGGCTTGGGGTTCAAATTCACCAGTTACTCTGTGTGAGGATGGATGAGCTCCTCCAACGTGATATACTGCTTCTAAAAACCTGCTGGAAGATCAGCTATGAGTTGGTTCTGACTCAATGGCACACAGCAAGTTAATCAGTACTACGGTAACAAGTACTGTTTAATACTCTACATAGTACAACTGAAACAAGTAGTGTTTGTTTAAAGACTAAGGTAGGCCTGATCCAATATTATCAGTTGTTTCCTACACATGTGAAAGTTGGACAATAAAAAAGACTGAAGAAGAATCAATGTCTTGAATTGTGGTGTTGGAGTATTGAATATCTCATGTCCTAACAAAAGGAAAAACAGATTTGTCCTGGAGGAAGTGCAGTTTAAGTGTTCCTCAGAGGGAAACATTGTGAACTTCATCTCACATACTTTGGGTATGTTGTCAGGAGGGACCACTGTTGGAAACAGACATCAAGCTTGGAAAGGTAGATGGTCAGTGAAAGAGAAGAAGACCCTCAACGAGATGGCTTGACTCAGTAACTCCAACAACAGCTTGAGTAGGATGGAGATTGTGGAGACAGGGTGGGACAGGGAAGGTTCAGATCTGTGGGTAGTGTTGGGATAAATCATAGTCCACTCAGCAGGTTTACTACTGCATGTTAGCATTTTCAAATAGTTTAAAAAGATAAGTTAGTTGAAAGACAAATAGTTTAAAAAGATAAAAAGTTTCACAGCATGGTGAATAATAATGTGTGATAAATAATTATTGTTAGAAAGAATTAAATGGTAAAGCTGGTTAAATGTCCTTTTTTTGTTATATTTCATGACAGTGAAATAAATTCTTAAAAGCTTATGATAACTTGTCATCTCTGATGCTAGATTATATACATAAAATACCCATACACTAATTTTAATTTTCATTTAATTGCAGTAAATTAGAGATTTCCTAGAAACAAAGCTTTTAAAGGGTATATTTGCACTCTATTCAGAGTGACTCCAAGTGACAGAGTTGAACTGTCCACAGACATCAGGGTTTTTTCTCCACAAAGCCTGAGCCTGCGGTGAATATAATTGCCAAGTGCTTAACTTGTTCCACAAGAATAGGTTTTTTTGTTTTTGTTTTTGTTTTGGGCTTTTTTTTTCTTTGTGCGTGTGTGCTTTTTAGGTATAGCTTCTCAAGGAAGTTCTGGTGGACCTACATTCTAACCCGAGGATGCCTCCTTCATGGTTCAAATCCACCAGTGGTTCTGAAAGGTGGGTAATCTCCTTCCATCTCCTCCCATGCAATTTACAGCCTCAGATCCCACCTGGGGGTCACCTATGGATCAGTTCTGATTGTACGGCCATGAATGAGTTTGAGCCATATCTTTTAAAAACAAACTAAATCCATTAGACTTTTTTATTCAGCTGCTATCATGTCCAGAGTGTTGAGATTTAAACATATAAAAAAGGAGACTATTTTGGTCTTCAGGGATTTTGAGGACTCTCGTAATTTGTGTATGCAATATAATTTATATCTATAGATACTGCACTGCAATCAGTCATAGTCTAATAGAGGGAACGTAGGCTGCAATAGGAGGCAGACTTCACAGAAGAGGTGATTTTGGATCAAAGTCTTGAAGACTAGATAGCATGTCTGATGTTTGCTTTCATCTTATAATGAAAAATAAGAGAAACAGCAAGAACAAAGACAAGGTATGAAAATTCATGACTTGTTCTACTGAATGAGTCATCCCAGGGGGCTGGAGAGTACAGTATGGGAGGGGAGTCACAGGAAGGAGAGATGTGGACAGAACGTGGCTGTCTTCAAACAACACGTGAAGGAATCACACTCTTTATTTAAAGCAGTGGTCTCCAGCATCGAGTGGACAGCAAAGCTATTGATGGTGGTGATGGTGATGGTGGTGGTATACCATAAAATCAGAACTTACCCATATCTGACCTTCTAGCAGGTTTTCAGAGGCAATTAATCGCACAGGAGGAGATTGCTCAGCTTCCAGAGTATAGAAAAAATGGAATTGTCTTTTGTCTCTTCTGTTTTTACACATATTTTACACTTACCTGTTATTAGAATAAGGGAGCCTAGTGGGCAAGGAATTGAGTGGCCAACTCAGAGCCTGGTGGCTTGAATCTGCCAGCTGTTTCAAGGAGGAAAGATGAGCGGGCTTCTCTCCAGGGATTTATACTCTTTTAAAACCTGCTGGAGGGTGAGTTCCGAGTTTTCCTTAACTCAACAGCAATGAGCTGTTAAATTTTTTTGTATTAGTAGAATACCACATGTAGATATTATATTCATTAATATACAGATGTGAGGGCCTGTACTCTTTTGTCCCAGTGGAGAGTACAGTCATAAAGTATGGGCATAGGATCACTGTTATAAATAATATTATCCTTATTGTCAAGAAGAGAATAAAATCAGATTAACTTCCATATTAGACAGTAATTACTAAATTGTGAAAAATAATGAATCGGATATAATCTAAATCAGTTTTTCTACAGATAAACAAGTAAAGGTCTAGTGATCTGAAATAATTTCTGAGAATTAACATTAGGTGTTGATAAATAAATTGTTCTAGACAAAATTCCTACTTCCTATCATGAAGTCCACATGTCTCCTCTTAATTAAGACTTAATTCCACATTTTAACAATTGTGGCCTATTTGATGTTGTTAGATTAAGTCAGGTTCAACTCATAGTGACCCTTTGAAGAACAAATCTGAATCATGTCTTATCCTGTGACATCTTCACGATCTCTGATACACTTGAGCCCATTGCTGTGGTCACCATGTCAATCCATGTAGATGGGGGTCTTCTTCTCTTCACTGACTGTTCATTTTTCCAAGCATGATACTTTTTCCAAGGAATAACCTCTTCTAGCAACATTTCCAAAGTATAAGAGTGGAGTTTTGAAATCCTTGCCTCTAAGGAGCACTCTGGCTGTACCTTTTCCAAGACTTACCTGTTTGTTCTTTGGAAGCCTATGGAATATTCAGTACTCTTCTCCAATACTACAACTTAAAGTTATCAATTCTTCTTCTCTCATCATTAGTCATTGTCCAGATCTCAGATGCATAGCAAGTGATTGAAAATACTATAGCCTCAATCATGAACCTTAATCTTCAAACTGACATCACTGCTCTTCAGTATTTTGGACATGTTTCTGATGGTGGCCTTTGCCAAAGCAATATATCTCCTTATCTCCTGACTACTTACATCAAGGGTTTTAATTATGGATCCAAAAAAGATTAAATCATTGACAGTTTAGTTATGCTGCCAACCCTAAGGCATATGGTTTAATTCTACCAGCTGCTTTGCAAAAGAAAGAGGGACAGTCTTCTGTTACGGGATTTACAGCCTCTGAAAAACCACTAAAGTTCAGTTGATTCTAATTCAACAATATACAACAATGACAACAACAATAGAACATACAGCCTGTGGCCCTGACACTGACAGAAAATACCAAATAAGTTTAACTAAAGATAAATAGAAAAGAAGACATGTAAAAATGTACTCAAACAGCATGATATATATCCGGAGAAAAACTTGTAACTTTTAAAAGAACATTTAAGATTAAACTTATCCTGGAAAGTTGCCACATGGTATATTTAACACCATGCCTGCCAAACTGTCAGATGAAACTGCTCCTGTTCCATGATAAGAGAAAAGGAGCTGGGCAGTCAGACTATCTACTAGTTTCCAAAACTCAAGTTTTTGACTCTAAGTTGAAATGCTATTAGTATATCATTATATTGTTAAAAGATTAACGCATTCCTCTTTGTAAAAATGAATTATTAAGAAAAGAATTCTAGATAGAATAATCAAAGCACATTTTAAAACTTTTTTTCTGAGTAAGGGTTATGTAAATGTTCCTTGTTTTAATGTCTCAAATTTTCCATGTCGTTGTTATTAGGGGCATTTATTTGGGTCAGTTCTGATTCATAGTGACCCTCTGTACAACAGAGCAAATCATTGGCTGGTCCTGTGATGCCAAAGTAGAATCCTTTTTCTTAATAATTCTTTTTTACATTGTAAGGATTCCTACTGGGACCTTGAAGCTGGCCAGCAGACAAGACCTCCTGAGCAGGCCAGTCAGGGGCCAGCTCCATCCACATGAGTCGGGAACCTCCACTGGGGAGAAATGGGAAAGTGAGTCCTTTTCAGACATAGGAGGGATGACAAAAAAAAAAAAAAATAAATCTTTTTTACAAAATGGAATGAGTTCATTTTTTTAACAACATAATATATGCACTAGCATATAAAACAAAATTCAGAATATGAAAACCTAAAACAGTTTTCTTTTCATTAATTCCCATTTTCCAATTTCATTAGGAGTGGTATGGGATTTTTGCTGTTTCTTTGTCCGTTTTATTTTTGTTTGAGTAGTTTCCTTAAGTCAAATGATGCTTCAAATCAGATGCCACAAACTAGAAACCACTGAGTGGAATCTAAATGATAAATTATTTTTCTTTGCCTTCTCACACAGTTTCTTTCTGTAAAATAATTCTGAAATAATTTCAACTTGATAGAAAATTTACAACAACGGGACAAAGAACAATTTTTACACTTGGCCCAGACCAAATGTTACATATTTTGTCACATTTACTTTGTCATTCTGAATACTCTGTTGAAGCAAGAATGGTAAAGTACTCAGGCACCTTGAACGTGTTATCAGTGGGGACCAGTTTCCTGGAGAAGAAGGGCATCATGCTTGATAAAGTAGCGGCTCAGCAGAAAAGAAGATGATTCTCGATAAGCTGTGTTCACACAGTACCTGCAACAGTGGATTCTGATAGAGCAACAATTTTAAGGCTGGAATAGGACCAGTCAGTGATTTGCTCTGTTGTACGTAGGGTCACTATGAGTTAGAATGGACCCTAATGCACTTAATAGCAAGAACATAGAAAATCTGAGACAATACAATGCTATCATCTTGCATTATACTAGAAGGAAGAAACACACTTTGCCCTCATGCTTCTTTCCTCCTTATTTCTCTCCCATTTTTCCTTCCTTCTTCACATATCCATGGATTATTTTTGTTCATTGATTTTTAGTCTTTACGTTCTTTATTCTTATTCTCAAATTGTGTAACAACTACCTTTTGTTAAACTAGTTTCTGAGTCCATTTTTTATTTTTTTTACTGAGTCTTTTTTACCTTCTTCTTCTAGACTTTTCTTGTTCTGTTCTTACTTCAACTTCTGAGCGACCAAACTAAGAGTAATTGCTAACGGTGGGAAATGATACTTAGAAAACATGGTCTTGACACTGAGGTCATTGTTTCTGATGTATTGTTCAAGACTCTTTTCAGACTCTTTAGGTTAATGGTTGTGGCACAATAAATCACTCCAAAATGTGGTGACTTGACACAGCATATTATTATCTTGCGCAGGTCTGTGTATTGACAACAGTTAGATGAATTGTTCTTGCTTCAGGCCTTGCATGCAAGGATAGCCAAACAGCGGCTGACAGGAGTGGTTGGCTAAGCTGGTTTCCTCACATGGCTGACAGTAGGTGCTGACTTTCAGCTGAAAGCTTAACTGAGGGTGTTGAACTCTACATGATCTCTTCATGCTACTTTAGCTTTTCACACTGTGGCAGGTAAGTTCTGAGAGATCAGCTCCCAAGAGTGGTAACTCCACGGAGCAGGAGAAAGAACCTGCCAATCCTTTGAAAAAGGAGATCTGGAACCTGTACAACAAAAGCACGCCAAGACTCAAGTGTGTGGAGAAACAGACACCACTTCTCTGTGTAAGACTCTAAATACAGGGTGAAAATTGGCTTGGTAACAATCATTTCTGGAGAAAATTACTATAAATATCAGAAATAAGAATTTATTTTCATTTGAACACCACAGCAATGTTCCTTACCTTCTTTTATTCTTTATTTTGCTTAGTTAGTTGCCCTTCTTAGTTGCTAAGCCTTATAAAACACTCAGAGTAGTTTCAGGATTGCTCTACAGACACCATCATAAAAATCAAACCTGTGTGTTTGACTGGTGTTAGATAGACTGTCATATGTGTCAAATAATGGCTGAAGAGAGTTCAAGATTTGTTTGCAATTTCCATTTTTGAATATTTAGAGTTTATAATTAATTAAACCACTCTGTTCAAAAGTTGCATGAATAGTGTTTCCTCCCCTTCTTGAAGTACAGTTATTTGTTTCTGTCTGCATTCTGGTTTAATTTTGCTTTTGTTTCTATTCTGGTTGATTTAATTTTAGTTTTGAATATATAGGACATTTACATAGCTCCAAAAAACAAGTTCTACAAAAAGGAGAAGCTCTTACAACAGTTTCACTGGCTTCCCTATCCCTTCACTCCATTCTACTTAACTTCTTATAGAAAAGTAATTTCTTAAGTTTATTCTCTTGTGAAGGTTTTAGCAAAAGTAAGCAAATACAAATGTATTTTAGAGTTTTCCCTTTTTTCTTATACAAACAGTATCATATTATATAGAAGCATAATCTCTCTCTACACATAAATCTATATATCTATATACATATATGTGTATATATATAAAATCTCCTAATGTCAAGAAGCTTCACTGCAATCTCAAAGACATGCAATTCTAGCCATTCTGCAGGAGTTGTTAAGTGTCATCAAGTCAAGTAAGATTCATAGTGATCCTATGAACAACAGATCTGAACCTAATTTTGTCCTGTGCCATCCTCACACTTCCTGACATACAAAAGCCCATTACAGCAGTCACCATGTCAATCCACTTGGTTGAGGGTCTTCCTCTCCTTCACCGACCCTCCACCCTTCCCAGCATCATGTCCTTCTTCAAGGAATAACATCTCCTAGCAATATGTCCAAAGTATGTGAGGTAAAACCTCATCATTCTTGCCTCCAAAGGGCACTCTTGCTGCACCCTCTCCAAGACATATCTATTCGTTCTCCTGGCCATCTGTGGGATATTCTATATGGACAATTTCCTGCCATGCAATTTATTGGTTCTGAAAACCCACTGGAAGGGCAACTATGGGTTACACAACAATAACAATGACTTTGTACTTACATTTAACAAAATAATCTAGACATCCCAGAGTGATTATTCTTAATTCTTTTTAAGAGCTGCAGAGTACTTCAGGTGGTTATGCCATAGTTTTTTGCTGGATTTTTTTTTTCAATTCTTTTTTTTTTTT
>NW_006399758.1:33234912-33236130 GCF_000299155.1 Elephantulus edwardii | reverse complement strand
TGTGAAAACTAGGCCAGGTGTTGATTCTAGAACAGACCACCAACTACTCATATTCAAGTTCAGGTTGAAGCTAAAGAAGGTTAAATCAAATTCACAGGATCCAAAATTTGATTTTGAGTCTATCCCACCTGAATTTCAAAACCATCTCAGAAACAGGTTTGAGGCCTTGAACATTAATGAGCGAAGACCAGATGATTTGTGGAAGTATAACAAGAATATCCAGGAAGAATACAAAACGTCATTACAGATAGAAGAGGAAGATGACCAAGGTGCATGTCAGAAGAAACTCCAAATATCATACTAAAGCACTAAAAAGCCAAAGCAAAGGGAAGAAATCAAGATATTAAGGAGTTGAACAGATGATTCCAAAGGGCAGTGTGGGAAGACAAAGTCAAGTATTACAATAAAATATAAAAGGAGCTGGAGTCAGAAAAAATTAAAAGGACCAAATTTGCGGAGCATTTCTTAAGCTGAAGGAGCTGAAGAACAAATTCAAAGCTTGAGTTGCAATACTTAAGGTTGCTTTGAGCAGAATATTAAATTATCTAGGAAGCATTAAAAGGAGATGGAAAGAGTATACAGGGTCATTGTACCAAAAGGAATTGGCAGACACAGAAGAATTTCATGAAACAATGTATGAGCAAGAGCCTGTGGTCATGAAGGAAGAAGTTCAAGCTGCTCTGAAAGAATTGGCAAAAAAGAAGGCCCTAGGAATTGATGGCATACGTATTGACATATTTCAACAACAAGATGCTGCGCTGGTTGTGCTCACCACGTTGTGCCAAGAAATCTGGAGGGCAACCACCTGGCCAACTGACTGGAAAAGATCTATATTTGTTCCGATTCCAAAGAAAGGTGATCAGACAGAGAGCAGAAATTATCGTACAGGGTCATTGACATCACATGCAAGCAAGATTCTGTTGAAAATGATCCAAAAATTACTGGAACAGCACATCAACAGAGAACTGCCTGAAGTGTAGGCTGGTGGCACTAGGAATATTATAGATAATGTTAGATGGATCTTGACTGAAAGCAACAAGTACCAGAGGAATGTCTATCTGTGTTTCATTGACTATGCAAAGGCATATGACGGTGTAGATCACAACAAACTATGGCTGACTGAAAAGATTGGGAATCCCAGAACACTTGCTTGTGCTTATGCAAAATCTATACTTGGACCAGGAGGCAGTCATCAGAACAGAGCAAGGAAACATTGCA
>NW_006399758.1:33223206-33231469 GCF_000299155.1 Elephantulus edwardii | reverse complement strand
TTTTCATTTCAATGAACATCTACAGAGATTTTGGGATTCCATTCATTCATTGTTGCACCCTTCTCCCCGCACAAACCCCCTCCCCCCTCCCCCCCCTATTTGCTCCTCTCCTTGAAATTTGCTGGATTTTTTAAAGCAAATTTCCCATACTTGGAATTTCTAATGTTTTGTAATTATATACAAGGTTGAATTCACTTTTGTATGTGTATATACATATATAATTTTTATGCTGATTGAGATGGTCTTCAGGATAAATTTCTTAAAGTAATATTGGTGTATCAAAAGGTATTTTTGTTGTTATTGTTGATTACCATTGAGTTGAGCATGACTCATAGTGACCCTATGAACAACAGACCTTAAGCCTTTTTATAACTACCAACATTTATCAAAGTTCATAGAGTTTCCAGAGGCAAGTTGTTTAGGAAGTTTGTTAGCTATCTCAGAATTTCTCTTCATGGAATTTGTACCACTTTACTTTTCTGCTATGGCCCTTTCTGGGCCTATTTCTTCACAGTCTTTCCAACAGAAAATGTGGTCAACTTTTTTTTTTAACAGTTTGTTACTGTTGTTGTTCTTGGATACTATCAAGTTGGTTAGATTCACAGCAATCCTACGGACAACAGATTTGTAGCATGCCTTATCCTGTACCATCCTCACCATTTTTATCTTTATAAGCCCATTGTTACCGTCACTGTGTCGATCTGCCTTATTGGGGCTATTCCTCTGTTTCCTGACCCTCTATCTTTCTCAGCATGAGGTCTTTTTTCCAGGGACTGACACCTTGTGACAACATGTCAGAGAATTTGAGATGAAGCTTTACCATCCTTGGTTCAAAGGGGCATCCTGGCTGCCCTACCTCTAAGAATGACTTGTTTATTCTTTTGCCAGTCCATGAGAAAATGAGAAATTCAGTACTCTTCTTCATCACCATAGTCCAAAGGTATCTATTCTTCTGTCGTTCCTATTCATTGTCCAAATTTCAGATGCAGAGGAAGCAATTGAAAATACAACTGTTTTGACAGTCTTATAGTGACAAAATGTGCAAAGTGCAGTTTTAATGTTCCCTTCTCTGAGTATGAGTGACGTTGAACATTTTTCTTTATACGTGTAATGGCTACTTTTAATAAACTTTCCTTCCATTACTTTCTACTAGATTTAAGTTTTTCTCTCTATTTTGACCTTTTAAATATATTAGTCTTTCACCCATGTTACATGTGAGTATTTTCTTCTAGTTAGTCAATTGACTCTTAACTTTGCTTTTGGGATTTATATGGTTTTGCCTGCATTTTAAAGTATTTAGTTGCTTAGCCTTATAACATACTCAAAGTAGTTTCAGAATTGCTATATAGACGCCATCACTAAAAACAAACTTGTGGTCAAATGTGTGAATATTCTCTGTTCTTGAATTTCCAACCTTAATTATAAGATTTTCTCCCATATTAACTTGCACTTGAGCCATTGTTTTTTCCTTGAAAAGGATTATAGTTTAGTTTTTTACATTGTCTCTCATTCATTTAGAGTTAATTTATGTGTATGATGTGAAGAATGTATCTAAATATTTCCCCCTGGTGGCCTAGTGCTAAGGAGTTGTGGAACCAACCCATAAGTAGGATGTTCAATATCACCAGTTGTTCCATGGGAGAAAGATGGTTAATCTGCTTTCATGCAATTTCTATCCTCTGAAAACCCACTGGATGGTCAGCTATGAGTTGTTTTCACACTGACAGCACATGACACACACATCCAACTGTCTACAAATGTAATAAAAAATTGATTTATATCCCAATAACAGCAACAGCAATTTGAGATATCACCCTCCGTAATCAAAACAGAATCTCTGTCGTCTAGTTTAATATCTGACAGAGTTACTTAACTATTCCATTTAGGTACTAACCAGGACTGACACTGCTTAACTTCCAAGATCAGATGAGATCGAGAAAGTCAGGGTGGTATGGTCCTTGACTTCATTTACTCATATATCTTCCTCTGCAGTGTTTCCCCAGGTATTCTTGTATGCTTATTTTTCCAGATGAATGCCAGTATCATCTTACTTAGTTTTACTGAAAGGCTTCCAAGTGACTTTCTTTGAATATTATTACATTTATCAATTAACTTAGGAAGAATTGAAATACTGGTAATATTGAAACATTCTATTGAAGAGCAATAAATGTCTTTCCAATTGCTCAAATCTACTTTTGTGGCTTCGTGGAGTGTTTTACTGTTTATTTCACATAGCTTTATTTATTGTTTACTAATAATTTTATTCTGATGGGTTCTTGATTATCTTTTTTTTTGTTGCCATTTTAAACAGAATTTTCTTTTTCGTAATTTTGTCAAACTGTTATTTATTTGACCACTAAACTTATTTTAATAATTTGACTATAAGTGCTTTTAGCTGACCATTTATTTATTACCATCCTCACTACTTCACATTAGCTTATACGAAGCCTGATATTGATCTACTTTTCAGTGGCATTTGAGGTGGGTTTTTTTTTTAAATTACTGAAAACATATTTCATATTATCATATGAAATAGTTGATAGAAAAGAACTTTGGGATGTGAATAAATGCAAATATCATAATAGGTGTTTTATAATTTTATATGTGCTATTGTTAAGTGCCATTGAGTCATAGACAACTCATAGCGACTCTAAGAAGGAAAGACCAGAACATTTGTATAACTTTCATTGTTTCTCCAAGTTCAGAGAGTTTCCAAAGGCAAGTTATTTAGGAAGTGGACGAAGCTATTAAGATAAGCCTATTGACTTCATAATTAATTCATTTATACCCAAAACATATATTTTGCCCCCCACTTCTGCCTGTGAATAAAAGGATAATATTTCATACAAATTGGGTAAAGCTCTCTAGCTAGGACAAAAATAATTAACTATTGGATACAAATAAACACATAAAAGTATTAAACATATTATTAAAATAACTTAGTGTTTTGCAATTACAAATCTAGAGGCCTTTAACAAATATTGCATCAGACTCTCCACCTTTACCTTTCAAATTTCCAAGTACTTTAAAATGTGAGCAAAAATCAGTCCTTGAATACAAGCTGAAGTTACATGAAATAACATTTAAATGCATCATTATTAAAAAAGACTAAATTTTTATGTTGTTGTTATTATGTGCCATTGATTTGTTTGCAACTCATAGTGATCCAATGTACAACAGTTCTGAAACCCCCTCTATAGTGAGCCAACCTCATCGTCTCTGACACATCTATCCCCCATTACCCCAGTTACTAGTCAATCCATCTCATCTAGGATCCCCCTCTCCTGTGCTTTCCTTCCACCCTTCGAAGCATCATGTCCCTCTGTAAGGACTGATCCTTACTTGCAACATGCCCGAAGTATGTCAGAGGAAACGTCAAAAGCCTTGCCTCCAAGGTGCAGCCTGGATTTACCCTCTCCAGGATAAACTTATTTTTTTATTAGCTTATCAGACATTCATTCTGAGGAGGCAATAAGCTATTGTAGATACAAGCTATGCTGTCAGTATCTCTGAAGAGGAAAGATGGGCAATTTCC
Organism: Elephantulus edwardii; assembly: GCF_000299155.1. Classification (NCBI taxonomy): domain Eukaryota; kingdom Metazoa; phylum Chordata; class Mammalia; order Macroscelidea; family Macroscelididae; genus Elephantulus; species Elephantulus edwardii. The sequence goes on along the minus strand of NW_006399758.1, from coordinate 33,227,934 downwards.
TTCTATGCAGTTTATGATCTTGGAAATCCAATCAAGGGTTAGTTAAGTTGGTCTTCACTCTATGCCAATGAGTTTGAGTATTTTGTGCTTTATAAGGAAAAGTAGAGAGAAAAACAATGTGAAAGGAAAAAAAGGTCATTTGAATGGGAAAAACGAGTAGAAAGAACATAGAAGTAGGGAATGAAAAGAGCAATGATGAGAAACACTTCTGTGGTTACTATTTAACTTGCCCACAAGTTTTCAGAGAATTAATAATATCAAGTTACAACAGCCAAGAGCCAATGCTGAACAATTTTAGGTTGTTATTTTTGTATACCATGGGGTTGGAACTGATCCATTATCAAGTCAGAATCCACATTGATTCTGAATTTCAATTATAATAAAAACTCTGGTTGTTTTTAAGTACTTCACTTAAATTATATTAATGAAGATAAATGATACTGTTGAAAGATGTCTGTAAAAGTTTGTTTATTGTAGAAATATATGTTAAGACGAGCAACACTACATGGTGGAGGGGACCTGGGGGAGGGTTTGTAAAACAATGAAAGAATCCTTTCTTTTACTTTTCCATAATTTTTGACTCATGTACTTATAACTTGTTAGTCAAATTTGTGTCTTCTAGGTTGCAACACCCCCATGATACATCTTCAAGGATATGAACATGTACGGCTAAGCACAATCAATAAGAGTGCATCTAAATTCCAAAATCAATCTCCATAATAGTCTATGTGTTTCCTACTGCCAAAGGGGCCCTTTAGAGTAATGAGAGAAGATCTTCACCCTGAAACCCACAGCGTCCCTTTTCAGCAGGAAGTAGCTAAGAGAATACGCCATCCCCTTTTCCTTATGACTCAGGGTGAAGTCTCTCTCAGGGAGGAGTGATAGGGAATGGCAAAGGACACACTGACAAAGGAGATTAATCAGAACTGACTTTGACAAGCACTGTGGCAATTGGACAATTAAAACAGACATTCGGATGGTGGGGAAGAAGAACAAACTGGGGAGGAGGGTAGAGAGAATGGTGCAGCAATGAAGGAATGAAAACCCAAAATCCCTGTAAATGTTCATTAAAACTAATAAAATTTAATAATAATTTAAAAAAAAAAAGACGAGCAACAGCTTTAATGGGTGTTTTTATAGGCATGTCATTCATTCTTTTAACTGTAGGAGAGGGGAAAATCATGGCTAACTTTGAATCTTGAAAGAAAACCCAAGCAACTAAATGTCCTTGAGACATGATGACTCAGGAACCACTTTAATAAAACGGCTATTATTTTTGAAAGTTATACTATTATTATTCATCAGCCAGTTGTAGAATGGTTGTTGTTTTCCATCAGAACTAGGTGGCCACCAGGATCACATTCCCTGATACAAAAGAAACATGGCAAATTGCCTTGTAATTGCCTTGTTGAGTGTTTAGTCACACCCATGTTTATAATGCACACCCATGTTTATTGCGGCTTTGTTCACAATAGCAAGGAGTTGGAAACAAAATATCACTTCAGAGTGTCTAAAATAGTTCCCAGAGGTAAATTCAAGAACACAGTAATAATGAGAATAAGAACAACTCTTGACATTTGAAAGAAAGCCAATTATTTGGTGCTTCTCAGCTTTTGTTGTTGTGTACTGTTAACACTGAACCAAATTGTAGCTGACCTCCAGTGAGTTTTCAGAAGCAGTTAATTGCAGAAGAGATTGTCTATCAGGGAGGAGCTTGCCCTTCTTTATCTCTTGGAGCAGCTAGTGGATTCAAACTGCATGCTTGTGTTCTCAGTTAGTGTCTCTAAATGGACAAAACAATAACAGGGAGTATATCTTAGGTGAAATGCCATTAGGGAAAGTACTGTGATTACCCTTGTAGCAGCAGCAAGATTTATTATTATTGGCTTCACACCCCCCAAAAAATAATTTAACTTGTTGTCATACAATTCTAAGAGAAAACATAATTATTGAAGGAGTCTAAGTTATATAAAATTAGTTATCAGAGCAGAAGAGTTTTTAAAGATCTGGGAAATTGGTGCAACAGTGAATGATTGGAAATCCAAAGTCTCAGTAAATTTTCTTGAAATTAAGAATAAAAAAATTTAAAAAAAAGATCTGGGAAATTGAAAAAATCGCCTCATAACCACAAAACTGCCATAACAATAACAACATACATTTTCATCTTTTACTTGCTTATAGGCTTATATATACATATATATATACATATATATATATATAACACAGAGATGTTTATTAGCTTAAAAAATACTAGATTCTGTTTATCATGACCTTAAAAATCAGTTTTTCTGCTATATTTTCTTTTCATCTCCCTTCATGCCATTGCAATAATTACTTGTTTAATCACGTGTCAGATTTCTAGGCACCATATTTATGTGCTTACTGAAGTCATTAATTACAAAGCCTCTGTGTGTGTGTGTGTGTGTGTGTGTGTGTGTGTGTGTGTGTGTGTGTTTAAAATTTTCTTTATTACTTTTCAGATATGGAAAGAGCAGTATTTGTACCTTAGATGACCGCTCATAGACTTTTTCTAAAAAAATTGTATTTGTTTTCATTTGACCATTCATATACATATTTTGTATGTGTTCTTTGTGGTTTATACAATCATTTAATTATACAAAATTTTATATAATTAATTACCATTGATCTATGGCTATTATCACCCTGTATTGTTAAGTCCCCATTGAACATTTCTCTTTCCTTCAAACTTCACTCCACCTACCAAGCTCTGCTATCCCAGTGATTTCCCCCTTCCTCTTTTTCTACATCCCCTTTCCCTCCTTCTACTTCCCTTTTTGAACATTTATACATACCTCGCTCAGTTATCTTCTTATTTTCACAATAGCGGGTTTATGCAGTATTTGTCCTTATGTGACTGAATTATTTTACTTAAAATAATGCTTCCTAGACTCTCCAGTGTTATATAGTATTTTACTAAACCATTGTTTCTTAGTGTAACATAGTATTCCATTGTGTGGATGCACCACAATTTCTCTGTCCATTTCTTGGTTGATGGATATTTGAACTGTTTCCATTTTTTTTGCTATGTAAGTAACGATACTATGAACTTAGGTCTACATATCTCCATTAATGTCTCAGTTCTGATTTACTGAGTATACTCCTAGCAGTGGAAGAACTGGGCTATATAGGATTTCAATGTGTAGCTTTTTGAGGAAATGTTAATTGCTTTCCAAAGTGGTTGTACCATTTTACAATTCCACCAGTAGTGCATTAGAGTTCCAATATCTCTTCATCCTCTCCAATATTTATTGCTTGCTGTGCTGTTAAGCTTTGCTATTGCTGCTAGGGTAAGATGGCATACCATTGTTATTTTGATTTGCATCTCTCTGATTGCTAGTGATTTTTAACATTTTCTTACGTATTTCTTGATCTCTAAACATCCTCCATCATGAAAGTCTAAATGTCTTTTGCCATTTTGTGATTGGGATATCAATCTTTTTCTTGTGGAGGTCCTGTAATATTCTATAAACTTTCATTATGCGACCCTTATCTGAGATGTCTTTGCCAAATGTTTTTCCCCCCAATCTGTGGACTTCCCTTTCATCCTATTAGAGGAAGTTTTTGATGCATGCAGGGATTTTATTTGATTTTTATAATGTCTGAATCATTGATTTTATCCTCTCCAGGTCATGTGTTTTTGGCTGTGTCTAGGGCTTTTAAATTCGTTTCCATTTTGCCTCTTATGATCTTTATGATTTTCTATTTTACTCTTAGGTCTCTAATACACTGTAAATATTTTTTTGTGTACAGTGTAAGATGTGAGTCCTGTTTTAGCTCTCTGAAAGAAGATGCCCAGTTTTGCAAGTAGTATTTATTAAAGAGACTGTCATTTCCTCATAAAGAGTTTTGTTATCTTGCCAAAAGCAGTTGAGTATAGGCTTATGGGTTGATTTCTAGGGTCTCGATTCTATTCCATTGATCTGTGTGACTGTCATTATGCCTATACCATGTTGTTTCGATTACTACAGCAATGTACTAAGGTTTAAGATCAGGGAGAAAGATACTTTCTAATTCATTTTTGTTTTTCAGGAAATCTTTGATTATTCTGGGTCTCTTCCCAAATTAAACTAGAAATTGCATTTTCTATTTCTTGAAGAATGAATTGTATGTCTGTATTGGGGTTGCATTGAACTTAACAGATTGCTTTCATCAGGATTGCCATTTTCACAATGTTCCATCTTTTTATCTATGGCCAAGGGATATTTTTCAATTTTTTTAGGTCTCTTTTTGTTTCTTGTAGCAATGTTTTGTAGTTTTCCTTATAAAGGTCTTTTGTGTCTTTAGTTAGGTTTGTTCCTAAGTATTTCATCTTGTGGTTGATAAATGCTATCGCTTTTCTACTTTCCTTTTCTGTGCCTTCATTTTTTTTTAACTTCCAGCATGTTTAGAATGATCCACAATCAACACTCACGGTAACAATAGTAAAAAGAATTAAAAATGGGTTGCACGCCACGCCCGTCGGCCAGAGCGCGGAAGGTTGCGCGCAGAACGCCACCGCCTCGCCGCCCCTATGCACATCCAAAAACTTCTCCAGTAGGATAAAAAGGGAAGCCACTGACTGGGAAAAAGTATTCGGTAATAACATATCAGATAAGGGACTTATATCCAGAAATTATGAAATACTTGAGCACCACAACAAGATAAAGGTAAATAATCCAATAGAAAAATAGGCACAGGATATGAACAGGCACTTCACCGAAGACGACA
>NW_006399758.1:33202122-33222266 GCF_000299155.1 Elephantulus edwardii | reverse complement strand
ATAATAAAAAATGGGTTGCATTGGGTTCTGACAAGGGCTTTTCTTAAAGCAGCTAAATAGCAAAGATATCAAACTAAAGACTAAGATGTAACTGACTCAAACCTTGATATTTTCAATTCCAAATATACATGTGAAACTTGTCCATTGAACTAAGAAGACTGCAGAAGAATTGTTACCTTTTAATTGTGATGCTGGCAAAGACTATTAAATATTCATGGACTGCTGGAAAACCAGACAAATATGTCTTGGAGGAAATGCAACCAGGTTACTCCTTAGAGGTAGAGATGATGAAGCTTCAGCTCACAAACTCTGTGCACTTTACCAGGATGGGCCAGTCCTCAGGAAAATACTTCATGCTGGGAAAGCTCAGCAAAGGAGAGGAATCCCTCCCATACTAAGCATTGACGCAATGAATATACTGTAATCTTCAAAAATTTAAGACTTATTTAAAGTATTGGCTCATGCTGTTTTACTTTTTTGTTACAATGTGTTAATATTAAATCCATACTTGGTGTTCATCCTTACTTAAGTGCTATGATTTTAGTGAACATTTATCAAGCATTTTAGACATACTGTTTTATTTGATACATTTCTGGTCAAGTTCAAAGACTACAACCCTCAGTTGGATAAATGTCGTTATTGTTAAGTGCCATTAAGACAGACCCATAATTGACTCTTCATTGACTTTTCAGAGGCAGTTAATCCCATGTGAGGAGATTGTCCAGCTTTTTTTCTGTAAAGCATCTGGTAGATTTGAACAGTGTGCCTTTGTGTTGGCAGCATAACTCCTTAGAATTAAGTCACTAAAGTTCCCTGTTAGGTAATACCTCAACATAAAGAATAAAAATAAAATTAAAAGTTAAAAAAAAAAACCTCACAACTGGACCAATAAACAACATCATGATAAATGGAGAAAATATTGAGGCTGTGAAAAAGTTCATTCTTCATGAAGCAACAATCAAGGAATAAAATAACAAATTGTAATCAGTCAGTTTGCTGCCTAGGACCTCTTTCAGGTACTAAAGACTAAGGATATAATTTTAAAGACTATAGTTGTTGGGTACCATTGAGTTGGAACTGACCCATAGCTGACCCTCCAGCAGGTTTTCAGAGGCAGTTAATCCCACAGGAGGAGATTGCCCGTTCTCCCACAGAGCAGCTAGTGTCTTCAAACCTTGTGCCTACAGGATTGCAGTGCAGTTTTTTCCACCAGAGCTCCTTTTAAAAACTAAGATATCATAATATTTTCAATTGATCAGTGGAGAACTTATGTCTGAATTTTGTTGGTGGTGGAGAATATAAAATGTACCATAGATTATTAAAAAAAACCGCATGAACAAACAAGCAAACAAATTTCACTGGCAGTGTAGCCAGAATGTTCCTTGGAGGGAAAGCCAATGAGATTTCATCTCACATATTTTGGAAATGTTTTCAAGAAAAGCCACTTCCGAGAGAAAGACATCCTAGTTGGTGGAGGGTCAGTAAACGAGAGTTAGAGAGTTAACCAAGTAGCTTGACACACTGGCCCTGACAATGGACTTATGCACAGGCGAGATGGGGTTGAAGACACAGGATCGGGCAGGATTATACCATTGTACATGAGGTTATTAATGAGTCAGAGACAACTCTTCGATACATAAAACCATCACCACAATTCCCATGAGACAAGCATTGTAACTTCATTTTAGAGATAAGATACTGGTGAAAAGGTACATTCCAGGCAGTTTTCACAAAATATAAAATAATGATCCAATAATACGGAACAGTAAGGGATCGATTTGGAACTCGGAACGGGCCAAGAGTACTGACGATCCAGTGAAGATATAAAATGACCCTGTAACCCAAAGCGGAAAAGTTATAGGGAAGGAAGGAAAGGTAGATGTTGACGCTCATTTTAGACTTAGAGAAACTAGAAATCCATTTTTCAAATCAAACATTCCTAAGGGGAACTTAAAGGCAAAGTAATTGCTTCCAAAGTTGAACTAGAATATAAAGTTAAAATAACAAGAAAATGATTAATGAATAATTGAGCTGATATTTGCCTGTTTGTGACATTTCAACAATAATGATCAAATTTGGCCTCTGGAAACACTCATATCCAAGGGGATAAAATTCAGGAACTTTACACTATTATTGAATACTCTCCTAAAACATTCTTCTACAGTTAATTTAACATTAAACCCTTCCAGTGAAAAATTGTGTAATCCCAATGGTAAATGCGAAGAAGAACAAGCACATTCAGAAAAGTCAGCAGGTGAGGCATGAATGTAGCATCTTTGTGGAAAACTACTGAGAAGCCCGAACAGTGTTCTTGGCGAGGCTCCATGCCTGTAACTTATGAGTCACACTACCTGGGATTTCTTTCCTCAAATACTACCTTTCTTCCTTATCCACACTGACTCTTCTATTTACTTACACAAGCAATTTTGTTGTCAGGAACTACTAAATTCTCTTCTCTTTCTAGATCTCAATAGGCACATGTGTAAGCAACACTATTTTAGAACAAAAAGAAACCAACTATTTTTTTCTTGCCTCACACCGCTCTTCACAGATCAGTTCCATTGGCACAGAGCTCTATAATATACTGATTTTCAAATGTGGAAAAATACCTTCTCACTGAGGCAAGAAGGAATAACAGAAGGAGGCATGTAGCCTATTGGTATTCAGCTCCACTGAAATGAGGATATGAATTAAAATCAATATGCCACACAATGAAAGGCCAGAAACACTTGGGGTTATGAGAAATTTGCCAAACAGTACTGTATTGGCAGTCAGAAAGAAGCTAAAACTCATCTGGAGGAAAAAAAAGAGGAGGCGGGAACAATAGCAGTGAATTTAATAAAATACAGTCAACTGCCCTACCAGAAAAGTTTTCCCACAAACTCCAGTATGATTAGAAGTAGAAGTGAATCAAACTTGCCACTTTTACTCTCTAATATACATATTCAGGCCGAGAAATAGAACAGATTAGGAAACATCTTGGGATTTCATACCATAGAATCTCTGTTGTAGTTCTATGTCATTTGGAAAGACACTTAAAAGGCATTTTTGTTTTTAAAAAGCTTATTACAAAAATAAAGTTTAGAGGCGTTAAATCACTTTTCATGCTTCACAGAGTGAAAGAACTTGCATGTAAGACAAGCTTGGAATTTAAATTCTGATGTGCACACTTCAAACCATGCCACCTACTCCAAAATCCCCTAAAGAGTACCCCCAGTTTGTTAGATAACATTTCTACCCAGTTCTGTTTTCCAAAGTCCTTCAGATACTGTGAGCTTAAGTTCCTCAGCCACCTGGGGGCGGCCCTTCTGTCAGATTGTCACCACCTTAAATCTCAGGGTGGAAAAAAGCAACTTCTGGAATAACTTTGATTGATAGGAAGAATAACATGAATGAGACTTCCAGTATTTTCCAGGACAAATGCCCTTCTTCATAAATGACCTCTAATAACTGCTCTGCGAACCTTTGAACATTATGATTACAGTTCTTAAAATGACCAGAAGTCATTACTCAAAAGCTTCCCTAACACACAATTACTGTATCATGTGCTTCTCTTGTGCTTTGGTGATACTCCAGCATGATTCAACTTTTGTTTGGGGAAAAAATAGACTTTGTTTGTGTCAGCAACAAAAAATCAATTGTCTTTTATGGTAATCTACACACTGCAACTTGCACTATTTGCATAAAACCAAGCATTTAGAAAATATGTATAAGGGAAAATATATTTTGGCAGTGATTTCTTTATTAAATGGCATACTTATTGATTAAAATGACTCTTTCCCATCACACATCATTTAGAAGCCCTGGTGGTGCAGTAGGTTGAGCATCAGGTGCTAAATGAATGGTTGGTGATTCGAACTAATCGGTTTCTCTGTGAGAGAAAAAAAAGAGACATTCAGCACTCATAAGGATTTACAGCTTGTGGAAACTCTGTAGGACAGCTTTATTCCATAGGATTGTATGATCCAAAATAATTTGACAGTAGGAGGCTTAACATCTAGAATTTATTCTGGACATCATCCCACTGAAGTGGACGCTAAAAGTTATTCTATTTTGAAAAAACAAAACAAAACAAAACAAAACCCAAAACCTGTTTACTAACAATTACTGTGTCACATATATTGTGATATATAAGAGGGACTATTAAAATAATTATCTGCAGTTGTAGTGAGAATAGAAAGGAGGATGCTTATATTTGAAAGGTCAAAGGAACCTGAGGAAAAATTGGGAAATTTGAAGCAAATTGATTGATGTTCCTGGGAAGAAAACAAAGAATTGAAGAAGTCTCTAACTATTTCTAAAGTTTGGTGAAGCCACTTGTTACTCATTGAAAGTCATGATCTTCCTCAAGATTTCTGAGAATGACTTAAACTTCTCTTTGGCATTCAGATTCATGACAATAGATTTGGAGTTCATGTCTTATCAAAGTCTTCTTTCCATGCCTCCAACTAGACTCTAAAATCACCTGGGATATGAGTGCATCAGCCTTTCATTTCCCACCTCTTCTGTTAAAATTTCAACCAAATGGAGGAGGAAACCACGTAAAAGGCATTTAATACCCCATGGAAGGGTCAGAGTTGGATGCTAAGAAAAATAACAGGGTGGAAGCAGGTTTGGAATGAGTATATTGGAGATCAGTCATCACGTCAGCAATATAGGTTCTTTTATAAAGTTAAGAGTCTTTGTCCAACAGATGAGAAAATCAAAGCCTGTGATCTCAAACCAAGTTTTATATATTTCCCCCCCCCATTTAAATGTCAACTTCAGTGAGGATTAGATCTAATAAGTTACAATTTTGTATTGTGTTTCCAGAGCTAGAAATCTCAATAGCTCTCTTGTCTTTTGTTCTTTGTAACTGTTGTCAGACTCTTTCCTGATTAACTATTGTTAATCTTCCAGATCATTACATTTTCTGTATCTGGTTACAAAAGCGCCTGACAGCACATGTATAAACCAAACAAAAGCTATAGGACAAAAGTTCATTCAGGAAACTGTGTCAAAGCAGAAAGTGAATATATAGAAATGGATTTTTCTCTCCCTTTGAAATGAGATGAAATGCATGTCCAGGACTATTCTCATTGCTGGTTAATGGCATTTGTATCTCATCATTCTTTTTCTTCATTCCTTCTGATAAACTGCCACCTTGCACACTCAGGGAGAAGTTGAGAGCATTTTCCTTGGGCACATACCATTTTTAAAAGTAGTCAATAGATTCCCAGTTGATTTTAAGATTATTGATATTAGGTGCCATCCAGTTAAATATGACTCATAGGAACTCTATGAAGAATAGATCTGAATTCTGTCCTGTCCTGTGCCATCCTCACAATCTCTGACACAGTTGAGCCCACTTTTGCAGTCACTGTGTCAATCCATCTTGTTCAGGGTCTTCCTCCCTTTCTCTGACCCTCTACCTTTCCTAGTATGATGTCCTTTTCCAAGGAATAGCCTCTCCTAGCTATGTGCCTAAAATATGTGAGACAAAATACAAAATACATATGGATAATATTATTAAATCATATGTAATGTTATTAATAAATAATACTAAGCAATATTTAATATTATTATTAAAATTTTTATAAGATATTAAGGTTGTCTTTTAAAAATACACAAGATATTTTAACATAGAAATTCTAGACATGAAATAAGAATATCTACTCCATTTTGATATAATGAGTAAGTAATTTGAATTCCCTTCCTTCTTTTGTTAGTTCTGGCACTGGGTTCAATAAACAGTTATAGACTTAGATGTATGAAATGAAACATAGAAACCTCCAGCATTCCAGAATGCACTTGCCTGCCTCAAGATGTAATTGATCTATTTCACTTACCAGTATTTTTTTTTCTCATTAAACTTGTTTTAATGGGTTTCAAAATTCTGTGACAAATTTTTGGTCAAGTTGTTTCCATTTAACACTTACCAGTATTTTTGATACTGCCATAAGCCACTCCTACAACTTGAATGACAAAAGTAATAAATACCATCTTCTTCTTCATTTAATAAGTTTTGGTGGCCTAGTGGTAAGAACCTGCATTGTAACTGCGAAGGCACACAGTTCGAATCCACCAGCTGCTCCATGGGAAAAGATGGGCAGTCTCCTCTCATGTCATTAATGCCTCTGAAAACCTGCTAAGAGTCAGTTCTGACTCAGTGGTACATTAAAAAAAGACTTCTTCATACATGCATTTGTAAAACATTAGCTGAGCATCTACCATGTGTAAAGGACCAGACCAGGTCCTGGAGATACAGCAATGAATAAGTTGCTTTTTCTAACCTCAGGGAACTCATAAATATTTCAATATAATCAGTGAAGGAGATAATCATAGTTGTAAGTACCATTCACTGCATACTTATGAGAAAAGCAGTTTTGTAAGAACTTCATATATATGCGTTGTTTTGATATTATCTAACAATACAGACATACCTTGTTTGATAGTGTGTTACAGATACAGCCTTTCTTGTTTTTAAACAAATTGAAGGTTTTTATTATGGAAAGCCTTTGTCAGGCAAGTCTATCAGTATCAATTTTCCAAGCACAGTTGTTCACTTAGTGTCTGTAACATTTAAGTAATTCTCAAAATATTTAAAACTTTAAATTATTATTCTATCTGTTGTGGTGAGCTATGATCATGGATTTTGAATATCAATTTTGTAATTGTTTTGAGACACCAAAAAGCACGCCTATATGATAGTTGAACTTAACTGATGAGTACTATGTGAGTTCTGACTGTTTTACAGACCATTTATTCCTCCTCTCTCTTCCTGTCCTGAGGCTCCTTGTTTCCTGGGACTTAACAACATTGAAATGAGGTCTGGCTGCTAAGTGTTCAATTGAAGAGTCAATCTATCTGGCAAACTCTATTGTTGTCTTATTTTAAGAAATTGCCACAATCACTGCAACCTTCAGCAATCACCACCCTGATGATTCATCAGTTATTAACATCAATAGGAAAAGACCCTTTCCCAGCAAAATGACTATTCACTGAGGGCTGAAATGATGCGTAGCATTTTTTGGTAATGAAGTTATTTTTTGATTAAGCTACTACTTTGGGTCTTTTAGACACATAGTATTTATTGCACACTTAATAGTTTACAATACTGGGAAGCCAGAAGTGTCATGTGACTCACTTGTGATACTTTTTTGTGGTGACCTGGAGCCCATGCAGCAGTATCTCTAATTATGTCTATCTTTTTTTCAATTAAAGAAAAAAATTCAAACAAACAGATGACTTACCATCAAGTTGATTATAATTATGGTGACCTCTTGTGTGTCAAAGTAGAATCATACTCCAGGAAGTTTTCGACAGGGTGTTTTAGATTTTTAAAAAATAGGTTTCTACATCTTCTTCTTTAAGAAAAAAATTCTTATAGTTAATATACATTTTATTATATAACATCAGTTACAATTGATCAATGTCATTTATTACAACATTTCATCAAATCCTCTCTGTGTCTTACCGTTCCCTTCATCTTACCCATTCATCTGCTAATCTCTTCTTCCCTCTCCTTCCTTCTCGTCCCTGTCAACTTTCCACAATCATACATCTGTTATGTAGTTCCTATAACGTGTCTCTGGATAGACTCAAATCAGCTGAGTTTGTTAACTGGTCTGATACTCAAGGGCTACCATTTTGAGATATAAATATTATTGATCTTACTTTACAGATTCAGAAACTGAGGATTCAAAGGACTCAAGCTCAGTAGAATAAGGAGTAGTGACGAGAGTCAAATTGCAAGCAAGTTGATATATGCTTTTATACATACAATCCAGTAATATGGCAAAAAGGTGCTGTGGAAACCACAGAGAGAAGGTGATGATGCAAGCAGGTCAGGACAGACTTCCCAAAGAAAACAGGAAATAGAGCTTGGACTGAGGCTGGTAGACCAGGGTTGGCCAGATAAGAAGAAAAGATGAGAATATTGCCTTGGTGATTCAGTAAGAGTTAGGCCAACAGATGGGAGTGATATATAGCATTCTAAGGGGGCATATGAACAGTTGGCAGTGGCAGGAAGAGAAAGCAAAGAATTCCAAAGCAAAAAGTAAGAGAAAATGGTTAACTGTGAGGAAGCTAGAGAAAGCAGGTAGAGGGTCCAACAATGTAGGTCTTAACGGCCCCTTTTGGAATTTTGACCTTATCCTATGCCTGCAACTCAACTACATTTTGTGTTTTCAATTTTATGATGTACTTTGCTTTAAGCTACAATTTATAAGTTGAATAAATGTAAAACTCATTCTTCTGGGAGCTTCATGTTCCTCATTGCAGTTTTAGGAGTCCAGTTTAAATGTCTTTGCAGTCTGCTTTCAGCTCTGAAATTGATGTCTGTGCCCGTCTTTCTTTACTCACTTGTTTGCTAGATTGTCTTTTCCGTAGCTAAGTGCTGCCACGCTTACATATTTTCACCTGAACTCAATATAGAAGCAAAGGCCGATGAAACCCTAGATAATTATAGCTTAACATAATAATACTCATCTTTGTTTATTTCAATGTAGGGGATGATTGTGATGTTGAGGGAATGACATAGCAGCCCTAGAATTGCAAGTTAGGAATATTTGGAGGTAAATCCAAATTATATACTTGGGAGACAGAATTCTCATAAAACAGTACTATTATAGTATATCTAATCCTCAGTTCTTTGGTTTGCCTGATTACAATAAACTCTGATTTGCAAATGCAGTTATGTCATGTCATCTTTTTTCTTTAATTGCTTCATTTATATTTCTTGTTTTGCCAAAATTATGCTGTCTTGTAATTCAATCAGTTCTCTTCTTTCTGTCTTAGTTTTTCCTCATATCTGTACATTCTGTGTTCAGGGACCTTGCTGTGAAATTTATCTTTAATCTGCTCTATGCACAGCTAAAGGAGCCCTAGTGACACAGTAGTTAAGTATTTGGTTGTGCATTGCTGTACAGAGGTAACTCGTGGTTGCTGTGATGCTAAACACTGTGACACTGATGTGTCAAATGTGATAATGGTTACCCATGGTGGACAGTGTTTGGTGGAGCTTCCCGATTAAAACAAGCTTGGAAGCAGGAGTGGCCTCCACTTCCAAAATGGCTTGCCTCCAGAAACTATATGAACATGGAGAAAACAGTTATACAAATGTTCAGGTCTTTCATTCATAGTGTCGCTATCTCAATGGCACTTAACAACAACAACCACCTAAATATCAGTGGTTCAAATCCACCAGCCACTATCAAATAAAAACATGACACTCTGTTTCTGAAAATATTTAGATATAGCCTTGTAAACCCACAAGAGTTTTCTACTATATCCTATGTTGTTTTGTTTTATTTTTTAAAATATTTTCATAGATTTTCATATAGTAATACCTTTACAGTATGTTTCATTCATAGACATTGTGTTTTATGCAATCTTTCATTTACATTGTATTTCATACAAGCATTCTATCTATATACATTCTATCTTACTTGTTTTTTAGATGCCAGCCAGTCCTATAAGCATACCATCCATTGAAATAACTCAAAAGCAATGGTTTTATCATAGCAAACGAGCTTTGACACACCTTACAAGAGACAAAATTTAACTTATACCAAGGAATGTGAGAGAGTCTCTTGCACATTCTTTGGTATGTATACTAGGAGTGTACCTTCATTTTTCTAGAAGTTCATTGTAAACTTACTTTTCTTCCTCCAAATTTTATTGTAAAATGAGCATGGCTGGTGTGGAGGCTGCTGAGTCTGACCTCTACTAACCCCACAAGGAGGAACAGTCTTCCTTAATCACATTCATGGTAAAAAACAAAAAATTTAAAAAAAAAACCAATCCCTTATTTGTGTGAGGACAGACATGCCTCACAATTCTTGTACCTTTTTCTACAAAATTAACCACAACTGTCCCTCCCAGGGCTCTTGCTGCTCTAAAACCTGGTCCTCTAATCTATCGCAATGACCAAAGAGAACTCACAGACCAAACTCACAATTATGAGACTTATGAGGGGAATTTACAAGTTACAATTCTGGTTTAAAATAGTATACAATTCTTCTGTCAGAAAAGTTTCCCAGGCCTGCTCAGAGGTCCTTTGACTTTTGTCAGTGTAACAAAACTTTCTTATTGTTGATGTTGTCATTAGGTGTTGTCAAGTCAACTGTGTCTCATTGTGTTGTAGTTATGTGCTGTTGAGTATGACTCATAACAACCCTATGAACAAAATATATGAACACTGTTCAATCTTGTGCCATCCATACACTTCCTGACACGCAAGAGTCCATTGCAGCAGTTATTGGGTCAATCCACCTACCTGAGGGTGTTCCTCTCCTTTACCAACCTTCTGCCCTTCCAAGCATCATGTCCTTCTCCAAAGAATAGTCCCTTCTAGCACCATGACTCATAGTAACCCTATAAACAACAAATTGGAAACTTTCTCTATCCTGTGCCATCCTCATAATTTCTGGTGTGCTTGAGCTCATTGTTAATTCATAATTGCTAAGGTTTTCCTTTCTTTCTCTGACCTTTACTTCTCCGAGCACAAGGCCTTTCTTTCTAAAAACTAACCCTTACTGAAAATAAATCCAAAGTATGTGAGACTATCTTTGTGTCTAAAAAGCATCCTCATTTTACTTTATCCAAGAAAGATTTGTTTATTCTTTTGGAAGTCCGCGGTATATTCAGTACTTTTTACCAGTACCATAATTGGCAAACATCAATTCTTCTTTCATCTTCCTTATTCATTGTTCAACTTTCAGATGCATAAGAAGTATTTGAAAAATACCAGATTGAATTGGGCGTTCATTAGCCTTTAAACTGACATCTCTTCTTTAGCACTTTGTAGAGGTTCTTGACAGAAGATTTACCCAATACAACATATCTTTTGATTTCTTAACTGCTAATTCCATGGGTGTTGACTATGATTCTGCATAAAATGTAATACTTGACAAGGTCAATCTATTCTCCATCTATCATGATGTTGCCTACTGGTTTAGTGGTTAGGACTTTGGTTTTCTTGATATTGAGATGTAACCCATACTGAAGGCTGGACTCTTTGATCTTCTTAAGCAAGTGCTTCAAGTCTTTTTCAATTTCTGCAAGCAAGGTTGTGTCATCTTCATAACGAATATGATTAAAGAGTTTCTTCCATTCTTGATGCCACATTTTTCATCATATAGCCCAGCTTCTCGAATGATTTGCTAAGCATACAGACTTAACAAGTTTGGAGAAAGGATAAAAGTCTGACACGCACCTTTCGTGATTTTAAACAAGGCAATGTTTCCCCATGGCAGCAGGATTATCCCTGATGGACAGGAAGGGAAGCTTCCAGACTAAGTTCTCTTAATTCTTCCAGTTATGGCTTCTCTCTACCCTTTCTCCAGCCAGCTTGGGCAACAGCCCCTGCCTGATTCTAGCTGGTTCTAATTCTGTCCCTGTGGGGCTGCAGTCTCAGGTCTGCTCTCTCTGAATCTTTGGTCTCTAGTTCTCTGTTGCTGCTTCTCTTGTTTAAGATGCAGTCTGACTTGCACAGCAATCTCTGGCTCAAATGCATGCACGTGCACTAGACTCTAATTTTTTCTTGCTAGTAGCAAGGTTTCCATTTTCTGTCTGTGAGCCTTCTCCACTTCAGCGTGGCAAGATGGCAACACAGACTGATTTCCTTATTAGCAGTCTATACACTTTGTTTGCATGTTCCCATTTAAAACTACTATTCAGTTACTCATATCATTAAAAAAATGCCACCTAGCCATGTCACAAAAGGCATAGTAATGTCTGGGAAAGACATGTTGAAAAATCAACCTATGGCACTGTAGCAATTTTTACTTTAAGATGTTGGTTACAGGTAAGAAAAGAGTCTCATATGGGGAACAACGTTCCTTGAGGCAGAGACTTGAGATTTTTTTTTTAAATTAAAGAAGACTCATTAGTTAAGAGTGCTTAATCATATAATCTTTAAAATCCAGCAACACATATATGGTATTTCCCCCCTTTATTCCCTCTCTCTTCTCTTGTCTCTCGCAATCATTTTCTATTTTTCCTTACCCACAAATGATACACACTAGTTTGAAAAAGAAATACTTTGTACCTACATAAAGACAAATTACAATTTTGTGAATGGGGAAATCAAGTCAGAGAGAAAATAAGGCCAGGAATAGGTTAATTTCAAAATAAACATTATGAAGTCCTTCCTCCATTTTTTAAGAAGCAAGTCACAAATTACACTCTCACATGTAAGGCAGCTACTGCTTAAAAGGTCACCTGATGTATCTTCAAGCTAGAAAAAGAGAAACAGATGAAGAACAACATTCCTTGAGGCAGAAACTTGAGAGATTTTTAAAAAAAATATTAACTCTTTAAAAGAAGATTCATTAGTTAAGAGTGCTTAATGATATAATTTTAAAAAAAAACAGCGACAAATATATGGTATTTTTAAGGGTCTATATTTATAGGCTACTGCCTTTTAAGTACAAGGCACACCCACAAGGCACTGGTTGACTGCAAACCAAGAGACTTCCAGACCACAGCTCATTGCTAGCTAAATCTGACAAATTGCATCAGCTGTCACTCGATTGTAGGGGGAAAAATCCCCCTCCAAAAAACACTCTTGGCACCAGCAGTCAGGAAATCAAAAAGCGTATTGCGATGGGAAAGTCTGCTGTTAGGGACCTCTCTAAAGTACTCAGGAGTAACGGTGTCTCTCTGGAAACTAAGGTGCGCCTGATACAGGCCATGGTATTTGCAATCGCTTGTTATGCGTGAGGGAGTTGGACAATGACTAGGGAGGACAGAAGGAGAGTGGATGCTTTTGAGCTCTGGTGCTGGAGAAGAGTACTGAATGTACCATGGACTGCCAGGAAAACAAACAAATTCATCTTGGAAAGGATTAAACCAAGCTACTCCTTGGAGGCAAGGATTCTGGGGCTTCGTCTGACATACTTTGGACATGTTGCCAGGAGGGACGGGTCCTTGGAGAGGGACATCATGCTTGGGAGGGTGGAGGGACAGCGCAGGAGGGGAAGACCCTCTATGAGATGGATTGATTCGGTGACTGGGGTAATCGGGATGGGTGTGTCAGAGGCAGTGCGGTTGGCACAGTATAGAGCAGGGTTTAGGCCTGTTGTGCATAGGGTTGCTATGAGTCGCAAATGACTCGACGGCACATAATAACAACAACAACAATAGAGAACATATGAATATAGAGAAATGATAACAGTTATAGAACAGGATTCAGGTCTTTTGTTCATAGGGTCACTATCCACCATACTCAACTCAAAGTCATTTAACAATAACACCATCACACATAGAAGAGGAGCCCTGGTGGTTTAGTGATATATGTTACCAACCAAAAAGGAAGTGGTTCAATTCACTGGTTGCTCTTTAATAGAAAGATAAGTAATCTTGCCCTGTGAGATTTTTAGGCCCTAAAATTCCCTATAAATTTGTCCCAACTTGATGGAACATCATAACAACAACATATGTATAGGAAAAGAGAGCTGGTGACATAACAGTTAAAGCATATGATCTCTAACCAAGGGGTCAGCTAACCTACCAGCTGCTTCAAGTGGGAAAGATATAGGAATCTGCTTCTCTAATGATAGAAATCCTTGGAAAATATATGGGAAATTTTACTGTGTCTTAAAAGGTCTCTATGAGTCAGAATCTACTCATTGGCATGGTTTTTGGTATTGCTTATGTTTATATATTGTCAAAATCAATGAAATAAAATTAATTTTAGAGCATTCAGATGTGCAGATAGATTCAGAAGCTCAAAGGCAGCAGTCTACAGTATGTATTTCATTATTGATTTAATCACAAGGATTAATTTAGGGAGAAAGAACAATTTCATGGCCAAATTAATTTGGAAATTTAAACTCTTTTCAGAGATTCAAGATGCATATGAACTTGTTAAGAACTCAGAAAAGTCCTGCAGCAAAGCAACATTCAGATTTTTGTGTAACTGTGTTTCTGAAACATTTTTAAATATAAAATTGGTTGATAATTATGATGTTGGCAGTAATGTTCCCCTGTTTATTACTTGAACTATTTTACCATAATCAATATACAGAATTAATTGGATAAATCAGCCACAAGTGCTAATTTTATTTCCCTAAGAGTAGGGAACTAGGGGTAAGAAGCTGCACTGCAATCTCAGAGGCACACAGTAGGAATCCACCAGCTGCTCTGTGGGCAACGAACAGGCAATCTCCTACCATGTGATTAACTGCTTCTAAAACCTGTCGGAGGGTCAGCCATGGGCTGATTCCGACTCAACAGTACACAACAACAACAGAAGAGTATTAGAAATTATACTTGTTGTTTAATGCCGTGAGTCATAGACGACTCATAGCGACCCTATGAACAAACAGCCTGAGCACTGTTCGTACATAGAATTTCTGGAGGCAAGCCATTTTGGAAGTGGATGCCGCTCCTGCTTCCAGGTTTGATTTAGTCGGGAAGCTCCAGCCAACACTGTCCACCATGGGTGCCCATTACCACGATTGGCACATCACTGTCACAGTCTTCAGCATCACAGCAACCACGAGTTACCTCTGTACAGCAACGCACAGACCAGTGCTATACCACCTAGAAGAATGTTTGACAGGAAGACAATTTGAACCTTGGCCAAGGGCCACAGAGGAAAATCACCCACCTTCGGCTTGGTAGCATAGCTTCCTTTCCACTAGGCCAACGTAGCTCTCTCTTGGTCGTTGTCATTGTTATTGTTGTTTGAAGCCGTCGAGTCCTAGATAACTCATAGCGACCCTATGAACTAACGGCCTGAGCACTGTTTGTACATAGAGTTTCCAGAGGCAAGCCATTTCGGAAGTGGATGCCGCTCCTGCTTCCAGGCTTGATTTAGTCGGGAAGCTCCAGCCAACACTGTCCACATATAGATTGCTATAAAGTCATGATAGAAATTGGGTGATACTAAATAAGACCTTGCTAAAAATCTCAATGAAATTTTGCTTTGGGCTTCTCTGTGGAGTATAAGGAAATCTCCATTGTGAGGTTAAATGACATCTTCTATTAATTTCAATTTGGGGAGCCCTGGTGGCCTGGCAGGTAAGGAGTTGCACAGACAATTTAAAGGTGTTGTTGTTGTTGTTATGTGCCGTAGAATTGCTTGCGACTCATAGCGACCCTATGTACAACAGCCCTAAACTCTGCTCTGCCCGGTGCCAATCGCACTGTCTCTGACACTCCCATCCCAATTATCCCAGTCACTGAATCAATCCACCTTATAGAGGGCCTTCCTCCCCTGCGCTGTCCCTCCACCCTTCCAAGCATGATGTCCCTCTCTAAGGACCGTAGGTTGTTCAAATTCACTGGCAGCTCTGTGGGTTGGGAGGGGAGAAAATCAACAATCTCCTCCCACAAGATTTACAGCCTCTGAAAACCTCCTAGAACATCAGCTGTGAGTCAGTTTTACCCCAAAAGTACACAACAATTACACTGATGTCAATTTAGCTATGATTATTAATACTATTTCCGACTATTATTAGATTGAAGAAATTCAAGTTTAACTTGAACTGAATTTTAAATGTTTGTTATCTCAACAGAACTAGTTATTTTTATATATCATAAGGCAATACCATAATTAAATCAATAAAATAAACCTTTCTTAAATCCAAATAAAAAAATGTGTTAAGGAGCACTATGTATTTCATCTCTAAATAGAAACGAACACTTAAGAATAAAGTCTATCTTGGGCTACTTTTTTCAGAGTGAGGAGACAGGAAATTAATGAAAGATATATAAAGAAACACAGTCACAAGCTTTCTGATTCTATTATTAGGTGTGCAAAATTCTTACCAGAACCATTTTTTATCCAAGCAAACAAACAAATACACAAACATCAATGAATGCATTGTAAATGAGTCAGAAGTTCTCCCCAAAATATTTTCTAAGCAACACCTTTACAGCAGTTGGTTCTTTTCCATTCTTAATCCATCCTCTTGGTTTTAGTTAAGCCAATATGCTATTTGGAGATCGCTTTTTGTGTGAGATACAACGCAGATTTAGTCTATCATCACTTTTAGTACCCACATAACAATTACATCGCTTACTAAAAAAATTACTAGGTAGACAAAAGAAATTCTTCCTTAAAACTATGCCAGACTTTTTGGAGTTAAGAACCTTTTTGCATATTGGGCATCCTTAAAGGATTATAATTCACAAGTTACAAATTTCCAGTACAATATATTCTTTCCTTTTGGAAATTATGTTTTTATATACTGTCAAGTAGGAATGTACTCATACCCATGAGTTGGAACTGACCCTTCAAATGGGTTTTCAGAGGCGGTAAATCACACAGGAGGAGATTGCTTATCTCTCTCCCCAGGAGCAGCTGATAGATTTGAGCTGCTTGTCTCTGGATCAGCAGTGCATCTCCTTAAGTGTAGGTTCCAAAACACGAAGTACCAAATATTATGAATATGCAAAGGACCATATTTAGTCCTGCTCAAAACTAAAGATTAGGGATGGAGAAAGGTTAGTCTATTATCCTATATTAAATTAAAGGTAAAAATGAGAATTAAACCTAATGTGCTTATTCCTAGGCTAATTTTTCTCTTTATATAACACACTGATAATTCATAGAATTCTGTACAAATAAAGCATTTTTTCTTTTGATCAGAAGGATTTATAAAAGCATGAAATCATATTATTTACGAGTATTTAGTTAAGCATTTACATTTGCAAATAATGCTCCAGAAACACACTTAGCTAGACCACCCTAAGATCTGAAGTCATTCTGATGTTTGAGGGAATCTCACTCCACTCCAGTCACTTACTGGACTATGAAGGTATATGACTACCAGGGAACTCTGGTCTTTAGGGAGCTGGGGGCACGCAAACTCCTAAGTTAAATCTCTCTAATGGTTCAGAACTACCAGTGACTGAAGAAGAAAGAGAGGAAATCTCCATCCATGTGATTTACAGCCTCAGAAACACGTGGAGGGTCAGTCACGTATGAGTCGGTTCTGACGACAACAATGAGTACAGTTGTTATACGTGACTATCAAATTGTTTTTCCATCCTTCTCTGAAGTTGAATCCTTATACTGTATATTTGCTGGTAACATTGAAACACACTGCTATTTCATTGACTGCCAAAAGAACAAATAAGTCTACCTTGGAGGAAGTGAAACCAGAAGTGTTCCTTAGTAAAGCCAAGGATGGTGAAACTTCGTCTCACAATCTGTGGGCATGTTGTCAGGAGAGGTCAGTCTTGAAATTTTGCTGGCAGAGCTGAAGAGTTAGCAGAAGAGAGGGTGACCAACAAGATAGATCAACATAGTGACTGCAACATGCTTGAGCATGTGAGACTGGGCCAAACGGGGCAAGGTTCAGATCTGTTGCTCATAGGATTGCTATGAGTTGTAGTCTACTATTGGACGGCAACTAACAACAGTAAGGACAGACCAGGTTTCAGTCCTGAGTCTAGTACTACTCATCTGTCTGCCTATAGCACTTCTCTTCCCCTAAGTTCCTTGGCAACCTTAAGCACAGTGAGATGACATTTGGATTCAATATCTTGAATCTTCCATCTTGTCCTTGTACTGACTTCATATCTTAGAGATGACCTTATCCTCCCTACAGTTTCCGGAGTTGAAAGTTTGAACATAATCCTAAATTATTCCTTCTCCCTCAGGCTTCATCCTCAAACCTTTGTGAAATTCTTGAGCCATTACTTTCCTATTATCTCTTGCCTCCATGACCTTTTTGTCTTTTCTGATGAAGGTGAGGGTTTTTTAATTCTTTCTTTTTTTTTTTCTTGCAATTTAAAAAAAAAAAAATTTGCTATGGTTTACATACAAAGTTACCTGCAAGTATACATTGTCTCTCACACCAGATCCCCCCACCTCCAAAACCCCCCACCCATCAAACCGTTCGTCCTCCTGCCCATCCCCCACTCTGCTCCCCCTCCTCCCCTTAGATCCTCATGCACGTTTTATTAGTTATCTAGTTTTACAATAAAGGTCTTATACAGTATTTGTCCTTAGGGGACTGAGTTAGTTCACTTAGCATAATGCTCTCCTGTCCCTCTTAAGTTAGGTAGTAATTTACAAAATTATTACTCCTTAGTGCTGCATAGCTTTTTATCATGTGAATGTACCAAAATTTCTCAAACCATTTGGTTGTGGTTGGACATTTTGACCATTTCCATGTTCTTAATGATGGTGAATAATGCTGCTATAAACATTGGTGTACAAGTCTCCATTTGTGCTTCAGTTGTCATTTTCACAAGGCATATTCCAAGCAGTGAAATAGCTGGGTCATATGGGATTTCTACGTCAGCTTTCTGAGGAAATGCCAAACTGACTCTTTCACCATTTCTGCCTCATTGCAACAGTCTCCTAACTATTTTCTTATGTGTTTTCATTCCCTTTCAGATTACTAACCAATAGTTTCTGTTGTTCAGGGCAATAGAAACCCAAAATATTGTATTTCATTCTCGGAATTATTTTAAAGACTATGCAAACTAGCACTACAAATCTTAAAAAGTGGCTAATGTTGAAGGCCACATTACTTGGTAAAAACTGTCACTTGAGTTCTTCACTTTTAATATAATAATTGCACATTCTGTGCTTTTTCCTTACTTTTATAACATATCATTGAGGAAGGACAGGAAGATTATGGCAGGTATGTATCAGCTCCTTGGGACAAATAATTAAATAGAAGGTTCTTTTTGTAAGTTTCATTTAATATATTAGTAATCTCATCACTTCCTCGGGAACAACCTTGTATATATAAATAAATACTTATAAATACATTCTATATATAAATAAATACTTATGTTTTATATATATATAGAGAGAGATTTTTCTGTTTTCTCCTTTAAAAATGGACATGTAAATATAACACAGGAGTGAAGCTAGCAATGTTAACCAAATAAAAATCAAAGATGCAAAGTGATAAAATGAATCAGGATTACAATCACTGGGGAAATGTTCTATAATATATGAGCATGTAGAGCAGAGTAGGGTGCGGAGATTCATCATGATTATCTCATTTTCTCTTATTCAAATCAAAATACAGTTACGAGGTACTGCTTCATAAATATGAAGGCCACTGCTGACAGTTCTGACTCTTGAAATATGGCATATTTCAACTTCTAGAAGTTATAATGAGTATAAGTTATTCACTCTACTTTCTTTACTGCAGTTTCCCTTGCAAACTTGCTGAGCTGATCCTTTTATTAATTTTCCCCACTATTTTCTTAAAAATCCACACTTCTTTTTTTTTTTAATTCAAGGAACTTATATGATCTAACTAACACCTGCAATATGCTGGTGGACAAACAGACTGCATGAGTCCCTAGTCCTACCCTATGAGACAAACACCTGGAATCATAAAAAATAATTTACCCTAAAGTCTTGGAAGGAGGAGTGGCATCCACTTCAATAATGGCTAGCCTTCAGAAACCCTATGAACCTGGAGAGAGGATGGAAGGCACCCAAGTGTTGAGAACTCTCCTTCATAGGTTTGCGATGAGTCGCCTGAGACTTGACGGCACTTAACAACAACAACAAGAACAACGCTAAATTCAATAGATGTGCTATATATATATGTTTCCAGCCCAATGCACTCTGCTGAATAATTTGTGCCATTCTTATTTTAAAAGGAATTCTGAAAGATTCCCCAGTCTTCTCTATTCTAGGCATTTGATTACTTATAAAGCCCCAAATTTCTCCTTCTCCTTGTATTTTCCCATTTCTCTAAATATCAACATATCTAAGAGTCCCCTCCTTTTTGCCTGTCACCCCCTTACTCACATTAGGATCCATAAAAATGTGTGCAAAACAGAGCACAAACTTGTAACACCTTAGAGGGTTGTCAGGAGCTCATAAGCCAATATTCTTATAATGAATAAAAAAAATGAAACTTTATCTCAGTTACATAATTCATATTTAGAAACTTCAACTAGCCAATGTACAAACTAATACTGGGATGCAAGATTATTGTTATTAGAGGGCATTGGAGTATAATGAGAACTGTTACATTAAAGTCAAGGAACTGAAGAACAAATTCAAACCTCGAGTTGCTAAAATCAAGGATGCTTTCGGCAGAATGTTAAATGATCCAGGAAGAGAAGATGGAAAGAATATACTGAGTCACTGTATTGAAAGGAATTGGCAGACACAGAAGAATTTCATAAAACAACATATGAGCAAGAGCCTATGGTGATGAAAGAAG
>NW_006399758.1:33177865-33200697 GCF_000299155.1 Elephantulus edwardii | reverse complement strand
AACAACAACAGCCTTCTGACTTGGCATTTAAGTAATGTCTAAAATACATATCACCAGGTTAGCTCTTCTAGGTTTAAGATGCTGTACTTGAGAAAGCAACCCTTGCGGTACAATGGCTAAAAGTTCAGCTGCTAAACAGAAGGTTAGTGGTTCAAATCCAATAGCTTCTTTACAGGGAAAATGATATGATAGTCTGCTTTTGTCTAAAGATGAAAGCCTTGGAAACCCCATGGGGTAGTTCTTCTCTGTCCTACCAGGCTGCTATGAGTTGGAATCCACTATGTGAAGTGGGGTTTGTTTTCAGGTTTTGCTATCTGAGAAGAAAGGCATTGGTCCAGTGGTAGAATTCTCAATTTCATACAGAGGACCCAGATCTCAATTCTGGTCCATGGACCTCATGTATAGCCACCACTTGTCTCTCTGTGGAGGTTCACATGCTATGATGCTCGATAAGTTTGAGTGGAACTTCCAGAATAGAGTGGACTAGCTAAAAAAGCCTGATGATCTACTTCTGAAAATTATTAATTGCAAACTTTATAAATCATCACAGTATGAGCTGCAAATGATGATGGGTATGACACAGAAGCCAGTAGCATTTTGTTGCCTTGAGTATGGAGTTATTGGAAGAAATCCAGAAGCCGTTGTACCAAAAATAATTGCTTGACATTCAGCCTGTTCAAGAGGTTGTATATGATCAACTGATGATATTAATGAAGATATTCAAGTTGTATTATGACATTAATAAAAAAATCTTCAGAAATTAACAGTCTATCAGTTGTGACCAATACTTAGAGAAGAACATCATCCCTGGTAAAGAACATTAAGTGAAAACTTGCAAGAAAATTAAGATCCTTAACAAGACAGATTAATATGGTTATTAAGCTCAAACAGAAAAAAATTCAGAGAATGTTGCAGGAAGTGCATCACTAGGAGTTTGAACTAACTCCAGAATCCGTAAAAACAAAAATAACAATGAGAGGTCTCTGATGGCAGACTTTCCAAATAAAATACATCTTTTGATTTCCTGGCTGCTGGTGACAAGGATGCTGATGTGGATCCAAGCAAGATGATGACATTGACAATTTCTGTCTTTTCTTCGCTTCTTATAGTGTTGTTGATTGGCCCAGTGGTGAGGATTTTTGCTTTCTTGATGTTGAAATGTAATCCATATTGAAGAATGTAGTCTTTAATCCTCTGCAGCAAGTGGGGATCCTGATTAGAGACAACCAACAATTGGGCATGGATCAGAGTCTGCATGATATCTATACACTATTTTTGTGGTTTTCCTATTAGAGATGCAGCACTACAGATGTGTACAACTAGATATCTGCCACTTATTGTATTGAGGAGTGATGTGCATGTTGCTTCTTACTTTAGAGGTAGAGTACATATACGCTATATGCTTTCCTGTTTACTATTTGCTCTTACAGCATTTGTCTGTCAGATTCTGTACTGAGTTGTCACTCAGGTTGTTGTGATGCCGGGAGCTATGCCACCAGGTTTCAGGAAGCAGCAGAGTTATCCAAGGCAGATAAGTTTCAGTGGAGATTCCAGATGTAAGATGGACTTTTAGACATGGAGTCCCCAGCAATTAGAAGGAATGTAACTAGACAGTCAATGAATGACTATAACAAGGAAGGGAGAAGGTGGTTTACTCAGTGGTAGGAATGGCAAAGCAGATATACTATTTCTAAATGCAGGTTGAATTCAGGAGCAATGGCCTAAATGTGGTATATTATTTTAGTTATGTGCTATTGGGTCAGAACTTATTCTTAGCTGAACCACCAGTGGTTCGGCAGAAGCTGTAAATCACACAGGAGGAGACTGCCAGTCTTCTCCTGTGGCACAACTGATGGATTCAAATTGCCTGGCTTTGGATTAAAAATACAGTTCCCTACCACTAGTCCACTAGAGCTCCTTAAATGTGATAGGGAGAGAACCTTAAATGTGATAGGGAGTGCTGTATTTTTGTTTTTGTTTTTATGTTTTTGTTTTTTTAATCTTATTTTTCAACCCTCGGTTACACAGATTGTGGAGAAATAAATACCTCTATTGTGAGACTGTGATGGAAAATAAGAGTAGTCAAGGTTGTGTAAGTCAGGTGGAATACAGAGAGTTTGAAGAGGAGTTTGAGGACATATATCCATTCAACTATGTTGATCCTAAAGACACACAAGTCCACAAAAGGAGTGAGGATTAGAGTCAAACACTGGAAATGACAGATGAGGAAACGGTAACTAAACAAATGAGGACGATACTGAGAAATGATTCAGGAAAGCAGGAATGAGGTAAAAGGTGAGTGAATCCTTTTTGGGAGAGGGTCAGTGATGGAGCTTGTTGCAATGCCCAGTGGACATAGTGTGGAACCAGATGTCTTGTTTCTATGGTCCTCTTTTCTAGACAAGTGCACACTGTGTTGCAGGTGATGTTAAGGAAGTGCCAACAATAGTTCTGCATGTAGCACATGAGTTGTTGACTCTCGTAACCCAAATATAATGCACTCTCTGGATTTTTTATGACAAGTGTCAAATATACTCCTATTTTTTTAAAAAAATGTTTCATTATTTTTCATGTGTGTACCATCGAATTGGGTCCAGCTGGTACAGGAGGAGATTGGCCCTCCTTCTCCAGCACAGCATCTGGTAGATTCAAACCTCACGCCTTCAGGATTGCAGGGCAGCTTCTTGCCACTAAGCCACCAGAGCTCCCTTATACTCTTATTTTAAAAAAATGGGGGAAGGTGGGTGGAATTCACTGCAATTGGATTGTTGTTGTTGTTGTTATGTGCCGTTGAGTCGCTTGTGACTCATAGCGAACCTATGTAAACCCTAACCTATGTAAAGCCCTAAACCCTGCTCTACCCTGTGCCAGTCACACTGCCTCTGACACACCCATCACGATTACCTCAGTCACTGAATCACTCCACCTCATGAAGGGTCTTCGCTTCTTGAGCCGTCCCTCCACCCTCCCAAGCATGATGTCCCTCTTCAAGGACCTGTCCCTCCTTACAACATGTCCAAAGTATGTTAGACGGAGCCTCAGAATCCTTGTCTCCAAGGAGCAGCCTGGTTTAACCCTCTCCAGGATGAATCTGTTTGTTTTCTTGGCAGTCCGGGGTACATTCAATACTCTTCTCCAGCACCACAGCTCAAAGGCATCAATTCTCCTATCTTTTCTAGTCATTGTTCAACTCTCTGATGAATAACAAATGATTGCAAAGACCATGGCCTGTATCAGGTGCACCTTTGTCTGCAGAGTGACATTATTGCTCTTCATTACTTTGGAGAGGTCCCTAATAGCAGACTTTCCCATCACAATACATTTTTTTATTTCCTGGCTACTGGTGCCAAGAGTGTTAATTGTGGAGCCAAGCAGACTAAAGCTGTGAACAATCTCAATCTCTTCACCATCCATCCTGATGCTGACAATTGGTCCAGTGGTGAGAATCTTTGTCTTCTTGAAATTGAGACTCAATTCATACTGAAGGCAGCAGTCCTTGACCCTCTGCAGCAAGTGCATGAGGTCCTCCTCAGTTTCAGCAAGCAGGGTTGTGTCATCTGCATAACACAGATTGTTAATAGATCTTCCACCAATCCTGATGCCACACTTCTCCTCATAGAGCCCAGCCTCTTGGATAATCTGTTCTGCATACAGGTTGAAAAGGTAAGGAGACAGGACACATCCCTGGTGTACAGCCTTCTGAATTTTGTACCATGCAGTGTTGCCCTGCTCTGTTCTGACAACTGCATGAAATAAATTCTCACTCATAATGCCCTCCACTGGGTTTCTAAAACTGTAAATTTTTATCGGAAGAGACTGTCCATAAGAACCACTCATTTTTCATTTAAGAACTTCATGCTTTACACTTTATACAATCAGGACTTCTTTCTATTTGAAAAGTCCTATGGAAAAAATTCTAAATATCCAAACATTCCTTTATAATTTACAGTGCCCTGCCGAACTCTTTAAATTACTGGCTTAAATAATGAAAGGATGAGAAAAATGATTCCCAATTCTAGAATCTTCCATCTTCAGAGAAATAAGAGAAATCTCTGAAGGTACAATTGTTTTCTTTTGTTCTCGTGTAGTTAATCTAGACCCTTCAACATTCTGGCTTCCAACTGGCCCTGAGATTAACTCTGCCCTACAGCAGTCTTATGTAAGTATACTTGGATCTTTAGGTACTTCTCTCAAGGCCTAACAGCCAATATAACCACTTTCTTCTAATGTTTGTGGCTTTACAAGTGACGTCTCTCCTGGTGATAACAATTCTTATGTATTTATCCAGCTTTGTTTTATCCATCTACTCCATTCAGTACTGGCTACTATATTTGGAAATTATTGCTTCTTTAAGTGAGTTTTACAAGTCCTGTGAAGACTAAGTGATTTATTGCCACTTGGCCTTTCTCAATGCAGTAGCTTCTAAGAACTACTGAAACATGAAAGCTCACCTGTACTAAGTTTCCTGATGCAGAACTTGAGAAAGAACAAATGAACACTAGCAGGCCAAGAGTCAAAGATTACTTCTATTGTTTCCTTAAGCTATTTCCTTCCCCATGGAAAAGGGTACTTCATAGATTGTTGATGTTACTGGTTAACTCTGAGATGAGGAAGCCCTGAGAGTATTTCAGACTTTAGTCCTGGACACGGAAGTTAAAATTTAAAAAGAAAAGACTGTAAGTTTGCACTTTCAAGGGCTTCGCAACCACACTCTGTTTAGTGTTTATCCCTAAGGGTGAAATGGTTCAGCCTGCTCAGCCGGCACAAGGATGTCAGCGCACAAATCCCTCCCAGTTTTTATTTATGTAACACAGTCTCCTTGGCCTAATAGGATAGGCAACGGGCTACAGCCCTTATCTGGAAATCACTACTAAGGTTTTCTGTCTTAGTTGTTCTCATCATTTACCTTGAGGTCTTCAGAGAAACAAAATAGACTTCTATTTATAATCACCTGTGGTTAGTCTAAGCTGTCTCTTTTCTGGGCTTATAGGACATTCCTGTGAAAGAAAAGGACTGAGTAATTTAATAGGCAAATAAGGTCATACTAATTCCTTATTCTGGACTTGGTCTGGATTTGCTAAATAATATATTTCCTTTTCACAGACACACAGACATACACACACTTTTTGTTAAGAACTTAACAATTTGTTAAGGATGTAATGCATTATGTGTTGCTTTGCTAACTGAAAGGTTATTGGTCCCAATCCACCAGCCACTCCATGGGAGAAAGGTGGATTTACAGCCTTGAAAGATTTACAGCTGGTAAAGATTTAAGCCTTGGAAACCTGATAGAAGGTTGCTATGAATCAGAATCAAGGGTAGTGTCTGTAATTTGGTCTATTTGTTACTATGGTCACTAAACCTCAGGTCTCTTACTCTATTGTTTTATGAAACAAGTAATTACAATTAATTCATAATTACTGGTGTGCTTACATAGGGACTACAATTATCTATCAATTTGCTGTACTGTGAAGACTTAACATTTGTTATGATGTTGGAAACTTTGAACTGGTATTTCAAACACCAGCAAGGTCTTCCTCTGAAAACCTCAAAAATAAAAGGTTGGCAGGTTTCAGTAGACTAAGAAAAGAATAAGCCAATGAAATAAGCAATAAATGAAGTCTTTCCTGATGATAATAATTCTTATGTATTTATCCAGCTGTGTTGTACCCATCTATTCCATTCAGTACTAGCTATCATGTTTAGAAAGTCTTACTTCCTTAGTTGAGGTTCACAAGTCTTGACCTAAGATGAAGTGATTTACTGCCACTTGGCCTTTCTCTATGTAGTAGCCTCTAAGAACCTTACTGAAACATGAAAACTCAGCTGAACCAAGTTTCCTGATGAAGAACTTGAGGAAGAACAAATGAACACTAGCAGGCCAATTGTCAAAGATTACTTCTGCTATTTCTTTGAGCTATTTCCTTCCTTGTGGAAAACGGTCGCTTCATAGATTGTTGATGTTACTTGTTAACTCTGAGATGAATAAGCCAATGAAACAACCAAATAACATCTGACAAGGTGCTGAAAAATGAACTAGGTTAGAAGGTGCTCAGAATCCTTGCTAAACACAACAGTGGACTGGAATATACTGATAGTCGTGAGAAATGGCCCAAAACACGGCAATATCATGCTCTGACATTCTTGAGGACATCATAAACTCGAGCTGATTCAACCATAATGAACAACAATATGTTTAGAGACAAATGAAATCTAGATCTCAGAGGTGAGTTTTCTAGACTCTTTGGTCCATTCTACATCCTGCTAGGGGTGCTTATTTTCCAGAGTCTAGAGAAAGCTGTCCTATAGCTAATGTGCTGGTAGATAGGCCAATGGCATTCCAAAATGTTTGGAAATGCTCTCCTGGAATCACCATCAGAGAGACTTCATAAACCACTCAAGAAATATAGTTTATTATTTAGTAGTAAAAGTCCCAATTACAAAAGAAAGAAGTAAAAATTCTTTTTGTTAGTCAACTTGGTTTTCACCTTAATTTTTAAAAATAAATTGATAGTGAATTTTGAAAATGCTAAAAGTACTATATAGTTCCTGAAGGGTACTGATTTGTCACTATAGAAGACATCAGTATTTTGAAGAAAATAAGGCATTTATGTTGCATTTGAGGTCAGAGAATTCTGAATTTTTCCACTTAAGGTTCATGTTGACTTTGTCAAAGTCATTTGCTTCTTGCAGTCTCCATTTCTTCTTGTGTCAAACATGGTTAATAATCATCCTTTGAGTATGTATTAAGCTGATGCTAGATAGGTTCTCTGCACATAGTATGTGCCTCCCTGATTGTTATAAGGAGTAGATAAAGACTGTTTGTGCATTGGCTCCAAGAATGAAAGGGGTTATGTACTTAAAATGTTTCAGGCCCTGAAAACAAATAAAAAAAGTAGTTCTGAAAAAAAAAAAAAAATATCTGCTTCCCTAGAGTAAATATTTGGCTTACCAAGGTGCCTGGAACTCAGAGATTATTTATCAAATGGATAAATTTAGAGAACACCAGGACTGCAACAGAAAACAGATAGCCCTACTTATGATCTGGTGAAAAAATGTGAACAAATACATGAACGATAACATTTAGTGGTAAAGTATACATTTCTGTATGTTACAAGAGATAGTTGACCTTATTTAACCCTTGCATCTCCTACTTCAAGACAGTTTGTGCTTGAGACTTTATTTCCTAGAAACAATTCTAAGTAACAGTCTTATAGAGAAAACAAAAAAGGGAAAAAAAGAATTCTACACTACCCTTTCTCAGCCTGATCGTTGATATTTTATTTCATTTGAGGATGCAAGTCATTTATTCTTTTTTTTTCTTATCATCCCTTTTATCAAGCACCATTTTGTGACAGGTGCATGATGTGTATGTGTAACATGAATTAGATATGCTTCCAGAACTTGTGATACTCACATTTGGTCCTGACAACTTACCCATAGCCAAAAGACCCTACTGGGTGGATAATAACAGCGAACTGCAGTGTTGGATACGACGCACACACCAATTATGTTTGCAATAATAGAAAATAATTCTATTAATAGTGCCAAGAAAAGGTTCTACAGGCAAAATAGAAAGAAAATAAATCAACCACTTCAGCAACTGCGGCCAGGTTTGAGCAGATTCCTACAGATGAGTTCTTGCCTCTAGTCTCTAGGAAAACTGCCTACTGTTGTTTCTTAATTTTCGTTATTATAATAATAATTGAAAAACTTAAAACGTGCTTAAGATATTATTTTCACTTAACATATAGACTGAGTCTCAGGGGTCTTATAAAGTATTATTTGGGGGTAAAGTGATACAGAAGAATATTGACTTTCTTAAATGTCAGCTCAGAGCTTATACAAACGTAACATGATGATTCTCTACTTTCTCTTTTTCTTCCATTCTGGACTGACATTCACAAAGTTTATCTTGGGATATGATAGAAAAGTCACTTCTCTACCACATCTTAAAAAACGCCATTTCCAAGGCTTTGTTCAGAAAAGGGCTAGAATTTGGTCTGAATATTTCTTAATTGATGTGTTCATAAACATAGAAAGAACAACTTAAAACACTCATTTAACTGGCTGTTATTACATTAAGTACCACTGAGACAATTGTGATTCATAGCAACAGAGCAAAACATTGGAAATCTTATGTACAACTGAGCAAAACATTGGAGATCTTGTGCCATCCTTATGTGTGGTTTTTTTCACTCTCTTCTTTTTTTTTTTTTTTTAACTTGTGTGTGTTGTTGAATCAGATCCAGCTGGCACAGAAGGAGATTGTCCTTCTTTCTCCAGGGAAGAATCTGGTGGATTTGAACCACACACCTTCAGAATCACTCTGTACTTTTTTAAGCATGATCTTCTCCAGGATCTGACCCTTCTAATAACACGTCCAAACTATGTGATACAAAGTCTCTTTATCTTGTACTCTAAGGGCCACTTTGGCTACAGTTCTTCCAACTTTTCCCTTCTGACAAGCCATGGTATAATCAGTATTCTTCATCAATATCATAATTCAAATGCATCAATTCTTTTTTTTCTGTCTTCCTTCTTCATTGTACAGCTTTCAGATGTATGTGAAACAACTGAAAATATCATATCATCTTTGGGGGGTCTTACTAACATTTTAAAGAAACCTTTTCATCAGATTTGCTCAATGCAATGAATAGATATTGCTTCCATAGATGTTGATTGTGGGAGCCAAGTAAAATGAAATACTTGTCATCTTTAACCTTTTCTCCATACATCAGATTCTTGTTGTTGTGTACCATGGAGTCAGAACCAACACATAGATGACCCCCTGGCATGTTTTCAGAGCTGAACCCCATGCCTTCAGGAATGTAGTGCAGCTTACTGTACGTAATCAATTTCCGCTCATGACTGAAACCTTGTGATTAGACCAAATGGAATGTGATAGGCATCTCCTCCCTTCCGAAGAGCATTCCCAAGTGGATTGCTTAATAACTTAGACAAAAACCTTAGATAGATTTACATCATATTCCCCAGAATTGGTTCACGGGTTTAGGTGGAGTGGAGTATGCTGTCTCATGCATGCAGATTTACAGTTGTCTTTATCAGGAATGTGTAACGAGTAACTTCTGGGAAGGACTATGTTGTGACAACACACAGTGGCCAGGCTTAGTCTGCGGTTTGAAACTTGATCTGGTATTCAGATAACAAGAAACATTTCTTTGAATTCACTCCAGAGTAGTGTGGGTCCATTGGGTGGGAAGTTTTTAGTAAAGCTGGAATTGCTGTTCACACATATTGAAAACAAAACAAAATAAGACAAAAGACTAAGCCCACTATTGTTGATTACAACTCACAATGACTGTATAGGGCAAAGTAGAACTGCCCCAAAGGGCTTTCAAGCCCGTAGGTCTTTATACAAAGACACTGTCTCCTCTGGAGTAACTGGTGCATTTGAACCATTAACATTTTGGTTAGTGTCTTTTAACTGCTACATCACCAGGGTTCCTTTGACCCGTGTGACTGCCTCACTGCTCTTGAGACAGAATGGACTCATATCTGAGTGTCTAGCTGATTTTCAAAGGCTCTAAATCACATGAGAGGTAATTTCCCACTTTTCTCCTTCCCAGCCTCAGGTGGATTTGAACCGCCACCTTTGGGTTAACAGCTTACTTGCTATTGAAGCTAGCAGGGATCCAAATTTATTAACTCCAAGTTCCATGGATAAGAACTCCAGTGTGGTATCACTGGGTTCCCTGCTCAAGATCTCACAGGGCCAAAGTCAAGGCTGGACTGGTCTCTTATCTGGAGACTCGGAAAGAATCATCTCGAATTCACTTACACTGTTGGCAGAGTCCTCGCAACAGTAGATCCCACATCTTCCTTTCGTTGCTGTCAGCCATGAGCTGCTGTCTATTTCTAGAAGACATATCCTAGATTCAATAAATTATAATTTTAAAACAGTAATTGAGAGGCTGTTTTACAATTTATAGCTAAAAGCTCAATAATAAATCACATAAGCACACACATTGAATATACATTTTTATCATGAAACAAGGATACAAACAAATATTAAAGGGGCAGTAAAACGGGAAGGGGGCAAAAATCCCTGGGATAGCAGAGGTCAGTGGGTGGAGAAGGGGTGAAGAATCAGGAAATGCTCAAGGGGGACTCGAAATGATGGAGTATAATAGACACAGAGCAATGGTAATTAATTGTATAAAATCTAAAGCTTATGAATTGTATAAACACAAAGTATATGCGTATACAAAACATGATGTATATAAACGGTTATATGCAAACCAGTAATTTTTTAAGAAAAAAATAATTGAGACTATTTTAAAAGAATATTAATTACTTGGCACTTTCATCAGTGATTTTTAACCCTCAGTTTTTTATCCATTGCCGTAGATCTAACCACATGACCAGGTGGGAACAAGTAAGTAAAATGCATCTTAGAGGTTGCACCACCACCTGGGGGCATAGACTCCAGCTACCTCAACATCAACAGCTGTGAGACCAACATTAGAGAGGAAGCTAATCAGTCTAGAGTGAGAATGTGGCAAGGCATAGCCTGACAGAGCCAGGGTCAGAGCCCTTAAAAGGGGAACCCCAACATGTGGGAAGAAAAAGAAAGTAGAGAATTCCAATCATGTCCATCAGTTCCTACACCAGAGATATCATGCTATTGACTAAGAAGCTGTCTGAACTAAGTGAGGGCTTGTGTCTTGCTGTTAACCTGGCATGGGACTATTACTGAACCTAGATTTTCACTGTGTGATATACTTTGCTTTCCCCTCTACAACCTGTTTCCCTAGTAAACCCCACAACTGTGAATAAAGAGATTCTGCAAAGTCTATGTGATGATTTGTATGGCCCCAATAATTAAATGGTAAGAAACTGTGCTACAATTCCAAATGCACACTGTTCAAATCCACCTACTTCTTCCCAGGAGAAAAATGGGCCATCTCCTCCTGTGTGATTTACCGCCTCTGAAAACATGCTGGAGGGTCAGCTATGAGTTGATCCTGACTCAATGGCACATAATAACAACAATAAGTACAGCAGAGTGAAGGCCATATCTTACCCAGCAGCTATCAATTTTGTATTGTGGATGTTATTGATGGGGACAGTTTCCCTTTGTGGAGTTGGTAGAGGTTGAACTCAGCCATCCCCAAGTTACCTTTGCAGAAGAGGAGTTTGAGCTTAAGGAAAGTTTAATATTATGAAAAATCTAAGTTGGAAACCCTGCTTTAATGGGAGATAAATGTATTTAACATCTGTTTGGTGTCAGGTTCTGTGCTAGGAACCACAGACACAAAGAGCCAACATGGGAACTTGGAAGCATTTTGTGACTGTCATTGTCACATGTTCCAATTCTCCTACATTTCCAAAGCTTTTAGACTTCTTATTGTTGCCCTCTAAGCCTTGACTTAAAGAGGGGGAAATGTCATTTCCTCCCCCTTTTGAACATACAATAGTGCATTTACCAGGTTGGATATTTTTCTTAACTTTTTGGTCATTTGTATTTCTCTGTGAATTGCTGGAATATGTTCTTTGTCATTAAAATAATGAGATATTTTAAGAAAATGTGTTTAATAAAGAATCTGACTATATAGTCCACTTCTTTCTTGAAATCATGGTGTACAAGACAGCCTAGCCTCATAATGACGGGAGTGATTTAAACTTCAGAGCTGTTATCTTCATGGAAAAAGATAAGGTAGAAGAACAGGTGGCTGACAGGACCTAGTGAAGAGAAAGGAGTGACAGCTGGTGGGAGTTTCTGCTTCAAGTTACCAGAGACAGGACTCTTTCTGATCCAGGTCCTATATGTCACTAGGCTAGTAATGATGCAGCAGATGTGAATACAATCTAAAACCAATATGCATTCTTTAAAAAGTAGTCACAGTTGTGGACAGAAAAACAATATCATCTTTTCTCTAGCTATGCTCCCTTATCGGAGGATTTTGAGGAAAGTCTGACTTTCCAGCCGGGTCATATGTAGATACCAATGAGATGATTATTTTTTTTTAAGATTCCAGGTAATTCTGATGAACTGGGAGAACTTAGAACC
This sequence comes from Elephantulus edwardii, assembly GCF_000299155.1. NCBI lineage: Eukaryota > Metazoa > Chordata > Mammalia > Macroscelidea > Macroscelididae > Elephantulus > Elephantulus edwardii. Next base: position 33,188,663 of record NW_006399758.1, on the reverse strand, counting down.
TCAGGGCAGAGAGATCTAGAACACAGAATGCAACCAAAAGAGACCGAAGAAGTGCTATTGCTTGGGGTCAGAGTATGCTCAACTGAGTAAGACACAATTCACTTGGAAATGAAAATCTTTTTCAGCAGAAAGCTCCTCGCCCACTGTGAAAAAAGTGGAGACTAGTTCTGTAGCCACAGGTGGGGTAGTGGAAGGAAAATTCAGTAGTTTGGAGCAGGCAAATTGTGAATAAAAACCAGGAAGCACAGAAGGGATTACTCTAGACAGTTCTACAATGACCTAACTTCCATTTAATGAGCATGTGTTAGACCAGGCAAAGTCAGATGATGCAGGGATGTGGTGATCTAGATTCCAAATAGGAAATGACAGTGGATTGGACTAATACCACCGTGCTTGTTACAGAAGCTCTAGATTTTCCTGTGAAAATTTTCTAGGGAAATAAGGGTTACATAACAGAGTGATTGGAGTTCAGAAGGTGTTGCACTGCTAACACATGGCTGTCTGCATGTCTCCAACAATTCAAATTCTGTAGCAGCTCAATAGGTGAAAGATGGATAGTCACTCCTCATGGCAATTTACAGCCTCAGAAACCCATTGGAAGGTTGCTGTCAGTCAGAATCTACTCAACAGTTGTTGAGCTTGACCTTTTTTTTTGGGGGGGGGAAGGGTATCTTTTGGCTAGAGTGAAAGTTGCTGGTTTTTGTTTGTTATTTTGTTTTTTTGGTGTGTGTTGTTTTGTTTTTTGTTTTGTTTTGTTTGTTTGTTTGTTTGTTTTCATCAGCAGGCATTTCAACCAGCACTAGAATTAGCCTCGTGAATGCATGAACTTGGTGAAATAGGAAAGACAATCTGTGTGAATGTTGAGCAGGGGCTAGGAAGGAGAACATCAGCTCAAGGTTTCAACGTGGTTGCCAATCCACACGGAAGACAAAGTACACAATAGTGCTGACGATATGTTGAAACAAGGGGTGTTCCCCCCCATTTATTCTTTAGTATGTCTCTTGGCAATGTTCCTATGACTTCTGCCTAACTTGTTTCATAGTACTTATTGTTTTTAGAGAGTTCTGGTGCCTTAGTAATAAGGAGTTGGGCTGCCAACCCAGACACATATGGTTTAAATCCATCACCTTCTCCATAGGCAAGACAGCAATTTCCTCCCATGAGACTAACTGCCTCTTGAAACAGGCTGGCGAGTCATCTACAAGTTGGTTCTGACACAATGGTGCATAAAAACAACATAATAAATGTTGTTGTAAATTTCTGTTGTTGTTGTTATGTGTAGTCAAGTACACCTCACAGCAAACTATGAAAATGAATCTGAAACCTGCCTATCCTGTGCCACCTTCATTCTGATTTAGTTAAACCAATTGCTGCTGTCAATGTATCAATCCACTTCACCGAGGGTTTTCCTCCCTTGGACTAACCCACCACCATTGCAAGCGTTATGTCCCTTTCCAAGGATGGTTGCTGTTGTTATTTGCCATCCAGCCACTTGTGACTCATAGCAACACTGTGTACAACAACTCTGAACTCTGCTCTATCTTGAGCCAACCTCACTGTCTCTGACACACCTGCCCCCATTACTCTAGTCACTGAGTTAATCCATCTCATCCAAGGTCTTCCTCTCTTGTGCTGTCCCTCAACTCTTCCAAGCATGATATCAAAGGACAAGTCCCTTCTTGCAACATGCCCAAAGTATGTCAGATGAAGTTTCAGATTCCCTGACTCCAAGGAGCAGCCTCTCAAAGGCATTGAATCTTCTATCATCCTTAGTCGTTGTCCAGCTTTCTGATGCATAGCAAGTAATTCTAAAGACCATGGCCTGGATCAAGCGCACTTTAGTCTCCAGTTTGACATACTACATTTAAGTACACTGAAAAGGTCCCTAACAGCTGATTTTTCAAATGTAATTCATATTTTTATTTCCTGTCTGCTGGTACCAAAAGTGTTGATTGTGGAGCCAAGCAAGTTGAAACTGTTAACAATCTCAACCTCTTCTCTGTCTGTCAGGATATTGCCAATCTAACCAGTGGTGAGAATCTTTATTTTCTTGATGTTGAACTTCAATCCATATTGAACACTACAGCAAATGCCTCAAGTCCTCCTCAGTTTTAGCAAGCAAAGTTCTATATCTGCATAAGACAGTTTGTTGATGATTCTTCTTCCAGTCCTGATGCCACACTCCTCCTCATAGAGGCCTGCCTCCTGGATGACTTGTTCTGTATATAGATTGAAAAGGTATAGAGATAGGACACATCAATAGAATTCACCTTTCCTGATTTTGAACCATACAGTGTTTCCTTGGTCTGTTCTGATGACTGTTTCCTGGCCCAAGTATAGCTTTCACATAAGCACAGTCAAGAGTTCTGGGATTCCCATTCTTAGAGTTAGCCACAGTTTGTTGTGATATACGTAGCCAAGTGCCTTTGCATAGTCAATGAGACATGGACAGAAATTCCTCTGGTGCTCTCTGCTTTCAGCCAAGATCCATCTAACATTTCTTAAAATGTTCTAGTGCCACAGCCTCTTCTAAACCCAGCATGCACATCTAGCAGTTCTCTGTTGATGTGCTGTTCCACTCATTTTTGGATAATTTTCAGCAGAATCTTGCTTGTATATGATATTAATGATATTGCTTGAAAATTTCTAAACTCTGTCTGGTCATCATTTTTTGGGATGGAAACAAATATGTATCTTTTCCAGTTATTTGGTCAGGTCACTGTCCTCCAGATTTCTTGGTACAGCATGGTGAGTGCATTCAGGGTAGCATCTGTTTGTTAAAATATGCCAATAGTTCCCCTCCTAAAAATATGCCCAAAGTATGTAAGATGAAGTTTCACCATCCTTGCTTCCAAGGAGCAATCTGGCTGCACTTTCTCAAAGACAAACCTGTTTGTTCTTTAGGCAGCCCATTAGATATTAAGTATTCTTTCCCAAAAGCACAACTCAAAACCTTCAATTCTTCTTCTGTCATCATTATTAATTATCCAATTATCAGATACATGACTAGTGCTGGAAAAGATTATAGCCTGAATTAGGTGTGCCTTGGTCTTTAAATTGACATCATTACTTCTTAGTACTTTGGAGGGAAACCTGACAGCAATCTCATTGCAACTTGTCTTTTAGTTTCTTGACTTGCAGGAGTGTTGATTGTGGGTCCCAATAAAAAGAAACTATTGGTAATTTCAATATTTTCTCCATCTTTCATAATGTTGCTTATCAGCTCAGTGGTGAGGATTTTTGTCTTCTTGATGTTGAGATGTAATTAATACTGAAGGCTGCTGCAGTCTTTGATATTGTGTAGCAAGCATTTCAAGTCCTCTTCACTTTCAGCAAGTCAGGTTGTGTCATCTGCATAATGCAGGCTGTTGAGAGTCTCCCTCCAATACTGATGTCACATTCTTCTTCATAAAGCCCAGTTTCTCAAGTGATTTGCTCAGCAAACAGACTGATTAAGTATGGAGAAAGGATACAACCCTGATGCACTCTTTTCTTGATTTTAAACAGTGTTCCCTTGATCTGTTCTGACAACAGCTACTTGGTCTAGATATAGGTTTCAAATGAGCATAATTAAATGTTCTCATTCTTTTCTCTGCTAACCGTATTTTATTATGAACCACACAGTCAAATGTCTTTGCATAGTCAGTAAAACACAAAGAGACCTTGTTCTGGTATTCTTTGCTCCCTGCTAAGATCCATCTGACATCAGCAATGATGTCCCTGATGTCAAAGCCTCTTCTAAATCCAACCTTACCTTGTGACAGTTCTCTGTCAATGTACTGTTCTGGCTATTTTGGGATAAAGAGCAATATTTTGCTTATAATATTAATGATATTTTTTTATAATTTCCACCTTCTATTGTGTCACCTTTCTTGGGAATAGGAGGGATCTCTCCCAGTTGGTTGACCAGTTAGGTGTCTTGCAAATTTTCTGGAAATTGGACTTGTGAGCAAGTCCAGGGCTGCATTTGTTCTTTGAAACATGTCTATCAGCATTCCATTGATTTCTGGAGCTTTTTTTTTTTGGCCAATGCCTTCAGGGAAGCTTGACCTCCTTCCTTCATTATCGGTGGCTCTTGTTCAAATATTGGCCCCTAACTCATGGTGACCCTGTTGTTGTTGTTATGTACCATTGAGTCACCTGCAACTCATAGTGACCTTATGTACAACAGCTCTGAAGCCTGCCCTGTCCTGAGCCAATCTCACTGATCCAACACACCTACCCCCATTGCCCTAGTTCCTGCACTGTCCCTCCACCCTTCCAAGCACAATGTCCTTCTCCAAGGATTGGTCCTCCTGGTCACATACCCAAAGTATGTGAGACAGAGCTTCAAAATCCTATCCTCCAAGGAGAAACTTGGTTTTATCTTCTCCAAGAGAGACCTATTTATTTTCTTGGCAGTCCATGGTATGCTCAAGACACTTCTCCAGCACCACATCTCAAACACATCAATTCTTCTTCTGTCATCCTTAGTAATTATCCAGCTCTCTGATCCATAGCAAGTACATGGTGACCCTATGTATGAACCTATTTATAACACATTTAAACTCCTGTGATCAGCAATATTTTCACTGTCAGACTTTTTATAAAGTAGATTGCCATCTGTATCTTAAACTGGAAGTTCTATGGAAACCTTGAGGTTCTTTGGTCAGGAATCAAATGTGAATCTCTAGCATGAAAAGTGAAAACTCTTCTACTTAACCATGACAGACCAATTTAAACATACTTGAGTTTTAAAAACTCAATTGAGTATGGTGAAGGAATGCCACCCTGATGCACACCTTTCCTGGCTATAAGATGAATGTGATGCCAGGACTGGAAGAAGACTAAACAACCTACATTTTATCAATGACTGAGGGAGGGAGGGTAACCAAACTCAGAAGTCGCAGACTACATTGTTTTCTTGCTAATTTGGTGAAATTAAATTATACCCCTAATCTACTATGTTCTAACCCTAACACTCCTTAATACTGATTTATAGGCCTGTAAGTGTGAACTTCTCCTGGTTTAGAAATTAATTACTTGTATTATGCAGATGATACCACTTCACTTGTGGAAAATTAAGACATATCATTTACTGAAAATTTAAAAAAAAATAATGAACTAATCTGTAGTACAGACTATATCCCAACAAGAAAAAAGACCAAAAATCCTCACAATTTGACCAATAGAAAGAAAACATCATGAAATAGAGGAAAGATTGGTGTTGTCAAGAATTTCATTTTGCTTGGATCCACAATCAACGTCTAGTAGCAGCAATCAAGAAATCACAAGGCACACTGCATCATAAGTTTTCAGGGACCTCTTTAAAGTGCCAGAGAGCAAGTACGTCAGTTTAAAGGCTAACGCATGCTGAACACAAGCCATGGTATTTTAAATTGCTTCCTATTCCTGTGAAAAATTGAAAAGAACAAGGAAGACTTAAAAAGGGTTGATGACTTTTGATTGTGGTGTTAGCAAAAAGACAGAATTGATATCCTTGAATTGTAGTGTTGGCAATGAGTATTGCAACTATATCATAGATAGCCAAATAAGTCTGTCTTGGAGAACGTGCAACTAAGGTATTCCTAGGAAGCAAGAATGATGAAACTTCATCTTACATTTTGGGCATATTGTCAGGAGGCTCCAGTCCTTAGAAGGAAACATCATGCCTAAAAAAGTGGAGGGTAAGAACAAATAAAAGGCAGACTCTCAAGGAGATGGAATGACACGGTGACTGCATCAGGGGGCTTAAGCATAGAGGTGATGTGGAGAGCACAGACCAAGGCAAGGTTTTGATCTGTCTATAGGGTTCTGTGAGTTGGAGTCAACTCAATCATACTTAATAATACAAACAAGCTTTTAAAAATTATATTTATTCATCTATACTATATTTTTGTCCAAAATCAATTTAAAGTTGACTATTCTTCCATGTAAAAATTTCTAGGTCAAAGTTATTTTTAAATTTTTTAAAATGTTATTGTTATGTACTTTAAGACATTCCTGACTCCATCTTTATTTACATAGTTTACTAGTAAAAGTTTAACTTTTAAGCATGTTCTTGAATAATAACTATTTCCCATTAAGTTGTCAAAAAATGCTTTTAATCTTTGTCTTTAACACGCTTTCCTAAAAAGTACATTACCTGGCATATTATACTGCCCTGTTAATTTTAGATCTTGAGGCTGGCCAACGTACAGTTGGGAAGAGTGAAAAGAATCCAAAACTTTGAGCACTTTTTATTCCTTATCACAATGAACCCCAATCCAAGACAACTATTTAATGCTTTTCCCCATCCTTAAATTGGTTTTCTCATTGTGCCAGCTTGAGATGCTTTCCTGTCTGAGAGCTCAATGCGGAGATGAATTATTGAAGACCAAACTAGGAAACTGATCAAGTGGGAAAACAGATTATAGGCTGTGGAGGCCTCTCAGCTCAGAAGGCAATGTGAAGGGATTGGGCTGCAGGGCTAGAAGACAGAAATGAATCCTTTAAATGGAAAAACCAAATTCAAACACCTTTGCTTTCTAGACACAAGATTCCAAACAAATAGCTTTTATTTCTTAGAAATAGTCTAAAAATAAAGTCGATAGAAAGATGGTCATTTCAATAGCTCAAATCCAAATTGCTTTCTTGCTTATAAATAGATTGTTGTTGTTGTTATATGCCATCAAGTCTCTTGCGACTCATAGTGACCCAATATATAACAGCTCTGAAGCCTGTCCTGTCCTGAGCCAGTCTCATGGATTACAACACACCACCCCCATTGCCCTAGTTATTGTATCAGTCTATCTCATCCAGGGTCTTCTTCGCCTGCACTGACCCTTTCAAGCATGCTGTCTTTCTCCAAAGATTGATCCCTCCTGGCCAAATATATGCCCAAAATATGTGAGACAGAGCTTCAAAATCCTATCCTCCAAGGAGAAACCTGGCTTCACCCTCTCCAAGAGAGAACTATTTGTTTTCTTGGCAGTCCATGTTATGTTCTAGACTTCTCTAGTACCACAACTCAAAGACATCAATTCTTCTTCTATCTGCCTTAGCAATTACCAAGCTATCTGATGCCTAACAAGTAATTACTAAAACCATGGACTGGATCAAATGCACCTTAGTCTCTAGACTGACGTCATTGCTTCTCAGTACTCTGGTAAGGGCTCTGATTTACCTAATGCAGTTCGCCTTTTGATTGCCTGACTACTGGGAACAAAAGTATTGATTATGGAGATGAGCAAGCTGTAATTGTTAACAACCTCCATCTCTTCTCCACCAATCATGTTGCTGCCAATTGGCCCAGTGGTGAGAATCTTTGTCTTCTTGACATTGAGCTTCAATACATATTGAAGACTTCAGTCCTTGACCTTATGAAGCAAGTTCTTCAGGTCCTTGAATTTTCAGCAAGTAAGGTTGTGTCATCTGCATAACATAGGTTGTTGTTGATTCTTCCTCTAATTCTGATGCCACATTCCTCCTCATAAAGCCCAGCCTCCCAAATGATCTGTTCTGTATACAGATTGAAAAAGTATGGAGACAGGACACATCCCTGGCATACACCCTTCCCAATTCTGAACCATGCAGTGTTTCCCTGCTCTGTTCTGAGGACTGCTTCCCGGTCCAAGTATAGGTTTCGCATAAGCACACTTAAGTGTTCTGGAATTCCAATTCTCCTCAAAATTAACCACAATTTATTGTGATCTACACAGTCAAATGCCTTTGCATAGTCAAGGAAACAAAAATAGATATCCCTCTGGTACACTTTGCTTTCTGCCAAGATCCATCTGACATCAGCAATAATGTCTCTACTTCCATGGCCTCTTCTAAACTCTAGCTTATATTTTGGGTAATTTTCTGTGAATAAACTGTTCCAGTCATTGCTGGATAATCTTCAGCAGGATTTTGCTGTGAGTGATATGAGTGATATTGTTTGATAATTTCCACACTCTGTCATGTCACCTTTATTTTTTTTTATGAATGGGAATAAATATGGATCTTTCCTAGTCAGTTAGCCAAGTATTTGTCCTCCAGATTTCTTGGTACAACCTGGTGAGCACATCCAGGGCCACATCTGCTTGCTAAAGTATGTCAATTTATATTCCATGAATACACACACTCACACACACACACACACTTATTCGATTGGCAGTATCACGATTGATGGTAAAGAGACTGAGATTGTTAATAGCTTTAGTTTGCTTGGCTCCACAGTCAACACAGCAGCCAAGAAATTAAAAGACAAATTGCATCCGGAAAGTCTGTTATCCAAAGTACTGAAAAGCAACAATGTCAGTCTTGAGACTAAGGTGCGCCTGATCCAGGCCATAGTCTTTACAATTAGTTGTTATGCATCAGAAAGCTGAATAGTGACTAGGGATGATAGAAGGAGAATAGATGCCTTTGAGCTACAATGCTGGAGAAGAGTATAGAAGAGTATTGAATATACCATGGACTGCTAGGAGCACAAATAAGTTTGTCCTATAGAGGGTGAGACCAGGCTGCTTCTTGGAGGCAAGGATTTGGAAGCTTCTTCTGACATATTTTGGACATTCTGCAAGGTGGGAGAGCGATATCATGCTTGGGAGGTTGGAGGGACAGTGCAGGAGAGGAAGACTCTCTATGAGAGGGATTGATTCAGTGAAGGGGGGCAAGGGGGCTGGTGTGTCAGAGACAATAAGATTGGCACAGAACAGAGCAGGGTTTAGGGCTATTGTATAGGGTCGTGAATACCTCAAGAGACTAAATGATATTGTACTTAAAAGTACTTAAAAGTTATATTAAAACACATTTTAAAATGCATTGTTCAGATCCTATGATATTTTAAAATAGAAGCATGATATTGCAGATTATTGTAAGGTAAATATTAAAGAAATAATAAAAATTTAAAAAATTTGAAGGGTAATGATAGTAATAAAGCAATGTAGTGAACTACAATGAGTTGCAGGCGAGTCGATGGCACATAACAACAAAATGTGTGTGTGTGTGTGTGTGTGTGTGTGTGTGTGTGTGTGTGTGTATGTGTGTGTGTGTCTTCTGACACTTCTGGACAGGACCCTTGTGGGATCCATCAAGAGTTGCACTGATGACTCAAAGGTGGCATCTCTCTGGTGGTTCAAATCCACCAGTGGCTCCAATGGAAAGAGTGACAGTCTCCTCTTGTGCAATTTGCAGCCTCTGAAAGTCCATTAGAGGGTCAGCTATGAGTACATTTTAATTTGAAGGAAGAGAGGGGGAGGGGGAAAATACCTGAAAACTCAATTGTTCAAAATTTTACTTGTACAGCATTAAATCACTTGTATTTGTTTTCATATTGATTATTAACATGAAAGTTGATAATTGGAACCCATTCAATGGCACTCTAGAAGAAAAGACCTGGCCACCTGTTTCTATAAAGATTACCTCCAAGGAAACACATCTAGTCAGTTGTTCTGTCTTGTTACATAAGGGGTCACCATGAGTTCGAATTGACTTGACAGCAATGTATTTATTTGTTTTATAGAATTAATATAATTTGGTTAAATTTAAAAGTCTTCAGATTTTAATATTATTTCTTCACTGAGCATTTTTAAAAAGCTTTTAAAGAAAATTCAGTGCAAGACAGTGGAGCCGTTTGCTCTATGCTCAAGCACTGAAGTCAGCCCTGAGAACTCTTGCATGGCAATTGACCAAAGCCAGAGAGCAAAGGCAAATGAGATCTCTACCACCTTCCTACAATCATACAACTTAGGAGTTTTTTGAGGAATGAATTAGTAAATGGGATGGTTGGGAATCCCATTTAGTGAAGCAGTCCCAGACTTTTTCATTTGAAAAAAATTAAAGGAATTAAATAACTGCCTGATAACGTTGATGTCTCAGGAAGAAAAGGCCAGTGCTATTTTGGACTGTCTCTGAAGACTATCTTAGAAAAGGGGAAAGGAAAACAAGTTAGACACATCTAGGATGCTATTTTCAAGCTCCGGGCTTTCAGAAAGATCCTAAACCAGGAAAGAAACCAAGAGTAAGAAAGAAAATGATTTATGAATGAAATAGTTACAGGAGAAACATTTAAAGTTGAGAGCCAGGGAGAAGGTAGGGAGACAAGAGGGAAATCTTCACATGAATCAATCCAAGGAAGAGACGACTCTTTTCTTTAAAAGAACCAGGGCTGCAATTATGTATACAAAACACTGACCATATTGAGTATGAATTTCTGCAGAACCTTACGTTCTATGGGTCAGAAAATATTCTGATTCTAGATTTCTTTGGCAAGATTTTAAATGTCTCCATCCAGTGAATCACTGTCAAGTCAATCACAACTCATGGAGCCTCCCTACATTACAGAACAGACAGCAGAGTGTAGTGGGCAGATTAGGGGGAAATGTGAAGGAACAGAAAAGATTCAATAAAGACTCAAAAAAATGGGATAATAATAAGCAAGTATCAGTAGTAATTAATTTTATAAAATACAATGTCTATGATTATATGAAACAATGCAAATGAAAGATTGTATGAAACACAGTGTACATGAATGAAACACAATGTATAAGAATTATTATATGAAAATCAATTAAAATAAGAAAATTTTCAAGGGCTTAACCTTTGAAAACAAATCCCAAGCCTTTCTTCTAAGGTTCTTGGAAGCTGCAAGCATCAAAAAAGTGTATTCCAACTGTGATGCTTTGCATTTGTAATCATGTGTTTAATGTTTGCACCACTTGCGGACTTCAAGAATAAACTCCCATGTCATTTGTCTTATTCTTTTTTTTATTAAATTTCATTAGTTTTAATGAACATTTACAGAGATTTTGGGTTTTCATTCATTCATTGTTGCACTGTTTTCTCCACCCTC
>NW_006399758.1:33155857-33176945 GCF_000299155.1 Elephantulus edwardii | reverse complement strand
CCATGCAATATTTGTCCCTTTGTGACTGGGACATTTCACTCAGCATAATGTTCTCCAGAGTCAACCATTTTGAGTAATATTGCATGAGTTCCTTGTTTTTTAATGCTCTTGAGGTAATGATAGTAATAACCACTTTTTGTATTGTGAATACCTCAAAAGATTAAAATTATACTTAAAAGTTATGTGAAAACACATTTTTAAAGTATTATTCAGATCCTACAATATTTTAAAATAGAACTATGATATTACAGATTGTTGTAAGGTAAATCTTAAAGAAATCATTATAAATAAAAACTGAAAAAATTTGAAGAGTGGTTATAGTAATGAAGCAAGGTAGTGAGCTATCTTTTAGCAATGTTTACTTAAATGCCTTCTTTATCATATTATGAGAAGTGACAAACCTTCAGAAATTATTTCTATGTGAGATTTGACACATTTCACTTCTTACATGAGGGTGTAGTTTGAGGAAGAAAAGACAAGATTTTTTTTTTCAGTGCTTCATGAATGACTCAGCATTTACCTTAAAAATATGTAGGTCATGGGGGAACAATATTTCTTAGTTAAAGAGATTTCATTCCTACCATTTCCAAAAAGAGTCAATTCATGCACTCCAAAATTATACCTTGACTTGAAGTAAAATGTTAAATGCCATAAATAAACTATGAGCACACACCAGAAAGGCAGCATTTTTCTTTCATGTCTGGAAAATAGCTTATGCCGGCTGAACCTAGCTATTTTTTGCCTCAAAAGCAGTACCCTGTTTGCAATCACTGAAAACACAAGTTGTGTATGTGGTAAGAAAGCAGAGAATCCACTAGAAGTCAAGGATGCAGAATGTATTTAGAGTTAACAGCTTCCAAAGCTATCCTAAAGGTATTGTACAAGTCTCTGGGAATTGTTTCAACAGAAAAGTGAACATAATGACTGCAGCAAAGAAGTACAATCTCCTCCCATGGGATTTTCTGCCTCTGAAAACTCTTTGGAGGGTCAGCTATGGTTCCCGATTCAAGGACACACAACAACAACTCACCTCCTAATCTATGAGAAATTAAGTCCCCTTTTATGCATTTCTCTAAATTTTGTACTCAATCTGAGGAAAAAATGATAGTAATAATTTCAGAAGCATCCTAAAACTCCCTTTAAGTGGTGAATGAATTACCCTTCTAAGTAATTCTCATTCCCCCTGACTGATTCTCCCTGGGATCTCTCTTCCTTTTCCTTTGTTTCTGACCTTCATGCTGTACCTTTAGAATAGTCCATACTTCACCTTTCTATGAAGATGGCGCCGAAAGCGAAGAAGGAAGCTCCTGCCCCTCCCAAAACTGAAGCCAAAGCAAAGGCATTGAAGACCAAGAAGGCAGTCCTGAAGGGCGTCCACAGCCAAAAAAAAAAAAAAGATCCGCATGTCACCCACGTTCCGGTGGCCTAAGACGCTGAGACTCCGACGGCAGCCCAAATACCCCCTGGAAGAGAGCCCCCAGGAGAAACAAGCTTGACCACTATGCCATCATCAAATTTCCCCTTACCACTGAGTCAGCTATGAAGAAGACAGAAGATAACAACACACTTGTGTTCATTGTGGATGTCAAGGCCAATAAGCACCAAATTAAACAAGCTGTAAAGAAGCTCTATGACATTGATGTGGCCACGGTCAGCACTTTGATTAGGCCTGATGGAGAGAAGAAGGCCTATGTTCGACTTGCTCCTGATTATGATGCTTTGGATGTTGCCAACAAAATTGGGATCATCTAAACTGAGTCCAGTGGGCTAATTCTAAATGTAATACATTTTTCTCACACACACACACAAAATAGTCCATACTTCAAACATAGATTTCATAGTCATTTAAAAGCGAGTTCCACCCTCCCATCCCCCACCTTTTGTGGTAAAATGCTCTCAATTTTTCCTAGCTTTCCTGTTATATTTCTTCTTGTTCTGTCTCAAATCTGTTTCCTTTCCCTTGGCTTAATCTCCTATTTTTAGCCCAATGTTTCTCCTTTTCATTTGTCAATCGCATTTATCCCAGATTAAACCATCTGCATTCTTTGAAGCTTCGCCTGAGTTCTGCCTCAGCCTGTTCCTCTCTTGACTTGCCTTTGGCTGTCAGTTTCCAGAATTTCAAGTGCCTCTGCATCTGGATACTACTGCTCTTCTTTTGTGTGCCCACTCTTCTTTTTTAATATTTCAATTCTTTCTTTTTATCCATATGTGCCAGCACTGAGAGACTAAATACTCAGAGTTGTCTACAAAAGGAGGTATTCACTTTCAGAGAGCAGTCATGGCTGTATGATTCTAGTCAGGCAGACAAGCTCTACTCAGGCTATTCAGTAAAGATGGTTCATGTGAGTTAGCCAAGGTCCTGTTGGTCTACTTGAGTATGCTGATCTGAGGATCTGGTTTACCCCATAGTAATCAGTAGTGCAGCCAATAATCAACTCGACATAAATCATTCTTAGTGGCCAGGAATATAGAATATGAAGTAATTCCTTACATAAAATCTAAGAAAGAAATCTGCTGATGTAGTCATTAGTGCGTTGTATTGCTGATCAAAGTTGGGAAAGCAATAACACCAATTATTAAGAAAAAACAGTAATTTAGATCAGGAATAAGCTGGCATGATTCTGTCAAAAGTAAAGCAGTAAATATTTTTGGTTTCATGGTCCATACACCTTCTGTTTCAACGACTCAGCTCTGCCATTGTCAAGAGAAAATAATCTTTTTGTTATTATGTACTATTAAACTGGAACCAACTTGAAGTTGATCCTCCAATGGGTTTTCAGAGGCTATCAATTTTACAGGAGATTGCCCATCTTTTCCCACAGAGGAGCTCATGGATTCAAACAGTGTGCCTAGAGGTTGGCAGTGTGACTCTGTAGTGCTAGGCTACCACAGCTCCCAGAAAACATTTTTAGACAACACTAATGACTGGGCATGTTCCAATAAAACTTCTATTTACAAATGTTGCAAGTGGATCAGATTTGTCCCATGGATGTAGTTTGTTAACTCTTGACTTAAATGGCCAATTTACACGTTAGCCAGACTCCTTACTTAAAGGCATGTTATTAAAGGTGTTCATCTACTCCTGTCCTATCTTTTACATATTATGTGTAGATGAGAAGCCACATGTGCTGGAAGATCACTTTATCTAAAGAGCAAAGAGTAACTAACATAAACAAACTTTTATGCTAACCAAGCTTATATATTTTAAGTATTAGATTGCTGTTGTTGATTGCCTTCAAGTTGAGCACAACTCACAGTGACTCTATGAACAAAAGCCCCTCTACAACTGTCAACATTTATCAAAATTCGTAGTTTCTGGAGACATGTTATTTAGGAAATAGATGCCATTTCTGCTTCCAAACCAGTCATAGTGCTATTGTTGTTATGTGCTGTTGTGTCACCTGTGATGCATAGCAACCCTATATACAGCAGCTCTGAACCATTCCCTGTCCTGAGCCAGTCTCACTAATTCTGACACACCAACCCCTATCACCCTAGTTACTGTATCAGTCCATCTCATCTGGGGTCTCCCTCTCCTGTGCTGTTCATCCACCCTTCCGAGCATGATGTTTTTCTCCAAGGATCAGTTAAGACAGAGCTTCAAAACCTAGCATCCAAGGAGGGACTTGGTTTCACCCTCTCCAAAACAGACCTATTTGTTTTCTTGGCAGTCCCTGGTATGTTCAAGACGCTTCTCCAGAACCACAACTTGAAGGCTTCTATTCTTCTTCCATCATCTTTAGTCATTGTTCAACTCTCTGAAACATGACAAGTAATTGAGAAGACCATAGCCTTGATTAGGCACACCTTTGTATCTAGACTGACATCTTTGCTCTTTGGCACTCTGGAGAGGTCCATGACAGTAGATTTTCCCAATGCATTTTGTCTTTTGAATTCCTGACTGCTAGTGTTAAGAGTGTTGATTGTGGATCCAAGCAAACTGTAATTGCTAACAACCTCAATCTCTTCTTCTTCTAATATGGTGCTAACAATTGACCCAGTGGTGAGAATCTTTGTCTTCTTGATGTTGAGCTTCAACCCATATTGAAGACTACAGTCCTTGATTGACCTTTTGCAGCAAGTGCATCAGGTCTTCTTATATTTTAGCAAGCAAGGTTGTGTCATTTGCGTATCATAGGTTGTTAAAGAGTCTTCCTCCAATCCTGATGCTGCACTCCTCCTCAGAAAGCTCTGCTTCCCAAATGATCTGTTCTGCATACAGATTGAAAAGGTATGGAGACAGTTTGCAACCCTGTCACACTCCTTTCATGATTTTGATCCATGCAGTTTTTCCCTGCTCTGTTTTGAGGACTGCTTCCTCATCCAAGTATAGGTTTAGCATAAGCACAATTAAGTGTTCTGGGATTCCCATTTTCCTGTTGCTTAGCTACAATGGTTTGTGATACGCACAGTCAAATGCCTTTGTATAGTTAATGAAATGCAGATAGGCATTCCTCTGGCACTTTGCTTTCTGCCAAAATCCATCTGACATTGGTGATAATGTCCCTAGTGCCACGATGTCTTCTAAATCCAACTTGTATTTCTGGTAATTCTCTGTTAATGTACTATTCAAATCTTTTCTAGTTTTTTGCTAGTGTGTGATGTTAGTGATATTTTATGATAATTTCCACACTCTGTGAGGTCACCTCTTTTTTAGAATGGGAATAAATATGGATCTCTTCCAGTCAGTTGGCCAAGTAGCTGTCCTCCAGATTTCTTGGTACAGCCTGGTGAGCTCATGCAGGGCAGAATCTGTTTGCTGAAATATGTCAATTTATATTCCATCAATTCCTGGGGTTTTATTTTCTTGCCAAGTCCCTCAGCAGAGCCTGCACTTCCTCCTTCATCACCATTGCCTCTTGTACTACCTCTATATGGTTTTGAAAGAGGGCATGGGTGATTAAGAGGACTATGGATCTTGTTGAGACAGGCTCATGGAAGTACATTTACTTTGCCATTGGGAGAAATTTCCTGGGAAATTTTAAAAAATGCTGCCCTTGAAACTTAAAAAATTACAAACAATATCAACATGATCTCATTTTAGCAGGGCTTTCACCTCTCCCCAGGTTGCTGAAATGTGGCTGGTGCTGATCCTATTTAGATGATCTTACAAGCAAATACACGTGCAGTCCCCCTAGATGTCAATGCAGTCCCTGTCTGCTGGCCACTGGGACTCTCAGAATCTCCTCAGTTTCTCAGAAGAATTCAAATCTTTCAACAGAAAGTCTCTGCTGTTGCTTTGCTGAAGTTGCTTCAAGGGTTATATGTTGTCTGGCTCACCTCCTCACCTCCCACCTAAGCGTTATCATTTTATGCTTAGGACCTTGCTTACCTGTGTCCCAGGCTCAGCACTCTCAAGGCTGCCCTTTCTCTTAGTCCATTTGCTTCTCTCACACAGGTCCTCCAAAGTCTTCACACTCAGGCTGTAATCAGCTGCATAAGTATTAAGTGGGACTTTACTGGAAATGCAGAATCTCAGTCCCAAAATGAAAGTCAAACTCATTCATTCTATTCAGTAATTCCAACTCGGGACAACTAATGTGCTTCATAGTGAAACTGCTCTAGAGAATTTTCCTCACCAAGATCATTGGGCCTTTCTGACACAGAACCTTTGTGTGGAATCTAACAACTCACCTTTCAGTTAGTGACTGAAAGCAAACCATTCATAACTCAAAAGGACCTTAATTTAGATCTGTACTTCAACAAGATTCCCAGTGGCTTTGTGTGCATGTACTGAATTTTTAGAAACTCTATGATAAAGCATGTGCGTTGGGCCCAGTGTTATTTCACTGGTCATGTTTCATGCCAGACACTAGCTTCTCATGGACAATTCTATATTTCTAATGGTGAAATGAGGGAACTCTCTTGGCACAGTAGTAAGGAGTTGTGCTGCCAACACAAAGGCAAGTGGTTTGAATCCACCGACTGCGTCATGGAAGGAAGATGGGCAATCTTCCAATGGCCCTGAAAAATTGCTAGAGGGTTAGCTACAAGTTGGATCCAACTCAGTGGTACATAACAATGGTGAAACTTCATCTCACATGGTTTGGGCAGGTTGTCAAGAGAACCTTTTCCTTGGGAAAAGACAGCATACTTAGAAAACTATAGGATCAGCCAAAGAGAAGTAGATCCTCAATGAAATAGGCTGATAAAATGAGTGCAACAATGGGTTTGAGTAAGACAAGGCTTGAGAGGTTGACTCAAGATAGCCAAAGTATCTATCTTCTCATGTCACTATGAGTAATAGTCAACTGCACCTAACAACAGCAATAATCTTACTTAGCCCATCCACTCATCCCCTCACTAATTCACGATTCAAATAATAACTCTTTTTTTTATCCTTTCTAGCTCAAATACAATGCTGATAATGAGAGGACAGGAAGGAAAACAAAATAACAACAAATAACTCTTCAAGAATTCACCTTCTGATAAAGGAGACAGTCTGCAAACCAAAGATATAACTTTCCAAGGCAAGAGGTGGAAAGGTGAAATAGTGAGTGAGTAAAGCTAGGGCAGATGATTGGTGAGCACTTCCTAAAGGAAGTACTTAAGTTTGAAACACTAAGACGCCTTAATCCCTATCTACAAGAAAGAAGCTGTTTTAAATATTCAGTCCTTCTTTAAAATCCAGAGGATAAAATCCTCAAAAAGCACATACAACTAGATTGTAATTCTGTGCTTTTGTTACATCAAGACAACTATGACTCAAAATGATCCAGGGGACAATAGATCTAAAGCCTGCCCTGCCCTGTGCCAACCTTGGGCCTGTTGCTATAGTCATTGTCAATCCATCTTGTTTAGAGTCTCCCTCTCTTTTACTAACCTTCCACCTTCCCAGCTATGATGTCTTTTGCTAAGGGCTGGTGCCTTCTGACAACATGCCCAAAGCACATGAGATGAAGTTTCACCACCATCGCCTCCAAGGAGCACTCTGGTTGCACTTTTTCCAATATCTTTTTGGTTTGCCTAAATGAGAAGAAGGAAATAACAAGAACAAAAGAAGTACATGTCAATAAAAAGAAAATATATGCACAGAAAAGTGAAGTCTCACCTTCACTCTTCAAATATCTTTTAATCTTGATAATAATTAACTTTATTTTTAAATTAATTAATAATTAAATTCCCTTCTTTTCTTACAGATTCAAATGATCTTGCAAAATATGGGAATTCCAGTTATTTTCTGCTCTGTTTTTATCTTATGTGATCCTCTTCAAGTCAGAAACTCACACAAGAATTTTTTCTAGATATTATTTTTTAGTAGAATCACAAGTTAGTTGTCTTTCCTAAATTCAGTTATATAATGGCATTTAAAAGCAAGAATATCAAGCAACAAATGCTAGCGAGGTTGTGGAGACTGGAACCCTTATTCACTGTTGGTGGGAGTGTAAAATAGTGCAATCCCTGTGGAAAGCGGTATGGCGCTTTCTCAAAAAGTTGCAAATAGAGATAGCATTTGACTCAGCAATTCCACTACTGGGAATATACCCCGAAGAGACCATAGCTGACATCTAAGCACATATATGCACACCCATGCTTATCGCAGCTTTGTTCACAATAGCAAGGAGTTGGAAACCACCTAAGCGCCCATCAACAAACGAATGGATAGAGAAGCTGTGGTATATTCGCACAATGGAATACTATGCTGCATTGAAAAACAAGGAACTCATGCGATATTATTCAAAATGGTTGACTTTGGAGAACATTATGCTGAGTGAAATATCCCAGTCACAAAAGGACAAATATTGCATGATGCCACTGTTGTAGAATGGGACTGACCTCGGGGTTGGGGAGAGACTGAGTAAGATGGGTTCAATAATGTATGCTGCTCTGAAACAGAGAAGGGAGAAAACTGTTTAAAAGAGATATGTGACTAGGTATTTCTGTCATGACAGGAGTCTAGAGCAATGGCTACATGGTGGAGTGGACCTGGGGGAGGGTTTGTAAAACAATGAAATAATCTTTTCTTTTACTTTTCCAAGAGGGTAGTGTTCTGGGGTGTGGGGGAGCCTTGGGAGGGGACAAATCTACAACAATGAATGAATGGAAAAAAAAATAAATAAAGCAAGAATATACATAATACTAAAACAAATGCATTACTGATAGTGAAGTTTTGGGGCTGAATAGGGAAATTTATACTTTTAATAATAATTTCATCCTTTACATAACAAAAAAAGGTACAGTTTAGCTTGCTATAATTTTTCACTGCTTTGGAAAAAAAAGCATCAAAGTTGGTCTGTATTAGCCACTGCCACTCTTACAATGAGAAACCTGAGACACTAGAAGGTAAAGTACTTAAAAAAAATTAAAATGAGTCAGCAGAGTCCTCGAAATCCATGAGGAAATACGAGATGAAAGTAATTTTGGGTAAGATAATCTTCAAGTCAGTGAGTGACCTTTTGAAGAGGTAAATTTGAAATTAAAAGCTATAATTAACACTCTAAGCTGGAGCCTAGTTCTGTCCTATTTATCATGGAGCAAGAAGAATGTTCTCTTAGTATTTAAAGAAACAAGGAAGGCGCAGGTGCAAGCTGGGTATGCACCATGCAGCCATGCTAATGACACCGCTGGTATTGTGACAGGTACACCTGTGATTGATGGATTAATGCAGTGGAAGCCAATGTTGTAACGGTGCTGATGAGTAATATATACACCTAGACTAACGTACTCCCAAGGCAAAGGACTCTGAGTCAGCTAGCATAGTATAAAAAAATAAGTACAAGACTACTCACCATTCATGTCTACCATTGTTATTAAACTAGCATATTATCATTTAAGTGATAGATTTTTAAGGGTAGACAAAGAAGAATAATGCACAACCCAGAAAGGTAGTTCAAGTAAGTATAGAGGTTGGAAAAGGGGAACTAAGAATGTAGATTCAGTATGACTTTAACTTGTTCTCTCTGCAGGCAAGTCATTTCCTGTCTGTTTATTCATCTACAGTGAGGAATGAGAGCAGGATTTGGTGTTCTCCAAGGTCCCACTCAGCACTTTTATTCTCTAGTTGTGTATTACATGATCCACTGTGAGGGTCTTCAGAGTCCCAAGTGCAACACACTTTACAGCCACCACCTCAAGATCCACATCCAAGCAAACTTCAACATTGGGGAGCAGAGGGTGCAATTGTTGGAACAAGGATGTAATCGGAAATGGAACAGAGCAAAGTTTAAATCTTGGGTTTCCTGATTATTGACTGCATGCTGATAACAGTTCTATGCATAATAACCTTTGGCTTCTTCGGTCATTAAATGGGTAATTTTTTGTTTTTAAATTCACATCTACTTCACAACTTTTTCTTGATGATATCAACACCAACAATTTTATAATTTCCTTCTTTTAATTGGATAGAAATGGTATCACTAAGTGATTATACTTGAAAGAATACCTGTTATATAAGAGAGTTAAAAAATATTAGCTCTATTAGTGTTCATAGCAAAAGACATTGTGAGGTGTTCCAAAAGTCAGTTTTAGAAAACATTCAATGACAGAAAATAGATTTGGTGTCTCACTCTTAAATCTCATTGTTGTTTTTGTTGTTGTTAATGTCATCATGTATGACTCTTAGAAACCCTATGAACCTGTTCTATCCTGTGTCATCTTCATCGTCTTTGACTTGAGCCCATTGCCACAGTCACCATGTGAATCCAACTCACTTGGGGGGTCTTCCTCATAAGCATTTCTCTCTTCTATTTATGGCTGATCCAGACTAATATTTCTCTTTTCAGTTGATGAAATAATATACCAACCTCCCACAAAAATAAAAACAAAGAAACATGCAAAACAAAAAAAAATCCCAAACCCCCTGTTACTGTTAGGTATCAAATCAATGTCTACTCATAGCAACGCTATGTACAAGAGATGGAGACTTGCCCAACGCTGTTGGCTCTCACAGTCTCTACTGCGCTTATTTAAGCTCTTCATTACAACCACATTGTAAGTCCCCCTTATTGAACATTTCCTCTGCTTCGTTGACTTTTAATTTCTTTTCCCAAATATAAGAGTAAATAACAGGTGGAGATTGCTCTAGTCTGATCTTCTATATGTACACCATATTTCTGGGGATAGAATTAAACTAAAACATACTGATCCATCCAATATAAACAGTATGGGGCAGAATAGTGGATGTTACTGTAATGTTTGGATGAATTTAAATGAGCCAGTGCAGCTAATCTACCCCAAGAAGAAACAGGCCAGAATACAATCCTCTAGGAATGAGAATTAAGATGTGATGAAGTTTTTGAGTTTTGACAGCAAAGAGGATATATCAAATTCATTCTTTGAACTCAGAATAAAAAAGAACAAATACATTGTTGTTGTTTCCTACCAAGATTCAAATCTTCTAAAATAAGTGTTTTCTCATTCTCACTGCCATTGGATTGGAACCAACTCATAGCTGACCCTTCAGTGAGTTATTCAAGGCTATAAATTGCATAGGAGGAGATTCCTATCTCTTGTGTAGCTGCTGGTAGATTAGAACTAGCAGAAAGGGCATTTTTGAGTTAGCAGAACAACTCTCTACACATATCACTACCAGAGTTCCTTACTTGGACATTAAATGTTGTTGTTGTTATTTTTGTTGTTGTTAGATGCCACTGAGTCTACTACAACTCACAACCCTATGAACAATAGCTCTGAGCTTTGCCTCATCCTGTGCTATCCTCAGCGTCTCTGGTATAGTTGAGCTCATAGTTACAGTCACTATGTCAATCCACTTCATTGAAAGTCTTCCTGTCTTTCACTGATCCTTCACCTTTCTAGGCATGATATCCTTTTCCAAGGACCAGCTCCTCCTAGCAACATGTCCAAAATATATGAGACAAGCTTCACCATCCTTGCCTCCAAGGAACACCCTGGTTGTTTCTTGCAAGACGTATCTGTTCATTCTTTCGGCAGTCCACAAACATTAGCAGCTGCTTACTTGGTTGGATAAATGAGAAATAGAATAATGTGATCTTAAATACCCATTAAATCTGAAGACGGCACAGAGGATGCTTAAAGGAACAAAGAACTGGTGCCTTTAAATTATGGTTCTGGCAAAGAGCGTTGACTATAACATGGACTGCCAAAAGAACAAACAATCTGCTTTGGAGGAAGTACAGTCACATGTTCCTTAAAAGTGAGGCTAGTGAATCACCATCTACATACTTGGCTTTGTAAACAAGAGGCATCAGGCCTGCAGGCCACTGTGGTTGGTGAAGCAGAGGGTCATCTAAAAAAGAAAGCTGCTCCAACAAGATGGATTTACACATAAAAGATGAATTCACACATCTTCTACAAAACCCACTTGACAACGGGTTCAAGCACAAGCAGTGATTGTGAAGATAGCACAGGACCAGGTAGTGCTTCAATCCCTTTTCATAGGGTTTCTATGGGAACCAACTTAACAGCACCTAATGACAACAATAGACCTGGGCAATGTCTCTGGCTTGCTTTCTAGAAGAACTCTTGTTGAACACAATAGTGCTTAGGTTAGATTGTCTTGATGCTTTTTACTGGTTGATTCCCTCCTTCTTTTCATTTTCATTGGTTTTGTTTTAAGTTTAAATTCAGGGGAAAAAATCAATCCTGGTAATAGAGATCTAGGAAAATTAAAAATATTCTATCAAATATTCTATCTAGCACTTACAAAGTGTTCTTCTATAGTCTAAGGAGAAGAGATCTGAAACCGAGACTCTGAGCTACCTGAAGCCATAAGCAGGTAACTGCAATCATGAGGAAAGGCCATCGACTTAAAGGTATTCTATATGCATTGTCAGTTTATTTTGTGCCAAGTATAAAGCAGGTCTTGAAAGATGATGCAAAGATTCATAAGGTATGGTCTCTGCCCTTCTTCACAGGTTAATGAGTACAGCAGACTTTTTTCTTTTATCCTTGTTAGCAAAGTCAAAACTCAGCATCATAAGTTTCCATTCACAGAAATAGATGCCCAAGGAGCTAAATGCCAAGAAGACTGAGTCAGACAGTGTAAATCGAAGGGCAAAGCATTGCTAAACCTGTTACTACACCCACAGCATGTCTGCCCCTGTTCTTTGTGTTTCTGAGCCTGAGGTTTTGCAGACTAGCAACTTCAAATTAGGCATGTTCCCAGGACTCTTGGGCAAATTTTCCATTGCAAAGCAACCTTTAGATATCCTATTGCCATCAATTTTTTACTTGTCCGTGGAGATATATCTCTCCACATACTACAGCCATCATTTCTTCACTATGTAAGAAGCTCTGGTAGCATAGTGCTCTGCCTGTCAGGCTGATAACTGAAAGGTCAGCAGTTCTAATCCACCAGCTGCTCCATGGAAGAAAGATAGACAGTCTACTCTCGTAAAGATTAACAGCCTCAGAAGCCCAATAGATGATGGCCATGAGTCAGAATTGCCTCAATTACAGTAGCATTAGGGTAGAATTCTCACCCTCCATGAAAAAAAGGTTGGTTCCTGACTAATACTCCACAGGCCCCTCCACTATCTGGCTGTCAGGGGAAGCATGCATGTTGCTGTGATGTTCAACAGGTCTCAGCAGAATCCTAAGACAAAAACTAGGAAGAAAAGGTCACTGATAGGCTGCTGGAAAATCAAACAATGAAAACTTTATTGATCACAGCAGTCTGATCCCATTATGTCTGGTTTCCTTGTGAGTTTAAGGCAGTTAACAGCCAAGTGAATTTCTGATTAAGGGCTTGAAATAATATATAATCTTCAAAAGAAAAATCAATGTGTTCTACTTTGCTTGGTTAATCTAATATTTCAAAAACTTTGAACAAATGGGGATAATTTCTACCCAGCTGAAGTATGTCACGTTTTTAGTCTCTAAACCATGATGGTTAACACTCATTATTTTTAAGATTTAAATTGGAAATATCATTCCTGGAATGAATATCATTCTTAGAATGAATGTAGGTGAGTGTGGGCTTTTAAGGTGAGCATGATACCTTATGAACTCTTCATTTTTTTAAAACTAGATAAAGGGCAGGATTATCATTGCAAATATAAGTGCCTGGAAATCATGTTAAATAGTGAAATATTGGGCTTTACTAGTGTGTCTTAAGTAATATTTCTTTTCTAGCACAAGTAATCAAACTTTGGGACCACAGAGGATGATTGCTATCACAGGTCAGTAATGTTTCAACATTTATTGTATATGGATTTCACAAATGTAGCCTAAAAGAGTGATAAAAACATTTGTGGCCAAGCTTTGACATGCACATGTTGAACCTGTCCAGCTCAACCATATGAGATTGAGCAAGCAAGAGATAGGGCCTTTCATTGGGAAGAATAGATATGAGAACGTAAACATGAAACCTTTGTCTATTTTCACCACTCCATAAAACAGATATGCACTTGTAAGGCTTTTTGAAACAAACAAAGATATGAGAGAACCGTCAGTCCTTATTGCAGTCTTTTGCCGAAGCAAAGTGAATTAATACAGGACAAAAGAAAAACTAGGTGTAGTGACAGTGGATAGAATACTTACTTAAAGGTAAAAATCTGAAAGACTAACTCTTGATATTTATGTTGTTGTCGTCGTCATGTATCAAGTCAGAAATGACCCATAGCTGACCCTCCAGCAGATTTACCAAGGCAGATTGCCCATCCTTCTCCCACAGAGCAGCTTGTGGACTTCATACCTTCAGGACTGCAGAGCGGATTCTAACCATCAGACCACTAGAGCTCCCTGATATACTCAAGGTAAATATATTGATCCAACTTAACTTCCAACCACTTAGTATGTTTGTTACTCTTCAGATTGACCAAATTTTTATAAAATTAAAAAGCAGAGTTTTTTACACTCTGTCATATGGTCTTTTACTCTGTATGCTCCTATGAGACCTGTGACTATGAGGAAAAGCCAATAAGGGACTTTGAAGTAGTTTCAAGGAACTATAGATATTGATGCTGCTTGATATGACACTCCAATTCTGAAAGCCACCTTACTGTCCTTCTCTCAGGGCTCTTCTCAGGTAGAGAAAAATGTGAAATAGTTTTACATGATATAGTTATTGTTGTTGTTTACCATTAAGTTGGAACCAACTCACAACTGACCCTCCAGTGGGTTTTCAGAGGCAGGTAATAGCACAGAAGGAGATTGCCCATCCTTCTTCTGTTTATGTTGTTGTTGTTGCTACGTGCCATCAATTCACCTGCAATTCATGGGGACCCTATGTGCAGTAGTAGCTCTGAAGCCTGCCCTTTCCTGAGCCAGTCTCACTGACTCCAATACACCTACCCTTATTGCCCTAGTTTCTCTATCAATCCATATCATTCAGGGTCTTCCTCTCCTGCACTGTCCCTCCACCCTTCAAGCATTATGTCCTTCTCTAAGGACCAGTCCCTCCTGGCCACATGCCCAAAGTATGAGATGGAGCTTCAAATCCTATCCTCCAAGGAGAAACTTGTTTTCACCCTCCCCAAGGCAGACCTATTTGTTTTCTTGGCAGTCTATGGTATGTTCAAGACTCTTCTCCAGCACCACAACTCAAAGGCATCAATTCTTTTTCTATCCTCCTTAATCATTATCCAGCTGTCTGATCCATAACAAGTAGTTGGGAAGACCATGGACTTGATTGGCATTCCTTAGTCTACAGACTGGCATCGTCGCTTTCCAGTGCTCTGGAAAGGTCCCTGACCTAGCAAATTTACCTAACTTAATTTGCTTTTTGATTTCTTGACTGCTGGCACCAAAAGTGTTGATTGTGGATTCAAGCAAGCTGTATATGTTAGCAACCTCAATCTCTTCTCCAACCATTGTGGTGCTACCAATTGGCCCAGTGGTGAGAATCTTTGTCTTCTTGATGTTGAGCTTCAATCTATATTGAAGACTATAGTCCTTGACCTTATGCAGCAAGCACTTCAGGGTCTCTTCCGTTTCAGCAAACAAGCTTGTGTCATCTGCATAACATGGTTGTTGATGAGTCTTCCACCAATCCTGATGCCACATTCCTCCTCATAAGGCCCTACTTCCTGAATGATCTGTCTGCATATAGATTGGAAGATATGGAGACAAGATGCATCCCTTTCGCACACTCTTCCTGATTTTGAATCATGCAGTGTTTCCCGGTTCTGTTCTGAGGACTGTTTTCTGGTCCAAATATAGGTTTTGCATATTGTTTTGGGATTTCCATTCTCCTCAAGGTTAACCACAATTTGTTGTGATCTACACAGTCAAACACCTTTACATAGTCAGTGAAACACAGATAGATATCCTCTGGTACTCTTTGCTTTCTGCTAGGATCCATCTGACATCGGCATAGTGTCTCTAATGTCATGACCTCTTCTAAACCCAGCTTGTACTTCATTTAGTTCTCTGTCAATGCATAGTTCCAGTCATTTCTGGATAATCTTCAGCAGGATTTTGCTTGTGTGTGATATGAGTGATATTGTACAATAATTTCCACACTCTGTGGGGTCACCTTTTTTTTGGAAAGGAAACAAATATGAATCTCTTCCAGTCAGTTGGCCAAGTGGTTGTCCTCCAGATTTCTTGGCACAACTTGGTAGGCACATCCAGGGAGGCATCTGTTTATTGAAATATGTCAGTTGGTATTCCATTGATTCCTGGTGCTTTATTTTATATTATTTGTGTGTCTTTTTACATGTAACAGAGTAAGTCATTGCATAATCCTCTTTATGATCCCTGTTTATGATTCTTCATATATTGGAGCCCACTGGTGCAGGTATTGTGTCAATCTATCTTGTTTGAAGGTAGTGTTTGGTTTTGTTAGCTTTACTTTTACTAACCAGGGTGTCCCTTTCTTGATTAGGTGTCCAAGGTGAACGAGTCAAAAAATCACCATCCTCATTTCTAAGTAGCATTATGTTTTTATTTTTTAAGACTGTTATTCTACTCATAATACATGGTATATTTGACATTCTTCAGAACATAATAATTTGAATTTAGAAATCATTCTGTCTTTTTTTATCATACAGCTTTTCCAAGCATATGAGACAAATAAAAAAACTATAACTTGGGACAGACTTACTTTTGTAGTCAAAGTGATAAGATCATTATAGATGGAACTATTAACTACCAACTAACAACAATACATTTCCTTAAAAAGGAAAACAGATGTTCTGTAAAAATAAATAGGTTGTCAGTGAATTCTGAAATAAAAGAAGAAAATTATTGGAGGCTTGTGTGATTTAATACCAAAATATCTTTTACTTATGATAAGAGTGTGAGAGTGTGTGTATGTGAGACTCTGTGTGTGTATAAAAAAC
Source organism: Elephantulus edwardii (assembly GCF_000299155.1). NCBI lineage: Eukaryota > Metazoa > Chordata > Mammalia > Macroscelidea > Macroscelididae > Elephantulus > Elephantulus edwardii. Next base: position 33,160,740 of record NW_006399758.1, on the reverse strand, counting down.
TGAAGCATTGTGTGAATAAAGAAAATAATAAGAGCATGAATCCTAGAAAATAATAAGAGTATAAATTCTAAACATATTATAGAAAACTAAGAAGACAAAAAATTTAGCAACTGATATGATGAAGATATGGAGAAGAGTAATTTTTTAACAAATAATATTAGAAAACTACATCAATTTCTGGTCAATATATGAGCAGTGACAAATATACTAAACAGTTAAAAGTTAGTAGACTCATTCTTAGGTTGAATATCTCAGGAGCTTGAATATTTCAGGGGTTAAGTTTTTCATAAAAATTTTGAGTAAATTTTCCCCCTCATATTGAACTATCAAAATAACTTTCACACGGTTAGAAAGTATATATTTTAAACTAGTGAACTCCTTAAAAATATTAGAAAGGAAAAAAAACCAGGAGAATTTATTTCAAATTCTAAACCACAAATGAAAATATTTTAATTAAATAAACAATTTCTTTTAAAAATATACTTTATGCTTAGGGGATAAAAGAAAAGGGAAACTGTAAGAAACCTCAAAGAGCAATTGGAAAATCTATTTACCACTCATCTCACAAAGAGCTATTCATGATACTAATACAAAAAGCTTCTAGAAACCCATGAGACAATCATCAACACAAAAGTGGACAATGAATGAACAGTTGTGTCAAATAAAATAACATAGGTATTAGTAAGCATATGAAGATAATTACTAATAAGATAAATAATAATGAAAACTATACTTGCATATTTATAATGATTACAATAAAAGGTAGCTGCTGAATCTGCTTACGTGCCATCAAATACTTCATGGATTTTTATACCCTTGATCTAGAAATTTAGCGTCACAGTTTCATGGGATACAACAGTGAATTGACTTAATCACAGGTTTAGTGATTCTGTTCTACCTTCTAGTTCTTTGCGTATTTCCTGAGGTCTTAAAGTTTTCAAGTAGCCACCCAAGTCATAACAATTAGTGTCTATTCAATACAGCAACAGAGAAAGATGGCGAGCTGGGAATAGGAGGAGGACAGGGAATGTATGGTTTATTTTCTCCATGAATAGCTATCTCCCTTACAAGAAGACCAGAGGAACCAGGTTGTACTGAGCAACCATTACTAAATAGTTTCTTTTAATCAAAGATTTGATAGGCAAATCCTGACCAAAGAAGGCAGGGGGCAAATTAGTGGAAAGACTGCAAAATAGACTTTAAAAATCTTCACAGACTCCAAAATCTTATGGAGGATGGATGAATTCCTAAAAGTATATACTTCTGTGAGGTAATCTTAAAACTTAAAGCTAAAATTACTCACTGTTAAAACCAAACAATAATTTGGATTACATAGTAAAAGGAAGAATGCTTTATGGTGGGTAAAATTGATAACAACTTGGAAAACTTAAATACAATCTTAGAGGTAACCAATTTATGTTAATAGCAGAACAGTTCAGAAAATGAGAGTGAGAATGATTATGTAACATGAAGAATGTAATCAATGTCACTGACTTACAATTGTAGAAACTAATGAATTGATGTACCTTTTGCTGTACAGTCTTGTTAACAATATATCAATTATTTAAAAACTGGAAAATAATTTTCTAATCAGAAAATTAGAAATGGGAAAACTAATACCATTGTAGACTTATTTTAAATTAATAGATGGGAAATAAAAATTTATACTCACATTTGTTGACACATTGAAAAAATATTCTGGAAAAATTATTTGTAGCAATTACTACTTGTTATATGGGTGATGGCAGGGTGGAAGTTGAGAGCAGTAATCAGACGGTCTAGTCTTCTAACAAAAAGAATTACCAAAGTTAGAGATACAATCTGCAGTCACAGATTTGAAAACTTAGTGACCAGATCAGAGAATAGACACATTGCTCAGTCCCAGAACTCTTGCCAAAAGCATCTGTCAACTTTCAGACTCCATGAGTACAGTGCATTATAGAATCAAAGAATAGTGTTAGAAGATTCATTAAATGTCCGTTACAGTAGGATTTGGACTCAAGCCTTCTGAGTCCTTCTCCTTTACTTATTCTATCTTCCACTTGACTGAAAAATCTCCTCCCATCTAGTGAAAAATGACTCTTAGCTGACCCTCCAGCAGGCTTTCAGAAGCTGTACATTGCATGGGAGGTTCCTTTATTCCAAGAAACCCCTGGTGGCTTTGAACTAACAGAGAGGCGTGGCTTTTGAGTTAGCAACACAACTCTATATAAATTATGCCCCCATAGCACTCCACTAGACTAGCAGTTTTCATATGGGGATATTTTTTCCCCTACCAAAATATCTGGAAATGCCTAGAAACATTTTTTACATATTTCCACTGGAATTTGCTCAGTGTCTAGGGAGAAATGATCAATGATTCTGTTCAACATCTCACAGGGCACAGAAGAGTCCTCCCACAAGACTGATTTGCTTCTAACTATCAAAATGTCAGGGTTAAAACCCCACACAAGAGTAAAATGTCATACAGAAGATGAAACCCAGAACCCAGTGTAATAGAAAACTGAGGAATTTACCACTATAAAGAACTTTTATTTTACTTTCTTTGTAATAGGAATTGTTTTAACTTTATTCCCCATTGTTGTACATTTTCTTGTCCCCTCACTGAGTCCTCCCTCAATGCACGCCTTGTTCCAGAGTGTTGTCATATATACAAAGAACTTTTAAATCCACCCATATGTCTTAAATAACCCAAATTCCTGCACAGATAAGAGATGAACATGGATCCTTTTTTATGCTCTGGTACTAAAAACATTTTGTAGAACTTAATCTGAATAAAAAATAAAACAAAATTGGAAGTTTAGTGTTGATGCTTCCTTTTATTGCTAGGATTCTACTCAAAATCACAACCACATCTGATTTACATGAGACACCTTGTTTAGAAACCCTGTAGAGGTTAGTGTGTAATCAGTGTTCCCGCTGCATAAAGACTGATGTCTCTGGAAGATGTTTTAGCAGCTGTTACTGAGTCTTTGTTATTGCCTAGGAGCTAAGAGGAAGAATGATGAGCTGGCTGGCTGGTTATCAGACACACACACAGGGCAGTATACAGGGAATGGAGGAGAGATGTTGGGAAAGAGTAGAGAATCATTTAGTGTTGACAACTGACTCTGGAATAGGGCCACTCTCCCCACTCTCATCAGCTGATGTTCAGAAGAGCAGGGAATCATTTTCACTGGCACAACAACAATAAAACTGCACTCTAATGCCAGAGGAACAGGGAAAGAATAATCAGAAAGAAAGATAGCAAGTAATAAAGAACAGATAATAAGCAGAAATTGGAGAGAGCTGTGGAACACTGCCTTAGTTTTCTAAGGCTGTCATAACAAAATACTTCAAACTGTGGGTTTATAAGAAAAGACGTTTATTGTCTCACAATTCTAGAGGCCCAAACCAGGATATCAGACCCTTGAGTGTCTCCCAAGGGTGTTGAGAAAGAAGCTGTTCTATGTCTGTCCTAAGTTTTGGTAGTTCTAGTTGTTCCTTGACTTGAAGTTGAAGGAACATATTATTTCTCTGTGTGATTTTTCCCCCCTTCTCTTCTATAATGATATCAGGTGTGTTAAATTCAGACCTATTCTACTTGAGTGTAACCTCAAGTTAACCTAACAGAAAACATCATCAAAGACTCTACTTCCATACAAGGTCATATTTACAGACACAGAGGTTACAAGTGTGGCATATCTTTGAAAGGAGATGCTATTCAATCCTAGAGCAAAGAGTAGGAATCTTCCTCCACTGGGAACTGCTGTTTCCAGGTTCTTTAATGGTCTTGTTTTCCAGTCTTATTAGTTCTCAATGGAAAACAAGCAGGAATCATATTTTTAATGCCTTAGTGCTATAAACACTTTGCAAAACATAATCCAAATGAAAAATAAAATAGATTTCAAGCTCGGTGTGGTTTTCTTGTGTGTTTGGTTTTGTGGCTTTTTAAAAAAAATGATATTGGTTTCTTTAAAAAGTTGGTATGCCTTGTATTTAACACTATTCTTCATTCAAATTTTGTTTCATACAGTCGTCCCTAGGCATTGTTTTAAAAAAATCAATCACCATTGGACCGTGCCCATCATTTCCCTGTCTTTTCAGGTCCCCCACTGATTCCTTCTCATTTCCTTCACCTCTTCCCTCCACCCACCAAACTGAATAACAATTTGTTAAATTTCTACATCTGTTCAAAGGATTAGTGAGGGCCTGTTAGTACAACACACCCTGCTGAGTTCTGGGAGTTACATCCCAGAGGACATGCTGTCTTTATCCACTGCTTGTGAGAAATTTAGTCACCTTCCCACTCTTCCAGGAGTTAAAAGGAGAGAGAGAACAAAAGTCCAGAATGAAAGTTGCATAGTGGACTGTACTCCAGGGTGGGGGAGTGGGAATTCTATACCAATGAAATAATTTTTCTTTTACTCTTCAAAGAGAAGAATAAACTGGGGGGAGGGGTGGGCAGGGAGAAAAATGTAAAAATGAATGTATGGAAATCCAGAATCTCTGTAAATGTTCATTAAAATTAATTTTAAGAAAATTAATAAAGAAACAGAGGAGGGAAAAAGGAAAGAGAGAAAGAGAAAGAGGGAGGGAAGAATGGAGGGAGGAAGAAGCAGGGAGGGGGAGAGAGAGAGACTGTGATACTCTGTCTTAGGTAAACCTGCTTGGAGACTTGGCATCCTAGAATTTTTACTGTTTCTTTTATGGAGCTAGTCAGTAATCACAAGGAATTAAAATAGTAGCCTTCCTAAAACACTGTCCCACTCTTCTCTCATTCAATTGATTGCCACAGAATTATCAGTCAGAATCTTCTCTATTCACTTTTTTTTAAATATATCTCTCTCCCTCCCTCCCTCCCTCTCTCCCTCTCCCTCTCCCTCTCCCTCTCCCTCTCCCTC
>NW_006399758.1:33151468-33155733 GCF_000299155.1 Elephantulus edwardii | reverse complement strand
TGGTTCCAGTTGTTCCTCTAGAGTAGGTTGTGAAACTCCACTTGACATTGAATAAAAAGGGGGAACTCACCAAGACATCCAAGGGATAGTCAAGGAAGATGGAGAATGTCAGACTCACAGGCTAAATCAAAACAAAACTAATAAATTATTTTTGGCGACTTTCTGTCCTACAGGGAAATACTACAAAAACTTTTGAAAAACAAAACAAATTAATGTCTTCCTTTCATATTATTCCCATCAAAAGGAAAAAGAATCAACATCTAGTTTTTCTCTTTGCTCAGAGCTTAGTGAGAAAACTTTATTCCAGGTAGTTATTGAAATTCAAGATTACCTACTATGAATCTTTAATTAACCCATACTTACCCTTTCCTGAAAATGATGCTATGTTTCAGAGCAACAGCATTCATTTCTATGACCTTTACATCTTTGAGATTATAATCACATCTATTATTTTGCTAAATTCTGGCAAGATTCTATGAGATGCACTGGCATGAAGGTGATTACAAACATGAATTAAAAATTATTACTTTTTCATTTCTATGTTCAGTTCTGATAAAAGCGTTTCTTCAGTACTTCTTCCTCTGGCCCAAGTTACTCAGTGTCAGGTCAGATCTCACAAGTTAAAAGAACACCATTCTTCTTTCAATTTTTAGAGTCCCAGTAACACTTTCAATGAGTTCTGGTGGCATAGTGTGTTATATGTTGCACTGCTAACGAAAATGTCACTGGTTTGAACCCACAGACTGCTCTGGAGAATGATGGATAAATTCCATCTGTAAAGATTTATAGTCTTGGAAACCTATGGAGAGTTTGTCATGAGCTGCAGATGATTGTGGGGTTAGTAGCATCTTCACTTCTGATTTTCTGGCTACAAGTTTCCGAGACCTTCTACTTTCTCAAAGTCAAAAGTCATATTGCATTGGGAAAATCTTCTGTCAAGGACTTCTCAAAAGTTCTAAAGAACAAGGTTGTCAATTTAAACACTAAGTGGTGTTTTTAATTGCTTCTTATACGTCTCAAAGTTGAGCAGTGAATAATGATTACAGAAGAATCCAAGCCTTTGAGTTGTGATGTTGGTGAAGCTATTTCATGAACTGATACAAAACCAAACAAGTTCGTCTTGTAGGACATGCAACCAAGCTGTTCCTTAGAAGGATGGTGAAACTTGATCTCCCATACTTTGCACATTTTGTCAGCAAGTGCCAGTGCTTGGTAATGGACATCATGCTGGAAAAGGTAGAGAGTCAGAAAAAGAGAGGAAGAACCCCAATGAGATGGTTTGACACAGTGACTGTAACAACGGGCTTGGCCATATCCAAGATGATGGTGATGCTACATTATAGGGCAAGATCCAGATATGTTTATGGGGTTGCAATGAGTCATTGTTGATTCAATAGCACCTAATAACAACAGCAACAACAACTGTCCTGCCAGAATATCAGCTGTAAGCTCTAGTATCTCCATTAACCCCTTTATTTTTCCTACTGACAGCAAAACATAACAACTTTGTGCATAGCAAGTCTCGTTTCTAAAGACCATGAAGTACTTTCTCACCAAGTGATCTCAGTCATTGCCATTCTAGTAGATTAGGAAGGTTTACCAAACACTAAAACCACATAGAAAGAAAACAGACCATGAGCCCTTCCCTTCCAGGCAGTTATCCACCCAAGAACCAAGTCTTACTCTAATATTTATTGGGAAGGCTACCTTCAGCCAGTTACATGTGGTTCTATTGCTCCTTTTCCCAGAACCATAGAAAGATACTCATCTTATAGTTTTCTAATTAATGTACTGTATGTTGTATATTATGCTGAACCATATACCAATGGGGTATCAAATACCAGAATAGCTTCCCAAGGTGGATGGTGTTTGGTGGAGCTCCCAGTTGTAAAACAGGTTTGGAAGCAAGAGCGGCATCCACTTCCTAAATCACATGCCTCTGGAAATTCTATGAACATGGTAAAATTATGACAGTTGTTGAAAAACATTAGGTCTTTTGTTCATAGAGTCACTATGACAGCAATCAACAACAACAACAACATGTTGTATGTAGGGAGCTCTGGTGGCCTAGTGGCAAGAAGCTGCACTGCATTCCCAAAGGCATGTAGTTCGAGGCCACCAGCTGCTCCATGGGAGAAGGGTGAGCAATATCCTCCTGTGAGATTAACTGCCTCTGAAAACTTGCTGGAGGGTAAACTAGGTGTCAGTTCCAACTCTACGGTACACAACAACAACATGTTGTATGTACTGTGAAGTTGGAACCAACTCATAGCTGACCCTTCAATGGGTTTTTAGAGGCTATAAAATGTATGGGAGAAGAATGTTCACCTTTCACCCTCACAACAGCTGGGGGATTTGAACTGTATACCTTTGGGTAAGCCACCAGAGCTCGATAATTAATACAGGAGGCTCAAATAATTCTTCCTAACAATGAAAACTTGCTTCAAAGTGATTCTGCCAACAACATAACCTAGCACAATTTTCAGAGTTCTACCTTACTAGATGTTCCTGTACATGAACATTCGGCTTCCTCAGTGAATCCACCAATTGGAGGACACTGTTATTCATACCATCGTTTCCTGATACTTGCCAAACAAGCCCAGTGAAACAGTTTATGTTATTCTTCAAGCTACATATTTTCTCAAACGACTGACATGAAACAGAAATAAAACATCTAAATAATTCCAGAACATCTTAATAACTAACTTATCATTGCGGATATCACACCTCATAAATAACTTTGTTCTGTCAACATATGGTCATGTGGATATTAGACTTGATGCTACAGATGGCATGTTTTCTCATGGCACATTAGGAGTAAGATAAAAATGTATAATTATCTCCAAAAGAGCAACAAATTCCAAACTAGCTCATACCTTATTTTAAGATGGAGTGGGACATTTCACACACTCTTTAAACCTTTAAACTTAAACTCTTTAAAATGAAAACAAATATGATACATAAACTTTAAAATTAAAAATAATTCTTAAAAAACTAAGCAAGAAATTAATAGATAAGTTGAGTGAAAGTAAAGGTAACACAACAAAAGAATGACAAGATATTGTAATAAGTTGATCAATGATAGTTAATATTATAAAATGTATATTATTGTTCAGTACTACCAGGTTGAAACCAATCAACAGCTGACCCTTCAGCGGGTTTTCAGAGACAGAAAATGACACGGGAGGAAATTACCCACCCTTCCTTCTCCTGTAAAACTGTGGATTTGAACAATGTGCTATTGAGATTGACACCACTAGGCCACCTGAGCTCCCTAAACGGTGCATAGATAATCCAGTTAAATTTTCACTGTAATATTCCAAAGCAAAATGTATATGAGTGTGTAAAATTTTAATTACAATATTATAAAACAAAATGTGTATGAATGAAAAACAAATAGATTTGTACTCTCACTAAAATAAAATTTTAAAAATAAGAGGATAGAAGCCCTTACTAAAGCAAAACACAGTGGTTCTGTTTTAAACATATGCATTCCATGAGGATAAAGAAATGTGAAAGGATATATTAATAATAAATTTTTTTAAATAATAAATTTTTGAAAATGAAACTTAAGAAAGCAGAATCTCAAACTGATGGAACAGAAAATTAAAAACCACTCTGATTAACTTCATATGATGCTTGGGAAATAATAATATCAGGTGCCTCTGGAAGGAAGGATTATGAGGGATGAGCTGGCTAAAATAAGGAGAACTGAATGAAACTCTAAGAACTTACTGGATGACCACGTCCATTGGTTTGGAGGTACCTTAATCATAACCATGAGGCAAATCCTTTGTTTTTACTGATTATGGAATTCATGTCCGCAGTTCTTCATATTTTTCTTTCATATTTTTTGCTGGATCCATAATATTTCACTTCTATTTTTGTTGTTGACTCATCGCTGACCCTCTAGTGGGTTTTTAGAGGCAGTTATTCACATGAGAAGATTGGAGCAGCTGGCAGATTCGAACCATGTCCATTTGGGATTGCAGTGCAGGTTCTTACCACTAGGCCCTCAGAGTTCCCTACTATGTCTCACTACCATCTATAAAACCTGCCTTATATTTCTGCCTTATTGCAGAAATTGATATTAAATTGTCATCTTTCAAAATATGTATGTATATATTTACTTGTCTGTTGTACATAGGGTCTCGATGATTCAAAGTCGACTCAATGACACATAATAACACTATATATATAACAACATATATATATATATACATATATAAAACAACAAATACACATATAACAACAAATACACATGT
>NW_006399758.1:33146711-33150215 GCF_000299155.1 Elephantulus edwardii | reverse complement strand
ACACACACACACACACACACAAACTCTCTGGTAGCTTGGTGGTAAGGAGTTGTGTTGTCAACCCAAAGGCACATGGTTTGAATATACCAGCTTCTGTATGGGAGATAAGCAATCTCCTCCTCTGTAATTTGCTACCTCTGAAAACCCTAATATCTGGTTCTGACTCTACAGTACATAAAAACAACAAATATAATGGATGATAGATAGATAGTCTGACAGTACATACACACAGAGACACAAATACATATTTGTATATTTTGACAATAAACTTTCTAACAGTGATTAAAATTATTTCCAGGGCTTCAAATTTATGTATTATTAACATTAAAATGTGGTTTGAGAGGTGTTTTATTCTGCAAAAGTTGCCCACACAGGGGCTAGGTAATTGCTTCTGGATTTATAGAAGTTAAGAATTCCATAGTTCTGTGTGGGATGTGTCAATGGGCTTTCAGTAGATTCTGAGAAACAGCCTAATTAAAGCAGCACATAGTGGGAGAAGACAAATCCTTGAGGGCCTTAAAGACATAAGGTGATTCTGAGTACACCTAAAGAAAGTATGAGTAATTAGAGAAGATAAGTTATAGACAAAGGTAATCACTGTCCAAGGAACACTATGTAGTTAAGGTAGGTAGACTCTTAAACAGCAGAGTTATTTCACTAATCTTCCCTAAATGTTTATAAAAAATTTCCATTTATCCATTGTTGAATGTTTTCCTCCTTCCCCCTCCTCCCATTCACTTTCTTTTTAAAATATTCATTAATTATTGCATTTTTATCTCTTCCCTTCTCCCTCCTCCAGCCCAATTTGCAAATGCACCTCTTATATCAGATCATTGTCATACATATAATGCCTAAAGTTTTTCAAAACTTTTGCTGGACTATTTAACCATGCTAAACCCCCTTCCCTGATTTTCTACTCAACAAGTAAAATTCTGTTCTTGAAAAAAATTATATATTTTCAGATGTTATTTCATGAGGAACAGGACATTTTAGATAAACAACTAGAACATTGCTAGTTTTGTGTTTGGGACTTGGTATCGGTGGTAGTTACAGTATTTCACTCTTAGAAATGGTAACCCAATACAGCTGTTTTATGAAGAACTTGCCTACAAAGTATATTCTGTTCCTAGTCCCTGTGGGAAAGCAGAAACAAAGAGTTACCTACCTGACCAAGGTAATCAAAGGTTCAACAGCTGGAGGAGAGGACAGCGAGAATTTGATCTTGCTGAAATGGTTTATGAATCCATTAATGTTGGAAATTCCTGCTTTGGAGACTGGAAAATGACATCTCTGTCTTCTTTTCTTTATTTTCTCTGTCGTTATTAAGTTTTAAAATTATGTGTTCAGCTTGTTTTTAACTGAATATAAAATAACAATTCTATAATTTTTTAAACCAAACTTGACAGTCCCATGTTCCTAGTCAATTTTTTTTATTCTTTTGTCCTTCATCTTTATGAAGGACATTCATATTCATCATCTTCAGATTGCTTAATATGATTAATCATAATTTTTCAGCTTTGGATTTCCTATTGACCTTCCAGAAGAGACCGGTCCTTGGAGAAGGACATCATGCTCAGAAGAGTGGAGGAACAGTGCAGGAGAGGAAGACCTCGGATGACATGGATTGATGCAGTAACTGGAGCTCTGGGGAGTTGGGGAGGGGGTTGGAATTAGTGAGACTGGCTCAGGACAGGGCAGTGTTCAGAGCTGCTGTACATAGGGTCGCTATGAGTAGCAGGCAACTTGGCAGCACATAACAACGAACAACATTAACCTTCACAGAAAGCTCTGGTGGCCTAGTGGTAAGAAGATGCACTGCAGTCCAAAGGCATGCAGTTTGAATCCACCCACTGCTCCGTGGGTGAGGGCGGGCAATCTTCTATCATCCAATTTACTGCTTCTGAAAACCCGCTGTAGGGTCAGCTACGAGTTGGTTTCAACTCAACTGCACACAAGACCAAAAACATTGACTTCCACTATGAAGACAAAGTTTTCATCTTCATCTATGTCCATTATTCCATTTGCTCTTCTCTTCCACCAGAATATTTAAAAGTTTGATGCTTTACCAACTGAGCTACCCAGGTTCACCTAACAGAATACTTAAGCAAGTTTCATTTAAAGCAATGGGGCATTGGTGCCTCGGTGGTAGAACTCTTGTCTTCCATGCAGGAAGTCTGCGTTCAAATCCTGGCCAGTGTACCACAAAGCAAGCCGTCACCTGCAAGCCAATGGAGGCTTGTGTATCATTATGATACTGTGCAAGTTTATTCAGAGTTTTAAACCTAAGTCTGACTAGGAAGAAAGAGCTGTGAATGAACTTCTATGATTTATATCAACTAGGAAGAAAGGGGGGTGGGTGGAGGGACGGCGCAGGAGGGAAAGACCCTCTATGAGATGGATTGATTCGGTGACTGTAGTAATCGGGATGGGTGTGTCAGAAGCCATGCGATTGGCACAGGATAGAGCAGGGTTTAGGGCTGTTGTGCATAGGATCGCTATGAGCCGCAAACGACTCGACGGCACATAACAACAACAACAACGGGAAGAAAGGACTGTGTATCTGCTTCTAAACACCAGCCAACGAAAATCCTACGGCTCACATTAGCCACATCAGCAATCAATCATGGAAGGATGAAGGACGAGGCAGTTTTTCCTTCCTACATGTGTAGGGTTATTAAGAGTTGGGTCAACACAATAACTGCTAACGTAATCATTTAGATCAATAGTAGTATTTGCATTGTGATGACTTCTTCATTGTGATTCTGTAACTGCTATTCATTTTTTGAGCTACCTACAATATTAAAATCTCTTCGTACACAATTAACTGCCTCTGCGGACCACTGGAGGGTCAGCTATGGATTAGTTCTGACTTAACAACACAAAACAACAACAATAATACTAAAAGAAAAGACCAAAAAGGATGTAAAAACAGATTGAACAATAACAGAACATTGGAAAACCAAAACAAAGGGAAGAAAGAGATGGCAAAGTGAAAGAGATGAACAGATTTCAAAGACAACTCAAGAAGGCAAAGAAAAACATTATCATGGAATTTACAAAGAATTGGAGTTGGAGAATAAAAAAAGGAAGAACTAAGTGGCATTTCTCAAGCTAAAGAAATATTCAAACCTCAGTTTGCAATAGAGAAATACTATGGGCAAAACATTGGATGGGGCAGGATGTATCGAAAGAGGATGAAGTCTACCTCAGTCCTCTTTTCCTGCCCCTTTTGAACATTTATCCATATCTTCCTCAGCCACGCTCCTATTTTTAAGCCCAGAGGACTTAAAAAGACACAATAGTATATGGATGATTGAACACAAATCAACAACAAAAAAATTTTTAAAGAAAATGGACGGATTATATAGAAGTGTCTGTGAGGAAAAGAATTGACTGATATAATACCATTTCTCTAGTACCACGACCCCTTCTGAAACCAGCCTGGACTTCTGGTAGTTCTCTGTTGATGTGCTGTTCCAGTCGTTTTTGGATAATTTTCAGTAA
>NW_006399758.1:33097178-33144781 GCF_000299155.1 Elephantulus edwardii | reverse complement strand
CTATGAGTTGCAGGCGACTCGATGGCACATAACAACAACAACAACAACAATACCATTTCTAGAAATAACAAATAAGAGCCAATGATAATGAAGGAAGAAGTTCAAGCATACTGAAAGCATTAGGGAAAAGAAAAGATTCCAGAAATTAATGGGATACCAACTGACATATTCAACTAATAGATACAGCCTTGTACATGCTCACAAGTCTGTCAGGAAAGCTGGAAGATAGCTATCTGTTTAACTGACTGAAAGAGATCCATAGTTGTTCTTGTTCACAAAAAAGGTGTCCCAACAGAACGTAGAAATTATTGAACAGTATAATTAATATAATATGCAAGGAAAATATTGCTGAAACAATATCTTAAAATAACTTGAACATTATATTGACAGAGAACTTCTAGAGGTTTGTTATGGGTTTAAAAGAGGCCATGGCTCCAGAGATAACATCACTGATGTCATCAGATGTGTCTTGGCTGAAAGTAGAGAATACCAGAATAATGCTTCTTGTGTTTAATTGATTATGCAAAGACATGTGTTTTTCAAAATATTATGGCTAGTATTGAGAAGAATGGGAATCCCAGAACTCTTAATTATGTTCATATAACAATAAGCTGTTGCCCAAAAAAAACAAATGCCACAATCTTCTTCATAGTGTCAAGCTTCATGAATTATTTGTCCAGAATACAGATTGAAAGGTATGCAGAAAGGATACAATGCTGACACACATCTTTCTTAATTTTAACTAAGAGCAATGGTGTCTCTCTGGAGACTAAGGTGTGTCTGATACAGGCCATGGTCTTTGGAATCACTTGTTATGCATCAGAGAGCTGGACAATGACTAGGGAGGATAGAAGGAGAATTGATGCCTTTGAGCTGTGGTTCCGGAGAAGAGTGTTGAGAGTACCATGGACTGCTAAGAAAGCAAACAGATTCATCCTGGAGAGGGTTAAAACGGGCTGCTCTTTGGAGGCAAGGATTCTGAGGCTCCGTCTAACATACTTTGGACATGGAGAGACCGGTCCTTGGAGAAGGACATCATGCTTGGGAGGGTGGAGGGGACAGCACAGGAGGGGAAAGCCATCTATGAGGTGGATTGATTCAGTGACTGGGATAATCAGGGTGGAGGTGTCAGAGACAGTGCGATTGGCACAGGACAGAGCAGAGTTTAGGGCTGTTGTACATAGGGTCACTATGAGTCGCAAGCGACTCAATGGCACATAACAAACGTTCCCTTGTTCTAGCCACACAACAGCCTTTTGGTCTAGGTATAGGTTTTACGTGAGCACAATTAAGTGCTCTGGGATTCTCATTCTTCTCAATGTTAGCCATAGTTTGTTATGAACCACCCAGTCAAATGCCTTTACATAGCCAATAAAACACAAAGATTCATTTTTCTGGTATTCTCTACTTTCAGCCAGGACCCGTCTAACATCAGCAATGATATCCATGGCCTCTTCTAAATCTACTTTGAAACCAGATAGTTCCCAGTCCATGGAATGCTTTAGATGTTTTTGGATGATCTTCAGCAATATTTTGCTTGCCTATGATATTAATGATATTGTTCAATAATCTTCACATTCTGTTAGGTCACTTTTGGGGGGGAATAGGAACAAATATGGATCTCTTCCAGTCAGTCACCCAGGCAGCTGTTCTCCAAATTTCTTGACATAGACTAGTGAGCACATCAGGCTGTATCTGTTAGTTGAAACATGGAAATTGGTGTCCCATCAATTCCTGGTACCTAATTTTTTGCAATCCGATCAGCGCACCTTGAACTTATTCCTTTACTATCACTGGTTCTTTTTCTTTTTTAAGTTTTATTGGTTTGCGTATAATAATTTGTTTACATTATGTTTCAATCATATACATTATTGGGGTTTTTTTTTCCCTCTCCCTCCACCCGCAAAATTCTGTGACCCTGTGATCTCTCCTGCCCTTTACCCTAGAGTTGGTTCTTGTTAATATGGTACTTCCTGAAATTTTTCCATGTTGGCAAATTCTTTTCACTAGAAGTGGAAAATTCACCCTGCTGCTTGGTTGTTTTTCCTCTGTAATTATGACTAATTAAATCATAAAGTGCCAATTGTTTAATCTCCTTTCAAAATTATCAGAAATGTCTATTATAATATTAAAGGAGGGTTTCCACTGTTCTACATCCTTGTCAATATTCAATAACAACATCTTTTTTAGTATTTTAACCTTTCAGTGGGCATATTTATGGATATATCTCATTGTGGTTTTGATTTGCATTTTCTTGATGCTGGATGAAGTTCCACACATTTCCACTTCCTTTCCCGCTGTGAAGTTATCTTCTTCCCTCTCCACACCTCTCCTCCAGTTTTAGTTGGATTGGTTTGGGGGATAAAATGAAATCTCATTTCACTGCCGAGAAATACAGATTGGACAATCTTAATAAATTTAATTCATTATTAATCCTGTTTCTTCCTGTTCTGACATAGACTGTATATACAGTACGTCTGATTGTAATCCCCAGCAACCGGGTAAAATCTCATAAATTATAAGACGCAGTTTTTCATACTAGCAAGATTGTCTAAGATTTAAGACATTAGCTGCTATCCTCACAATACCATCACTTCTAACTACTAGCTATAAATCTCTCCTTATCTTCAGGATGCCATCCACAAGTTCAGGAATCCTGTGGCTTCCAGCTGTTGACAACATATTTGGAGATGCCATCTACCATTTTTCTCAGAGTCAGCCACAGTTTATTGTGATCTACACAGTCAAATACTTTTCATAGTCAATGAAGCACAGATAGACATTCTTCTGGTACTCTGCTTTCAGCCAAGATCCATGTGACATTAGCTATAATATGCCTAGTGCCTCATCTAAACACAGCCTGCACTTCAGGCAGTTCTCTGTCGATGTGCTGTTTCAGTCATTTCGGACACTTTTCAGTAGAATCTTGCTTGTATGTGCAATCAATGATATTATTTTAAAATTTCCACAATTTGTGGAATGGGAACAAATATAAATCTCTTCCAGTCAGTTGTCTAAAAGGTTGTCCTCCAGAATTTTTGTCACAACTTGGTGAGCACTTCCAGGACATAGTCTATTTGTTGAAATATGTCAATTTGTGTACCATCAATTCCTGGGCCTTGTTTTTTGTCAATTCTTTCAAAGCAGCTTGAACTTCTTCCTTCATGACCACAGGCTCTTGCTCAAACATTGTTTCATGAAATTCTTCTGTGTCCACAAATTCCTTTTGATACAATGACTCTGTATACTCTTTCCGTCTTCTTTTAATGCATCCTGGACCATTTAATATTCTTCTCAAAACATCCTTAAGTATTGCAACTTGAAGCTTGAATTCATCATTCAGTTCCTTCTGCTTAAGAAATGCTTAAAGTCTTCGACACCTTTGATGTTCTAACTCCAGCTCCTTGCACATTTCATGAAAACAAAATGTGGCTGACTCTGAGAAGAATGGAGATCCCAGAACACTTGGTTGTACTTATGTGAAACCTATACTTGGACCAGGAGGCAGTTGTCAGAACAAAGTTAGGAAACATTGCATAGTTCAAACTTGGGAAAGAGTGTATGCCAAGAATGTATTCTATCTCCATATATTTTCAATCCATATCAGATTATTCTGGATGCTGGGCTCTAAGAGGAGAAATGTGCCATCAGGATTAGCAGTAGACTCACCAACAACCTGTGTTATGCTGATGAGACAACCAACCCTCCTTGCTGAAACTAAGGAGGACCTAAAGCACTTGCTGCAGAAGGTCAAGTACTACAGCCTTCAATATGGATTATAGTTCAACATCAAGAAAGCAAAGATTCTCACCATTGGGATGCTTGGAAACATCATGATAGATGGTGAAGAGATTGAAATTGTTAATAGCTTCAACTTGCTTGGCCCCACAATCAACACTCTTGGAAGCAGCAGTGAGGAAATTAAGACCAATTGCGTTGGGAAAATCTGCCATCAGAGAACTCTCCAAAGTACTGAAGAGCAACGATGTCAATCTGGAGACTAAAATGTGCCCAATTCAGACCATGGTTTTTGCAACTACTTGCTATGCATCAGAAAGCTGAACAATTATTAGGGTGATAGAAGGAAAATTGATGCCTTTGAGCTGTGGTGCTGGAGAAGGGTATTGAATATACCATGGACTGCTAAGAGAACAAACAAGTTCGTCCTGGAGAGGATGAAGCCAGGTTGCTCCTTGGAGGCAAGGATTCTGAAGCTTTGTCTGACATAGTTTGGACATGTTACAAGGTGAGATCAGTCCTTGGAAAGGGATATCATGCTTGGGAGGGTGGAGGGACAGCACAGGAGAGGAAGATCCTGGATGAGATGGATTGATTCAATGACTGGGTAATGGGGGTAGGTGTATCAGAGACAATAAAATTGGCATAGATAGAGCAAGGTTTAGGGCTGTTGAACATAAGTTCACTATGAGCCACAGGCAACTCGATGGCACATAACAACAGTCTATCCATTCAACTATAAACTGTTCAGTTGACCCACTTCTGCTCTTCTGGATCCCACTCTTGGAGATAATGATTTACTGATACATCAACTCAGAACTTATAAAAAACACTATACTTCAGATTATGACTTTATTTGGAAAAAAAGGATCAGAACATAAAGGCAAAGATGAGCATCAAATGAACTGTTTATTTTAACTCATTAGTTTAATAACTTTTTATTAAGTCCTGCACACTCTGCTTGCTGAAACTGAGGAGGACCTGAAGCGCTTGCCGCAGAAGATCAAGGATGACAACCTCCTATATGGACTGAAGCTCAACATCAAGAAAACAAAGATTCTAACCACTGAGCCAATTGGCAGCATCAGTATGGATGGTGAAGAGATTGAGATAGTTAACAGTTTTAGTTTACTTGGCTCCACAGTCAACACTCTTGGTAACAATAGCCAGGAAATCAAGAGACAAATTGCATTGGGAAAGTCAGCTGTGAGGGACCTCTCAAGAGTACTGAAGAGCAACGATGTCAGACTGGAGACTATATAGCCTGATCCGGGCTATAGTCTTTGCAATTACGTGCTATGCATCAGAGAGTTGGATGGTGACTAGAGTTGATAGAAAGAGAATTGATACCTTTGAGTTGTGGTGCTGGAGAAGAGTGTTGAATATACCATGGACTGCTAGGAGAACAAACAGGTTTGTCCTGGAGAGGGTGAAGCCAGAGTGTTCCCTGGAGTCAAGGATTCTGAAGCTTCATCTGACATATTTTGGGCATGTTGCAAGGAGGGACAGGTCCTTGGAGAGGGACATCATGTTTGGCAGAGTGGAGGGGCGGCGAAGAAGAGGAAGACCTTTGATGAAATGGATCGATTCTGTGACTAGAGAGGTGGGAATAAGTGCATTTGAGATGGCTAGGTTGGCACAGGATAGAAGAGCGCATAGAGCTCTTGTACATAGGGTCACTATGAGTCGCAAGCGACTCGATGGCACATAACAACAACAACAACAACAATTAAGTCCTACAGTATCATCACCACACAAAGCTTAAAAGATGCCTTCTTTAGTAAATAGATATGATCGTTTTATTCATGAAGTTTGATAAACACTTACATCAAACTAGAAATATGACAAGGTGATCTTTTTCTCTTGTCTTATGAATGCAATCTGACTTGCCTATAGGGACTTTGCATTTATTCTACAATCTCAGTTATGCTCTTCACAAACTTTATCTGTTTTTTTCGAGCCTGTCTTTGTAAAGAAGGATTTAAGAAATTTTTAAATGATTTTGTGTGTTATTTCTTTTGTATTTTCATGGTGATAAAACTATCCTATATTTGGGTAAATGAAGAATTAACTGGTTTTCTTTAAAGATAGTTAGACTTTATAGACTGCCATAAGTAACACAAACATCATTATTTTGTATTTCAGATAAACATCCTGGAATGTTTTTTTTCTTCAACTATAAGATTTAGACACTAATAACTGTGTTATTTTAGTAATAAGCATTTTTACTCAGTTCTAACCACTTTTAATAGGTAATATTTGCTTACTGTATATTAAGCCTTGTGCTTTAAGGCATTAACTTTCTTAATCCTCAAAGGAATCTAATAAGGTAGATATAATTATTAGTTAAACTTTAGAGAGGATAAACTTGAGATTTAGAGGGATTAAATAACCTGCTAAATGTCATAGAACTTGCAGAATCACATTATATGTTTATTTTTATAGCCTCTGGTGATATTTCTGATCAAAGAGATGCTCAATAAACAGTACCAAATATCTAGCGTAAATTTATGAAAGGTAGCCAATATAATTGTCTTGTCCTGTCAAATTCATTGTCATTCTTTCACATTTTATGAGCAGAGTGTTTTGACTTCAAAATGAGAAATATTTATTTAAAAAACCAAAAGGTTGAAAAGAGCAGAATTGATCTATAGATTTAGAATGAGTATTTACAGAGCTAAAAGCAATGGGAAGCACTTACAAAAGAGTCAATAAAGAATTAAAGAGAGAAGAAGAAAAATAAAGGCCTAGAGCTTAAAATATTTGAATAGTTGAGTTTTTCTTCATGGTTTTAGCATAATTAAAGAAAGAACATAAATGGAATTAAAACTATTTTTTAGATTAAAATATTGAGAAAATTTTTTCCCGTAGATATTGAATCTGAAGCATTGGGTGAATCTGAAGTACTTTCATGCTATATAGTGTATTTTTGCTGTTTCCATTTTCCTTGCAAAAGATATTTGTACCCAGGCTGTCTTTCCCTTGTAAAACCAAAGATGCAAATAGCTAATTTCAGAAGTCTACATGTCATTCCTGAAAGATCACCTTTTGTACTGTGATTAATTGTCATCCCATAATTTGAGAACTATTTGGTGTACAAAAAAAGACAAGATCTGATGAACCATAAATCATCGGTTGAAAATAAAAATCTTAGCATTAAATTATCAGAGAAGATAAAGCTAGAGCAGTCATTTTTTCCCTAAGTTTCTAAGGAGTATCTATAAAAGAGAATAGAATTTGAAGAACCTTAAAGATTACTGATACCTTAATGTCATTTTACAAATTAAGTTACACAACTAAATAACAACTAAAGCTGAAAACATAAAAGCAGCAAAGGGGGAAAGGACATTGTAAAAACTCTTTCACTATAGACCATACCTTACACTTCTAACCTGGCTCTTTAAATGCAACATGTATTCATAGCTCCTGTGGGGAGACAAAAAAGAGTTTGTAGGATTCAGCAGTTTGTAGCCTTTCTGCTATCCCTCCTATTTAAATTATCACTTTGTCACAAAAAGAACAGATGATGGAGGAGGTAGAAGTTGTACTCGTCCAACTCCCTGACTGAACTGTATGTATTTTGAGGCAGGAAAGTGTCTGCTCTACAATTACCCAGAATTTCCCTTAAGTCTCATGAATTGTTGTGTTAGCTACCTTTGAGAAGACTTTGAGGTGTGAAGACCTTATGTACAATAGAACAGTTGTAGAATATGTAGAATAGCCCAGTTTGCATCATCTTCACAATGACTAACATGTTCAAGTCCATCATTGCAGCCATTATTATAAAGGTCCATTGCAGGACCTTTATCAACACCTTACATTTCACTAAATATGATCTCCTCCTCTGGTGAACTCATTCTTCCTGATGGCATGTCTAAAATGATACGGTGTTGTGTTTCATCGAGGCTTTCATTGGCTTTTTGTTGGCAGTAGATTACCAAAACCTGCCGCTCATTGATGTCCGTATTGGTTTAAAAATACATATAGCCTAGATGGCAGCATCATAACAACATCCAGATCACCACAACATGGCAAACTGGTGAATGGGAAGTGGAACTGGGTGCACAGGATAATATAAAGCTTTTCTATGGGTTGTTAGCTGAGTCCCTTGAAGAAACAACTTAACTTTCTTTTACTAAGAGGATAAAGATCCTACTTACCCTACCTAATTTTCTTGCTATGAAAATCAGTATGTGTGTATAAACATATATAAAACCAGCTGAAGGCTTACTATGAATCAGTTCCAACTTGACAGCACTCAACAACAACAACATATATGTAAACACAAGTACACATATGCTTATGTTTATATTTTGAAAAATGTAAAATGTACAAATTTTAATAGTTATACCCACAAAAATAACTTCAAAAAATGCTTATGCTGTTATCTGAAAAATAAGTAAGACGTCTTCTCAAAATGAGGCAACCAGCCTTAATCTTTCTATAATTTCTTTTTCTCAACATAAGTTTATTAAGCTCTTCAGCTCTCTTGGCCCACTGGATAAAGAGTTGTACTGCCAACTCAAATGTAGGCAATTTGAATCTACCGGCTGCTCTGTAGGAGAAAGATGGGCAATCTCTCCTTGTGCAACTTACAGCCTCTGAAAATCTGCTATGTAGTCAGCTCTGAGTTTGTTCCCACTGTAGAGCACCTACCTAACAGCAACAACGTACAAGATAATATGGGCAGCGACATGTATCAAGACTTCCTTTATCCAATGGATTTTCCACTGTATATGCACACCACAATTTGCTTATCCATTCTTCTGTTGATAGACATTTCGACTGTTTCCATATTTTGGTTATTATCAGTCATGCTTTACTGAACACTGGTCTATTGCACGTTTTTTGATTCTCTGATTTCAAGTCTTTTAGGTTCATAATTTCCAGTAGTTGTTTTTTGGAAGTAAACTATTAGGCCCATCTTGAAGTATGGCTGGATAGACTAGAACTACCAATCTTTCCATTAGTACCTGAGAGCATTTAGGTCATTCAGGGCCAGAACTGAGAGGTACTCACATACAAAATTTAACAGGGATCTGAAAAGAGAAATACTATTTGAATACAGTATTTTTATTAATGAAAGACAATGATATTAAAAGATTGTAGAATAAAACATAAGCATTTTAGATACATTGGTTATCTTGTGTACATGTGCTACAACTTAGTTAACATTTCCCCTCTTCCATTTTTTTTAATCTAACATAGAGACAGTCATAAAGCCTACTTGTTAAGTTTATGGTGAGGAATAAATGATTTAAAGCATATAAAGTGATTAGAACAGTAGTAGCTGGCACATTTTAATTAAATGCCCTAATGATATTGTAATATATTTTTAGTTTTCACTTTATTCTTAATAAGACATATGTAAGTACATATACGCCTACAAATATTTTTCATATATACAACTTAATCAGTCACATTAGTGATGCACAACTATCATCAACAATTACTGCTAACTTTCTCATACCATAAACTTTTTTTTATTTTAAACATGAGAAAACTGAGAATGAAAGAATCTAAGGCCCACAGTCAAAAGCCAACCATAAAATGACACTCAGGAAGTTTTATCCTGAGATGTTCTCTTCATCAGACAAGAGGATGGAACCCTGGTGACGTAGCATTTTAAATTCACAACTTGCTCTCAGGGTGAAAGATCTGCTTTGGTAAAGACTGGAGCCTTAGAAACCCCCCGGGGCAGCTCAACACTGTCCTACAGAGTCACTGTTGTTGAACTCACTCATCCATACATTTAAGCTGGTGAATTTTATTATATGTAAATTATACTTCAGTAAAACTGCTTAAAGAAAAAAAAATTCTGTGCGTGTGCCCTCAGTGGTGGATGAGTGAGTTGCAAAGAGAGAGTTTTACAGTCTCTTAAAATTTTACCAAATATTACTGTATTGATGAAAAAACTCAGTCGGTTCTGACTGAAAGGCAATGACTGATTTTTCTTTTGACTTTTAAAGGTAAGTATGCAATAAATACATTTTTATAAGAGAATATAGCAAGTGCTGAAATTCAGTATGTAACTTCACTTTGTTTATTCCTTTGTACTTATTTATACATAACTATAAATTATCTAGAGATGTTTGCTAACAAGATACATGGAAACAAAATGCATATGATTGTGTTTGCATAACTGTATCCATGACATACAGCTCACAGTACAGTAACATAGCCCTCTTATATTTGTAGAGCTTTAAACTTTAATTACCCCTCTTGGTAAATTGAACAAAGGATTACTTATGGAGTTTCTAGGCTGCTTGCAATCTTGCTTTCTAAGAAAGAAGCTTAGTAGTTTAAATTTGTGATTCAGGCTACCTATCCTGATTGAATCTGTGTTACTGCCTCTTAGGGTTATCTCTCATCCAGATTTGGAAAGCAAATGAATCTCCCTTGTGCATGAGTAGTGGCAAATAGAGCATGAATTTCCTGGCTGCATCTTTGACTATTTCCCTATGGAATACGAGCATGGTTTAAAGCACAAAATCTCAGCCTCTAACCTTTAGTGTAATCCTATCTTGTGAAAAGTGATACAGGAAAAAAGCATTCCTCAGGCTTAAAAAAAATCAGCAAGAGCAACACCACACACACAGAGGTACACATATCTCCAAATAGGTATGAATACCTGAATGTATGTATCTGAGAACTTCTTTTTACCAAATGCTGAATATTAAACAATACCGTTCCACAATCTACATATATTCACAGCTTCACAGAATATTTATAACCATCTGGTTCAATGAACTGAAAGTACACTTTTCTCTCTTCTAACTAAAAATCCATCCCTAACGCTCCTTGTAGGTTCCCATTTCTTTACTTGCCAATGGGCCTAAGAATGGTACCCACTTCATAAAGTCATGGTGAAGATTAAATAAAATAAAATATACAACCTGTACCAAGGCATGGCACTTGGCAGCCAATCAAACAAAATGTTAGCTCTTCCAACATAAGTCTTTAAAAGATTCTTGAAATGTACCACAATAGTAAAACTACCTCTAATAATAAATATAAGGCAATCTGGTGGTGTAGTCCATTGAGAGTTGACCTGCTAACTTAAAGGCTGGGGTTCTCTAGGGGTTCAAATCCACCAGTGGGCTGGATGGGAGAAATCTATGGAAGACAGAGAGAACTCAGTCAGTTTGATTTGATGGCAATGAGTGGGTAATGAATGTGAGACCTTAACTTCTTAGATCCAAAGATTCTTTCTTTTCTTCCCTTCCCTAAGGCTCTACTAAGTCATCATAAAATTCCTGCCTTCTTTTTTCTTTTTCTCAAGAGCTGCTAGGTCCTTGGTTATCTAAAAAGGGGCCCTAGAATGCAAACTACCATTTGGGGGATATTGTCAAAAAGGGTCAGTTCTTAGAAAAGAGTGTTATGTTGGGGAAGGTGAAGGGTCAGAGAATGAGAAGAAAACCCCAACAAGATGGATTGACACAGTGACTGTAACTATGGGATCCGGCATGTCGGAGATGGTGAGCGTGGCACACGAGAGGACAAGGTTCACGTCTGTTGTTCATGTTGGTCATGATGAGTCGTCCTCAGCTCAATGGCGCCTAACAACAACAACAACAACACTTTCTATTATAGTATTTATTATTCATCTCCCTGTAGCCTAAGTTTTAAAAAAGTAAACTAGAATTAACAAACAGATGTAAGAAGAAATTAGCAATTGGTACATGGAATATGAGAATGAGAAGCATGAATGTAGGAAAACTTAGACACTGTAAAGAAAGAAATGGAACACATAAATATCGACATATTGGGTATTATTAGTCAAATGAGATGAATTGGCATGGGACATTTTTAATCCCACAATCATGTGATCCATTATTCTGGAAATGAAAGGGTGAGAAAAAGCAGGGGTGCTTTTATAGTTTAAAAGGTCATTTCTAGATCCATCTTGAAATACAATATTGTGAATGACAGGATAATATCCAGACACATACAAGGAAGACGTGGTAATACCACTATCATTCAAATTTATGTGCTTGCAACCAGGGCCTAACAGGAGGAAATAGACTATTTAGGTCAACTGTTTCAGTCAGAAATCCATCATACATGTAACCAAGATGTTTTAATGGGTGTCTAGAATGCAAAAGTTGGGAACCTGGAAGAAGGATCAGTAATTCTAAAATATGGACTTGGTGTCAGAAATGAGGTGGATTTCACCTGATGGGATGCACAGTAATCAGAATTATTACATCTGTGGGAACCATTGGAGAAGTTTAATATCAACAGTGAAAACTAGACTAGGTGCAGATTGTGAAACAGACTATCAATTATGAAAATTCAAATTGAAAGTAAATAAGGTTTGAATCATATCCACAGGAATAAAAATTTGACTTTGAGTCTATCTCCCATGAATTTAAAAACCAACTCAGAAATAGGCTTGAGGCCTTGAACACTAATGAACGAAGACCACATAAACTGTGAGAAGATATCAAGAACATCGTTCATCTGCACTGAAACAGAGGAGGGAGAGAACCGTTTAAAAGAGAGATATAACTGGGGACCTGGGGGAGGGTTTGTAAAACAATGAAAGAATCTTTTCTTTTACTTTTCCATAATTATTGGACTCATGTACTTATAACTTGTTAGTCAAATTTGTGTCTTCTAGGTTGCAACACCCCCATGATACATCTTCGAGGATATGTACATGTACAGCCAAGCACAATCAATAAGAGTGCATCTGAATTCCAAAATCAATCTCCATAATAGTCTATGTGTTTCCTACTGCCAAAGGGGCCCTTTAGAGTAGTGAGAGAAGATCTTCACCCTGAAACCCACAGCGTCCCTTTTCAGCAGGAAGTAGCTAAGAGAATACGCCGTGCCCTTTTCCTTATGACTCAGGGTGAAGTCTCTCTCAGGGAGGAGTGATAGGGAATGGCAAAGGATACACTGACAAAGAAGATTGATCAGAACTGGCTTTGACAAGCACTGTGGCATTTGGACAAGAACAAACTGGGAGGAGGGTAGAGAGAATAGTGCAACAATGAATGAGTGGAAGCCCAAAATCTCTGTAAATGTTTATGAAAATTAATAAAATATAATTATAGAGAAAAAAAAAAGAACATCGTTCATGAAGATTGCAAAAAAGTCATTACAAAGAAGGAAGAAGAAGAAGAAAAGATCAAAATAGATGTCAGAAGAGACTCTGGAAATTGCACTGAGAAGCCAAAGCAAAGGGAAGAAATCAAGAAGTTAACGAGCTAAATAGATTTTAAAGGACTGCTGAGGAAGACAAGGCAAAATATTATAATGAAATGTGCAAGTCAGAAATTGAGTCAGAAAATCAAAAGGATTGGCCAAACCCACTCAGCATTTCTTAAGCTGAAAGAATTAAAGAATAAATTGAAGCCACGAGCTTCAATGCTTAAGGATGCTATGGGCAGAATGTTAAGTGATTCAGGAAACATAGAAGAAGATGGAAGGAGTATACAGAGTGTACAGAGTCATTGTACCAAAATGAATTGGCTGACACAGAAGAATTTCAAGAAACAACAGTAATGATCAAGAGGCAATGGTGCTGAAGGAGGAAGTGCAGGCTGCTCTGAAGGACTTGGCAAAAAATAAAACCCCAGGAGTTAATGGAGAACCAATTGA
Source organism: Elephantulus edwardii (assembly GCF_000299155.1). Classification (NCBI taxonomy): domain Eukaryota; kingdom Metazoa; phylum Chordata; class Mammalia; order Macroscelidea; family Macroscelididae; genus Elephantulus; species Elephantulus edwardii. The sequence goes on along the minus strand of NW_006399758.1, from coordinate 33,131,434 downwards.
TATATTTCAGCAAACAGATACTGCCCTGCATGTGCTCACCAAATTGGCCCAAGAAATCTGGAGGACAACTACTTAGCCAACTGACTGGAAGAGATCCATATTTATTCTCCTTCCAAAAAAAAGGTGACCTGACAGAGTGTACAAATTATCAAACAATATTACTAATATCACACACTAGCAAAATCCTACTGAAGATTATCCAGAAAAGACTCAAACAGTACATTGACATGACAGAAAATTACCAGAAATATATGCTGGGTTTAGAAGATATTGTGGCACTAAGGACATTATTGCCAATGTTAGATGAATCTTGACAGAAAGCAGAGAGTATCAGAATAATGTCTAGCTATGTTTCATTGGCTATGCAAAGGCTTTTGACTGTGTGGATCACAATGAATTGTGACTAACCTTGAGGAAAATGGGAATCTCAGAACACTTGATCATGCTTATATGAAACCTATATTTGGATCAGGAAGTAGTCCTCAGAACAGAGCAAAGAAACACTGTTATTGTTCAAAATCAGCAAAAGAGTGTGTCAAGAATGCGCCTTGTCTCCATATCTTTTCAATCTGTATGCAGAACAGATCATTCAGGAAGCAGGGCTTTCTGAGGAGGAGTGCAGCATCAAGATTGGAGGAAGATTCATTAACAACCTACGATATGCAGATGACAACATTGCCTGCTGAAACTGAAGAAGACCTGAAGCACATGCTGCAAAAGGTCAAGGACTGTAGTATTCAATATGGATTGAAGCTCAACATCAAGAAGACAAAGATTCTCATCACTGGGCCAATTGGCAGCACCATAATAGATGGAGAAGAGATTGAGGTTGTTAGCAGTTACAGCTTGCTAAGATCCACAATTAATACTCTTAGCACCAGCAGTCAGGAAATCAAAGATGAATTGCCTTGGGGGAAATCTGTCGTCATGGACCTCTCCAGAATTCTGAAGAGCTACGATGTCAAGTCTAGATACAAAGGTGTGCCTAATCCAGGCTATGGTCTTCTCAATTACTTGTTATGCTTCAGAGATTTGGACAATGGCTAAAGATGACAGAAGAACAATAGATGCCTTCGAGTTGTGGTGTTGGAGAAAAGCCTTGAATATACCATAGACTGCTAAGAAAACAGATCAGTCTGTCTTGGAGAGGGTGAAAACAAGTCTCTCCTTGGAGGCTAGGATTTTGAAGCTTAGCTTCGTTTATTTTCATTTATTTTGGGCACATGGCCAGGAGAGATCAGTCCTTAGAGACGGTCATCATGCTTGGAAGGGTGGACAGACTGGGCAAGAAAAGAATATCCCAGATGAAATGGGTTGATGCAGCAACTGAGTCAATAGGGGTTGGTGTGTCAGAATTAGTGATACTGGCTCAGGACAGGGAAAGGTTTTAAGCTGCTATACATAGGGTGGCTATGCATCACAGGCAACTCAGTTCAGTGGCACATAACAATGACATACTGTGACAGGTTTGGAAGCAAGAGTGGCATCCACTTCCTAAACAACATGCCTCTGGAAACTCTATGAACTTTGATAAATGTTAATAGCTGTAGAGGGGCTGCAGGTCTTTTGTTTATAGAGTTGCTATGAGTCGTGTTCAACTTGAAGGCAAACAGCAATACAATAACAACAATCTTCACCAAGACAGTCAAAGCTTTTTTTCCTGTTTTCTATTTCGTTAATTCCCAAATGACAATCCTCATTGGAGGTTCTCTGTGAGACGCGTGACATAGCTGTCTACATGCAGTCTATCTGAGCCTCACCTTCCTTAAAGATACTGTACAAGGTTAAACAAGCTACGATATGCAGAGGATACGAGTGTATATTGAATTTGAAAAGCAAACAGATTTCCTCCTTGGAGAGAATGATTTCTAGCCCACGGTTTTTCCAGATCAAATAGAAAAACTCCTGAAACAATACAACTCAGAGACATAATAATTTTTATTAATAGTATCTTGTTAAAGGGAAACACAGAGCTTTAAGAACCTAATGATAGTTTTCAAAATCAATTATCTTTATCCAACAGCCAAACAAGTATATTATTTGGTAGATTAAGTAGCATCACCTCTTTGTACACCTCAATATAATACCTTTTATCACTTCCCCTACTAGATAGAGTAAAAATACACCTCCTTGGGGGTAGGAGAAGAGATTTAGGTGATCCTGATGGATCACAATAATTTTTTAATGCCATCAGCATTTCTTATTTTATCATTTACACAAACACTTTCAGAGTTCCATTTAAGTATTGCTCTTTTATAAATTGTTATTTGAATGAATATATACAGGTAAGTTGGTCTTTCATTCATTCATACACATTTTGTTGTGTTTTCTCTTGTTCCAAATCATTAATTGCAATATACATAACGTCTGATCATGCATTAATTTCAAACTGACCTTCCCATCACCTATTCCAGTAACAGTGTTCACCATCTATCCATTCATTTCCTGCTCTTGACATCACCTCTGCTTCCTTAATAATCTTATATTTTAACAGTGGTCTTATACCATTGTGTGTCCTTTTATGTGTTTGTCCCTTTTGTGACTGCTCTTGGAAATTTTTGAAATTGGGCAATGTGCCATTTCTTAATGTACTCTGTGCAAAAATATGTATAGATTTTTCTCCCTGAATTTGCCCAGAAGCTATAAACAGCAGAAAAATCTATTTTACTGGCAAAAGGAGAGAGGAAGTAGATATGTGTAAGTTCAAAAGATATGGTAGATGAAGTTAAGTTTGTTAGAAAAGACTGTTTGCCTTCAAATTCTTTAATAGCGCTAGCTAAAGTTATAAGAGAGGCCTGGGGGGGCATAGTCTGAAGGGAGTTGTACTGCTAACACAAAAAGCACAATGCCTCTCTAGTAGTTCAAATCCACCAGAGGCTCCAAGGGAAAAATATGGAAAATTTCCTCTTGTGACATTTACAGCCTTAGACACTCAATGGAGTCAATTTCAACTTGACAACAATGAGAGAGAAAGAACCAGGTCACAGGAGCCTTGTGCTGTGGTGCATGGGTTCATGTTGTTAACCAGAAAGTCACAATTCAAATCCACTAAGTACTCTGCAAGATAGTCATTTTCCTCCCAAAAGATTTATAGCCTTGGATATCTGAATATGAGTTGGAGCCCAATCAGTGAGTTTCAATCCCTTGCTATGCATCTGAGACTGGGACAATGAGCAAGGAAGACAAAGGGGAATTGATGCCTTTGAGTTGTAATGTCTGAGAAGAGACTGAATATTCCATGAACCGTCAAAAGAATAAAACATATATGTCTTGGAGAAGGTGCATCCAGAGTGTTCCTTGGAGGCAAAAATAACAAAGCTTTGTCTCACATTTTCTGGGCATGTTGCTCAGAGATGATTTTCCTTGGAGAAAGACAGCGTGCTTGGAAAGGTGGAGAGTCACTGAGAGTGGAAATCCCTTAATGTTATGGATTGACACAGTGACTGCAGCAATGGGCTCAAGTATGTCAGAGATTGTGAGAATGGCACAGGCTAGGATAGGGTTCAGATCTGTTCTTCATAGGGTTGCCAGGGATTGTACTTGATAGCACCTAACAACAGCAGTGGGTTTGGATTTAGCTTTAACAAGGTCACAATCAACAGAGTATAGAATGATAGTGGCAATTAAAATTGAGACACTTGATATTTTATTTCATACTGTTTGTTTAAAAATACAAAATATTTCAATGTTCTTTTTTTACTTTTTTGTGTTATATTGGTTTCCATACAAAATTCATATACACTGTGTTTCATTCATGTACATTGTGTTTCACCTATTCCTTCCTTAACATTGTGTTTATATGATCATTTTCATGTACTGTGTTTTACAAAATTAATCATCATAGATCTAAGCCCACTGTCACCTCATCTTTTGAAATCCCCATAAGATCTATCCAAATTCCTTCCAGCCCTTCTCTGCACACCAAACTCTGTGACCCCTTGATTTCCCTGCCCTCACTCAGCCCCTCTGTCTCTCTCCATTCCTCCATTGGACTTTTATCTACATTATACACGAGCAGCCAGGAAATTAAAAGATGTATTGAAATGGAAACGTCTACTGCTAGGGACCTATCCTATCCAAAGTACTAAGGAGCAATGGTGTCACTCTGGAGACTAAGGTGTGCCTGATCCAGGCCATGGTCTTTGCAATCACTTGCTATGCATCAGAGAGCAGGACAATGGCTAGGGAGGATAGAAGGAGAGTTGATGCCTTTGAGCTGTGGTACTGTAGAAGAGTATTAAATAGACCATGGACTGCTAAGAAAACAGATTTATCCTAGAGAGAGTTAAACCAGGCTGCTCCTTGGAGGCAAGGATTCTGAAGCTTTGTCTACAATACTTTGGACATGTTGCAAGAAGGGACCAGTCCTTGGAGAAGGACGTTATGCTTGGGAGGTTGGAGAAACAACATAGGAGAGGAAGACCCTCTATGAGGTTGACTGATTCAGTGACTGGGGTAATGGAGGTAGATGTGTCAAAGACAGTGCGATTGGCACAGAATAGAGCAGGGCTTAGGGCTGTTATACATAGGGTCAGTACGAGTCACAGGTGACTCAATGGTACTTAACAACAACAACACTAGTTATCTTTCCATTTTTACAATAATGATTTTATGCAGTATTTGTTCTTATGAGACTGAGTTAGTTCACTCTGCATAATGCTCTTCTGCCTCCCTCACATGATATAGTATTTTTTTCAAAATTGTTGCTACTAAATGCTTCATAGTATTCCATTGTATAAATATATCACAGTTTTTTAATCCATTCATTTGTTGAGGGACATTTGAACTGTTTTCTGAATTTGGAAAATATAAAAGATGAAGGCCTTCACCAGTCCTTTTCACTAGGAGTGTAAAACACAGTGGCTTGCCTAAAGTGGTTGTTACTCATGTCTTTGTTGGCAGGATTGAGGTCTGGCTTTCTCAGGGCTGAGACGTTGTGCTTTGCTCTGTCCTTTAGACACAGAAGACACACTTCAGCCTGTATCCCAGCTGCACTTTCTTGATCCAGCTGAGAACCCGGCAGTGAGCACTTCATCAGTACAATTTCCCTTTGTTAAGCGTCAGGTCTATAGCTCTGTTATTCTTCTGTGAGAACCACAAGTTTGTATTTAGCAGAGGTTATAAGAAATCTTGGTGATTCTGTGTTCTAAATGTCTCTCCCTCCACTACTGTTCTGTTCCAGTATCATATTTTTCTAGTGTACGTGAGGACAATGGATGCACCGGCACCCATTCTGTCTCCTTCCCTCATTGTCCCTGTTGACCTTTCAGGAACACATTTCAATCATAGATTTGATCACATCAGACCAATCTACACTATTCCCTCCCACCTCCCATATATCCCACCTGTTAAGACACCTCAATGGCTTCTCACTGGTAAAATAAAATAATAAATAATAATTAAGATAGTCTATATCTAGTTCTGGACTCTCTCTCCCCTCTGACCTTATCTTAAAGCACCTTTATTCTTGCTTTCTTTACTCCATTCTGAAAGTCCTCAAACTCCTCGTTTAATGCCATCTCGCTCTTATTCACCACGAGGTTTACTTCCTATACTTAGAAGACATTTTACATGACACTTCTAACAGTAGGGCTTTTATAAATTTATGTGATGATTTAATTAAGTAAGCTCTTTGAAAACACATATAAGTTCTTATACATGGTTTATTTCACATTTAACTGAGTAGGCCTATGTAAGAACAAAAAAAATGGAGCTTTTTCTTAAAAATAGACACAATTCTTGTGCCCTAAGGCAATAAGTTCCAATACTCACATAAATAAATTTAAGAGTTTTAGATAATTTTAAATTAAATTTTTTAAAACATCATTTATTGAATTTTCAGGTCAGTAAGCTTTTGTTATTAAGTTTTATTTCTTAGTTTTCTGTTTTTGAAACTTAAGCAGAAATCTTCCCCTGTATTAATCTATAAGTTTCCATACCTTAGATTATTTTTGTTGATAATATAATAAATGCCAAACCTTTTAAAAAATTATATAATTTTGCTGTGATTTCATTGACTGAGTTTCACTTCCCTTACATAGAAACCTACCACAAAATACAGATTAAGTGGTCAATTTAGTAAATACTACCCCACACAATTGGAAGCAGGAGTGGCATCATGCCTCTAAAAATTCTATGAACTTTGATAAATGTCAATAGTGTACCAGTGCAGCAAGCTCTAATAGTGCAGATCACAACATGCACAGGCAGGTCAGCAAGACAGAGCAGGTCACCCCAGCTTCTTACCTGCGCTTAGAACTAAGGCCACTGCACCTCCGCAGACGCTTTGTTAATTAACTCTTTCGGAACCCAAGGTCTGCCCAGACCTACTCTTGCTGTAGGCGTGAACCAGGTCCCCAAATTTGCCACAAAATAGGCACGGATGCTCCCTGCCAGGGACCCTCTCCACATTGCAGGTCAACCTCCAAACCTTGCAGAACTGCAGACAGTTTTCTGTTTTTGAACACCGTGGACTTTAAAAAAAATTATCTTGGACTTAAAGTTCTATCCAGCCTTTTTTCTGCACTTAGTTATAAATAAGCTCTGTCTTATTGTCTTCTTAATTTGTAGCTTAATTTTATTTCTTTCAGATTTTGACCATAGTTAAGTTTTAAGACATGATATTTAAAGAAATGTTGGAGGATGCTAGTGGGGAAAAGCAAAGAATTATTGGATTTATAAGAAGACGAAGAAGAGTCTAGTCAATAGCATGCTGATAAATATTTAGTAATAGACTCTATAGACAATTACATGTACCTTTGTATATGGATATGAGAGAGTATGTGTGTTTATGTGTAATGTGTGTTTGTATGTATATGTGTGGAGCTGGTAGCATTATAATTAACTGCTCAATTAGTTGTCAAAAGTCAATGGTTAAAATATACCAGGAGAAAAGACCTGACTCAACAATCTGCTATCATAAATATTGTTATTTTCTTGATTGTCATTGAATCAAGCATGACTCTTAGTGACCCTATGAACAAAAGACCTGAAAACTTTCTATAACTATCGTCCTTTCTCGAAGTTCACAGAGGTTCCAAAGGCATGTTTTTATAGCCTAGAAAATCCTATAAGGCAGTTTATTCTGTTCTTGTATTGGGTCCCTAGCACTGCTTTAACAGAAATATCACAAGTGAGTGACTTTAGCAAACAGACATTTATTCTCTCATATTTAGGAGGCTAGATATCTAAATTCAAGAAACTGGCTCTTGGAAAAAGTTTTCCTTCTGTCAGTCTGGAGAAAGGTTGTAGTTCCCTTCAACAGTTGTAGGTGTGGTATTCTTTGGAGATTTACAAATGCCTTCATTGTCCTCTGTGTCTAGAAGCTTCACAGAGCAGAGACCTTGATACAAAAGATGCACTCCATTTCTGGCTATTCTTTCTTTTCTTTTTTTTTTTTTTTAAATATTTTTTTTATTGGGAAAAACATATTGGGGGTACAAGGAGGTGAGGGTTGGGGGCAGAAGGGTGAGGATGGGCCAGAATAGAGTTGCAGAGCTGCACAGTTTGGTCGGTGGGGGGAGCAGGTGAAGGAAATAATGAGGGTCCAGTGGGGACCAGATGCTACAGAGGAATGACAAGCATTTTCCAATAGTAATTAAACCAACTGTCTTATTGATTTGGGAATTGGATGCCGACTCTCTGGCTTCTTCATGCTGAACAGGGGCATAGATATAAAGGGGGGAAGGGAGGACGCTTTATCACCTTACTGGTGGTCTTGGGTTACAGCTGCTTGCCTTCTTGCTCTGTTAGAAGATATTTTCCTGTCATTTGCTCCCCTCTGGACTGCAAAGTGTTTTCCCAGGTGGGTCCAGTGCGGATGGCTGGTTGAACCCAGAGGCTCCATCCTCCTTTGCTTCCTTAGCTGTCAGTTGTATTTCCTTTTTGTCACTGGCACTGGGTTCAGGGTCAATTATGGAGTAAAACTCAGAGTTAAGGTTACCTATAGGAAAGGGAGCAAACCTAGAGAGAACAAACTTGTGAGTTGCAAATAGAAGGGCTTTGAGGGTGTTGCTTTCAGGTTTACTGGGGGGGGGGAGTCGGGCGGGGGAGGGTGGCAGAATGTGGCCTAGGTAACATTCTCTGGATATCTTAGGCATTCTTTTTTTTTTTTCTCTCCTTCCCCACCCAGGGGTCAGATGGCACAATCTGGGGACTGAGGAGCTCACCCTGAGGGCCGCGACGGTTCGCTCCAAGCTGGGGGCCAAGCACAGACCACCCTGGGCAGAAGGCCGCGACGGCTCGCCCTGGGCAGGGGGCCGAGGGCAGCCCGCCCCGGGCAGAGGGCCATCACAGCTAAAGTAGTCTTTTTTTAAAAAAGAAGAAGAAAAAGTGTGTGTGTGTGTGTGTGTGTGTGTGTGTGTGTGTACCGTCAAATTGGATCTGACTGGTACAGCAGACTGCCTGTCCTTCTCCAGCAGAGCATGAAGTAGTCTGGGGTTCCCCCCCCCCCAGGTGCCTGTTGGGGCCTGGGTTTCAGCTGTCCACACAACAGCAGTGGGCAACGAGCTTAAAGCCCCTGATGGCTCTGGGAGCTGACTCTCACCAGTGCCTATGGATGATTATTCTTTCTTGATGATACTGATTTCACTCACTTTCTGTCTGCTTTCCTCTCCTCTTATCTCTTGTGAGGAAAAAGAAATTATGGGCCACACCCCAGGGTAATCTTATATCTTATATCTCTTATATCTTATCAGAGTTGTTATGCAATTACCAGTAGAAATTATCAAACAATATCATACTAAAGCAAAATCCTTCTGAAGATTATCCAAAAGTGGCTCTAACAGTACACCAACCAACAAAGAACTACTAGAAACTCAAGCTGGGTTTGGAAGAGGTTGTGGTAGTAGGGACATCATAGCAATGCCACATGGATCTTGGCTAAAAACAGAGAGTACCAGAGAAATGTCTATCTATGTTTCATTGATTATGCAAAGGCACTTGGCAGTGTGGATCACAACAAATTTTAGCTAACTTTGAGAAGAATGGGAATCCCAGAACACTTAATTGTGCTCATGCAAAACCTATACTTTGCCCCGGAAGCAGTGATCAGAACAGAGCAAGGAAACACTATATGGTTCAAAATCAGAAAGACAGTGTGTCAAAGATGTGTCTTGTCTCCATGCCTTTTCAATCTATTTGAGGAACAGATCATTCAAGAGGCTGGACTTGATAAGGAATAATGTGACATCAAGATTGGAGGAAGACTCATTAACAACCTGTGTTTTGTAGATGACACAACCTTGCGTGCCAAAACTGAGGAGGAACTGATACTTTTGATGCAGAAGATCAAGGACTGTAGTCTTCAATATGGATTTAAGATCAACATCAAGAAGACAAAGATTCTCACCCCTGGGCCAGTTAACTGCACCATGATAGATGTAGAAGAGACTGAGGTTGTTAACAATTTCAGCTTACTCAGTTTCACAATCAACATCACTGTCACCAGCTACTAGGAAATCAAAAGATGAATTGCATTAGGAAAATCTGCTGTCAGTGGCCTCTCCAGAGTACTGAAGAACAAAAATGTCAGTTTAGAGACCAAGGTGTGTCTGATCCAAGCAATGGTCTTTGCAATTACTTGCTATGCATCAAAGAATTGTACAGGGACTAAGGAAGACAGAATAATCAATGCCTTTGAGTTGTGGTGCTGGAGAATATTGAACATACAGTGGGCTATCAAGAGAACAAACAGGAATATGACAATAACAGTAACCCCACTTTTAATCCTCTTGCAGCTATTGGGTTTACCAGACAATGAGACCATTACATACCTTCTACATTATTTCCTTAAACACATGTGTTTGGGTGCACACAATTCAATCTGTGCAGCTCTATAGGGCCACTGTGAGTCATAATTGACTTAACAGCATTCAACAACAAAATATATATTCATACAAATGTGCTATAGATTTCATGTTTGTAAAGAATGTTAAATAGTAATTTATAAATAATAATAAAGCATTCAGTACTGTATATGTTAATTTCAAGGAAAATGCTCGTTTTAAATTGTCACCCATTTCTAAATGGTAAGTGAAAAAAATTATAGCTGCCTGAGATCAAATGATGAAAAAGTCTGGTTCAATCAAGACAGGGTTTTTACTTGGAATCCCAAGTGACATTGAATAATAAGAGAGCTGTAGCAAAGGGAACTGGGAAGAACCTTCAGAGACCAAGAAAGAGAGCATTCCCCCACTGTCACTGTTGACTCATAGCACCCTTCGATCTTGTTTCAGACACTGTAAATTGTCGTAGAAGGAAACTACAAATCTTTCTTGAGAGGTGCAGCTGGTGGATTTGAACCACCGGAGACACAGCCTTTTGTTTAGCAGCACAACATCCTAAAAACTACCCCACTAGAGCTCCAAGTCAAGAGGAAAAGTAAGCTTGGGGGAAGCAAGGTAATACAATAGAAGGTATAGTGGTTTGAAGATAGTATATTGGTTTAGTATCAAGAATCAGTTCCCTAACAGTAAATAAGCAAGAGTAAATGAGTGAATGAAGTTACACTTATATGGAAGAAGACTTTTTGGAGAAAATTTATTTTAAAAACAAAAAAGTGTGACTACAGAGGTTCCAGTAGTAGCATGTAAATGGGAGAATCACTTCCAAGTTCACGTGGACGAGATAATAATTTCTGTCTAGCGTTCAGTAATGTCTTTAGAGATGAGTAAAAAAAAAAAGAGATGCTTTTTCAGATCTCAATGCAAAAAAAGTAAATAATTTCCCATGAGCTATAGAAGGAGCCCTGCACGTGACAAACAGTTTGTGATCAGCTCATAACCTGAAGGTTGGAAGTTCAAACACAACCAAAAATTCTTTGCCAAATTGTACTGCAAATAACTTCTGTAAGATTCCAGTCTAAAGAGGGGAGGGAAGTCTATGGATTACATTTCTTCTTTGTAGAATATGAGGTTGCTACGTTTAAGTTTGACTCAACCTTGATTAGGTTTGGTTATTGGTTTGAGAGCTAGAGTTTGGACTTTGCAAAATTCATGCTTGCATAATAAAACCAGCCAAGTGAATCTGAAGTCATATTGGAGGCCAGGATATATGATTTGTCTTAAGATTATACCTATTGAAAGAAGAGTTGAGAATTTTAAGATCTGGAAAATAATATAAGACAACAGCACATCGTGTAATCATGTATATGTGCGTGTGCACACACGCGCACACACACACACACACACACACAGACGTGCTATTGCCCAATACCAGAACAACTGGGATAAAAAATGAGAAATGTAAAAAAAAAAAACAACAACAAAAAACAAATGGAGTAGATTTGCTACCATCTGGAATTGTCCTTGTAACCTTGTAACTTTAGCAGGCCGTTGCTGCCAAAGCTAAATATAGGAAGCCTTCTGTTTGAGAATATCAAATTACCCATCCTTCACACTTCACCTGTACACAAGAAACTGTATAATAACCATCCATGTCTCTTAGCAAGCATTTAAATTAAAAAGAAAAGGAAAACCAAGCAGTACCTTCAAGAAATACATACACCCTTCCTTATCTTTGATGGTGCTTTTCATTCTAAAATCTATTCAGAGATTAGTATTGTCACTTCAGGTTTTCCGTGAATGCTATTTGTTTGGTGTATTTTTTTTCCAGCCTTTGATTTTAAGTCTAACTTTCTCCTTGTTTATTAGATGTGTCTCTTGTAGACAATACATTAATGGACTTTGTTTTTATATCCATTCTACTACATTCCCCCCACCCCCTTGATTGGTGCATTTAGTCCATTCACTGTGTGATTATTGACAGGTCAGGCTTTATCTTTGCTATTTTGCTATATTTCATTTTTTGCTGTTTTTTTTTTGGGGGGGGGGTTTGCAATGGCCCATCCACTTTGTTCTGGTGTCTCTGTATGAATAACTTCCCTTAAGCGCAACAATGAATGAATGGAAAACCAATGTCTCTGTAAATTTTCATTAAAATTAATAATAATAAAAAATTCTCATGGGTTTGTTCTTGTTTTAACAAATTCCATAAGTTCTTTTTAAAGGATGTGATTTTCCCTTCATATTTGATGGATGATTTTATGCAAATCAATTTTTAAAAAACCATACTTTTTTTAAAGCCCCCAAATTTAAAAAAATATAAATACTTAGGCTATTTCACTAGAATTTCTGTCTAATGAATCCAAGAGTAAAGACTAATCCTTCTGAAATATTCCAGTTATCTAATGTTCGGATTTGCTTCTGACTTTGTCACTTAAATTGTACTGCAAGACACTGGATGCTTAGACAATCTTTTCTAATTTTATGGAAAAACTGACCTTTGTGGATCCTGTAATATCAGCACAAAAGTGGACAAAAAAATGCCCCAAAGACAGGCCAGGTGGACAATGTGCTTACTTCATCTCATCTAAGGTGATTGTAGTGTCTCAATTCGATCTTTTGACATTTAAAGATTTCACAATCCCTTTAAAAAGAATTGCTTTCATTACACACCCCTCAATTTTCAATGTTGAATGTTTATTTGTTTTTTCTAATATCTTTATCACTGTGTCAAAGAAGGCCTGGTGGTGCTGCAGACAGAGCACTCAGCTACTAACTAAAATGTTGGCATCCTCAGCTCCACAGAGAAACGGTGAAGTAAGCAGTCTGTTTTCATAAATATTTGACACCTTGGAAACCCCATGGACAGTTGTACCCTGTCCTACAGGGTGGCCACAAGTCAGAATCAATCCCAGAGCAGTGGGTTTGGTTTTGTGTCACCTTGTTTTGCTCTGGCAAGGACGCCATCTTGCCCTTGGCACTGATCCAGTCTGGCAGAAGTAGGGCTGGCTAAAAATAGCAGCAGCACAGGCAGCCGGGGCTTCCCTGTCACTATGAGAATGCTTCTGTGTGGGTTCCCCCCCCCCACTCCTGCCCAATAATGTGGTATAGCTTTATTGCAAGTCTGCAAAACATAAACCCTCTGCTGTCCAGGTGATTCTGACTTGCATTGACTCTACAGGAAAGAACAGAACTCTCCGGTGGGGTTTTGAAGACTGTAAATCTTCCTGAAAGAAGCCTGACGTGTCTTTCTCCCATTTCAGTGCTGGTGAGTTTTAGCCAATTATCAATTATTCACCTAGCTCTTTGATCCTTGTACCACCAACTTCTCTTGATTCCAGTAAGAAATATGGATCTAAGCGGATAAGTAAGGAACATAAGCTAAAACTATAAATCATAATGACCTTCTGTGTTATAATGTCACCTGCTTCCCACAGTTTAAATACATACTCACACACTATACATATAAAAATATTTCCAGCTTATATAAATATAAAATACTTTCTTATATATTTACATATATAAATATATATCATTAATCCAACATAATACAAGCAATTTTTCTAGTAGCATACCTGGCCAATTCTCAGCATGTTTTCTGCACTCAGGCCAAGTGTTATTAGGTTCCTTTGGCATCACTGCAATTTCTATTTCCTCTAACATCTTTGTGTCTCAAGCGTCTGACATATGGTAAGTACTGAATACATTTCAACTCTTATCTGCTGATTATATCAGTCAGTTTAGTCTAGATTCTACTGCAACAGCAAGTAAATCCAGCAGTGTAATTCTTATCATACTTTATGCCCACCAGGGTCAAAGTGGCTCTCTGTTAATATCATTTCTTCTGTTGCCCAGAAGAGGACACACACACATTAATCTGACATCAGCAAGCTTAGGAAATCTGCTTCCAAGTAGAGATACTAACCATCACACATATTCACTTCTTTTCAGCTCCAACAAATGGAACACACTTATCCAGTGCTTCCAAAAATAATCTGATAGTCTGGCATCAAGTTGAAAGTCAAGAGCTAGTAGTGGTTTTTACACTGGGTCTAGAGATCTATGAGTAAATTATCAATCTTATTTTCAATGACAAAAAAAGCTATAGCTAAGAGTAGATTCCAGATTATAACAACCCCTTGTGTGTTTCTGAGTTGAATTGTCTTCCATAGGGTTTTCAATAACCAATATTTTTTTTCTTTTAGAAGTACATTGCCAAGTTTTTCTACAGTGATTCCTTCAAAAGACTCCAATCTTTCACTTACCATGTTAAGGAGGTCTCGTGTCCTAGTGGTAAGAAATTGAGCTGCAATCCTAAAGGTTCAAAGCTACTAGCTCTTCTACAGGAGAAAGATGAGCAGTCTACTTGTGCAAATAACTGCCTCTGAAAACCTGCTGGAGGGTCAGCGATGGGTCAGTTCTTACTTAAAGGCACATAGCACACAACAACAACAACAACCTATTCAACATGACACTGCCTACTGACATCAAAACTATAAACAAACAATAACAATGATTCCAAGTAGGAATCACCTCATAGGTGACCCTCCAGCAAGCTTTCAGAAAGTGTCCATTGCACTAGAGATTTCCCAGCTTTCTGCCTCAGAGCAGCTGGTAGACTCCAACCAGCTCATACCTACTAGGTCACAAAAGCTCAATACTGTACACACCCAATAAACTATAGTTGAGCAGAATCAGAGCAGCCACAATAATAATAATAACATTCAGAAGAGGGGAACTACAGTGCCACTAACCCATGAAGTTCGGAAGTAATACTTGCAAGTTGTTGTTAGGTGTTCTTGAGCCTATTTTTTTAACATGTTCCAGAGTAATACAGAGTATTCTAGGCTTTAAGAAGCAATGTGGTTCCTGCATTCTTGACTTTTACCTTGACTAATTAATAATTCGTTTTCTTCGTCAGACCATCTTAGTGAGTTATAACCCTCAGGAGTTATAAATGAGAATCATTTGCCTTTCTCAATTCTTTCAGCTCCTCATATTAAAAAAAAGCTTGATTTTATTTCCTTTCAGTTTCTTTTCATTCCTTCTTACAAACTGGTTGATATTTTCTTTTCTGTCAAACACGTGTAGAGAGTAGCAGCAAGTTAAAAACCTTCTTTATTTTCCCAAATTCTTGAAGCAAAGCAGAGTTCATTAAGAGTATTATTTGTCCTTGGAAATTTTAAAAAGAGAAGTTTCTCTTTTTAAAAAAATTCATTGATGTTTTAATTAAAGTTTACAGAAAACTTGAATTTCTAGTCATTCATTGTTGAATTTTTTCCTCCCTACCCACTCCCCAGTTTTCTTTTTTCTTGAGAAAAGATTCTTTCATTGTTGCACAATTTCTTACCCCCTCCAAGACCCCCAGTCTACTTTGCAATGCATCTCTTATTCTGGACTGTTGTCATGCAAATAATATCAAATCATATATTCCTTTTATAAACAGTTTTTTTCCTTATCTATTTCAATGCAGTGTTCATTATTTATCCACTCTTTTCTTAGTTTCCCCCTAAATCCCATGTCAGGCCCGTTTTATAACAATGGCATTATGTAGGATTTGTCCTTTTATGACTGAGATAGTTCATTCAGCATAATATTTCAGCATAATGGGGTCACCATTTTGTATAATATTTTATTAGTTCCTTGTTTTTCAGCGCTATGTAGTATGCTATTGTGTGAATATACCACAGCTTCTCTATTCATTCATTTGTTGACGGGCATTTGAGTTGCTTCCATTTATCTGCTATTGTGAACAACGCAGCAATAAACCTGGGTGTGCATATAACTATTTGGGTGGAATTTCTGGTTTCTCTAGGTTTTATTCCCAGTAGTGGAATTGTTGGGTCAAATGGTATTTCTGTTTCCAACTCTTTGGAAAAGCACCATATTAAAAGGCAACAGTTTCATGAATAATTTTATGATCAATCTCAAATAACTGTTCCTTCATACCCATTTCTTGGCTTTGAATTTATTGCCACATATTTTAGTTTTCTTGTTTGGGCACAATCCTTCTAAACGTCAGAGTACGATTAATTACACTTGAGTATACAGTGTCCAAATCTTAAACATTTCAGTGACATAGAATTAAAACACTATAGAAGGACCTCTGGTGTATTTTTATTCTAAAGCATTACATGTTAGACTGTTATTGAAAGGTCAAGGTTTTGGATCCACGAGCCATACCACAGTGGAAAGATGAGACAGACTACTTCTTTGGACACCAGATGAAAGATTATTATAAGTGGGAATAATTTCAATGGTGGTGGGTTTGATTTTAGGTTTGGGGTTTTCAGTATTTATTATGGCTTCTATTGTGCATACATAGTCATTGTTAGGAGCTGTCAGGTCAACTACAACTCTTAGTGACCCTGTGAATAACAGATAGGAGCTTTCCCCTATCCTGCATCATCTTGACAATAACAATCAAGTTCAAGTCTGTTGTGGCAGTCACTGGGTCAATTCATCTTGTTGAAAGTCTTCCTTTCTTTCTCTGACCCTCTACAGTTCTGGGTATGATATCTCTCTCCAAGCATTGATTCCCTATTGAGTATATGCCCAAGTAAATGAGATGAAGTTTCAACATCCTTGCCTCGAAGGAGCACTCTAGTTGCATTTCCTTCAAGACAGATTTTTTTTTATTCATTTTGCCTTCCATTTTCCTCACCAATACCAAAATTCAAATTTTTCTTTGGCCTTCATTATTAATTGTCCAACTTTCTGATGCGTAAGAAGTCTCCATAGAGAGTTAGCTAATTGTAGCACCATTGGTGGCTCATGTTTCCATATTTGTTTCAGGACTTGGAGTGATGGAGCAGTTCATAGTCCCTTGACACCCTTGTCACAGAGAAGAAAGAGAACATAGCAAACTACGTACTAGTTTTTAAAGCTACAATCAGGAAGTAAAAAAATTTATTAACTTGAGCAAACTACATGGCCAAGCCTGACATTAATGAAATAAAGAAGTAAAATCTTTTCCTGGGAAGAGTAAATTGGGGACAATACCATTTCCCCTAATTAGATGAGAATTTTGTTTCATGATATTTTTCACACAACATTATACATAAATGTAATGTAGAAAATTAGAAAATGGACTTGAGAATAAAATTGCCTTCATAATCCTATCCTGTAACACACTACAAATGAATTTTCTCCTCACTACGATTCTGCTCCCTGTCTCTAACATTAGGATACAAATAAATTTATTTTGTGAAAATAGGTAGAAATGAAGTGAAATAATGAATACAAACCTTTAGAAGAGTGTCCTGTACTCAGTAAGAGCTTAACAAATATAAGCTATCATTAATACTTGGCACAAGGTTGGTACTAATATAGTTGTTAGTGTTTGGAGTCCTTTAGCTGACTATAAATGACAGAATGACATCCTTTTCAACCCTACACTATCTCCACAATTGCTAATAAGCTAAAGCCCATTGCTACATTCACTGTGCCAATGTGACCTTCCATGCACAATGATTTAATAAAGTAATGATCTGTTCTCATTTTGTCTACATCTTTGATAAATTCTGTAAATGCTAAATAAAAGCTGTTGTTATATGCCATTGACGCGCTGGCAACTCTTAGCGACCTTACATAAAACAGGTCTGAACTTCGCTGTATCCCTGAACCAACTCCATTGTCTCCAATACCTCACATTCATTGCCCCGTGCACTGTGTCAACCCATCTCATCCAGAGTCCCTCTCTTGCACTGTCCCTCCACCCTCCCAAGCACAATGTCCCTCTCCAAAGATGGGTCCCTCCTTGCAATATGTCCAAAGTATGTCAGGCAGACCTTCAGAAACCTTGCCTCCAATGAACAGCCTGGTTTCACCCTTCGGGGATGGACTTGTTTGTTCTCTTAACTGTCCATAGTACATTCAATACACTTCTCCAGCACTACAACTCAAAGGCATCAATTCTTCCTGTCATCCTTAGTCATTGTCAAGCTCTCTGATGAATAGCAAGTAATTGCAAAGACCATGGCCTAGATCAGGTACACCTTAGTTTCTAGACCTGTTTGTTCTCTTAGCAGTCCCTTGTATATTCAATACTCATCTCCAGCACCACAACTCAAAGGCATCAATTCTCATTCTATCATTCCTTGTCCAGCTTTCTGAGGCATAGCAAATAATTATGAAGACCATGGCCTGGATCAGATGAGAAGAAAATATTAATTTTTCTTCTCAAAATATGTTAAATATGTTGCTGTTGCTGTTGTTCTTGTTCTTGTTGTTGTTAAGTGCTATTGAGTTGTAGGTGACTCATCGCAATTCTATGAACGAAAGACCTGAACACTTGTATAACTTTCATCCTTTCTCCAGATTCATAGGGTTTCTGAAGGCAAGCTATTTCTTAAGTGGATGCCACTCTGCTTTCCAAGCTTGTCATAATCAGGGAGCTCCAGCAAAGACTGTCCACCATAGGTAACCATTCTCGCATTTGACACATCAGTGTCACAGTGTTCAGCTTCACAGCAACCATGAGTTACCTCAGTACAGCAAATGGACAGATCAGTGCTATACCATTTAGAAGAATGTTTGATTAAAAACAATTAAAACAAGGCCTGAGGGACACATGTAGGAGAAAAATTCATTCACTAATTACCCTAAAAACCAATCTAATGGTCACTATACTGTTGATTAGTGACTAGAAGGGAGTAATGCCTACATATAAACTACAAAGTTGCAGAGGCAAACTACAAGAGTTAAAACTTATACTTGATAAGGAAGTCTTCTTCAAAATTGTATTTCTAGGCTAAGAGGAGGGTTCCAACCTAAAAGGAGTCCCCCTTCTATTGTCCTTTAATAATAATATTAGTAAATAAATGTTAGTTTTCTATTGCTTTCTTGCCTGTGCGTGTTCATCATCTTGGAGTGAAGATGATATCAGAGGGGCCAACACTAGAACAAATCCAAATGTCTGCACTATTTTCCAGGTGAGCCATATGGATGTTCTATCATCCAGCAATACCGAAACTGCATTAACCAAATGCATTTTCATGACAGTGAAATCCATTTCATACAAGTATTTTCTTTTATACATTATTTTAGATAATCTTTAAGATTATTTAGTTAATTTCTTAAGAATAGTTCACTCTGTATACAATGAAATAGATAGTATATTTAAAAAGATTCTTCTCTGGTGTCTAAATTCAAGAAATAATTGAAGCCGAAAAACAAAACAAGGTTAATGAATTATTTGGAACATTGATCAAATGAACCGGAGAGCTGCCAAGTTCCCAATTCAATTTGAGTTTTATAGATCCAACTGTTCTCATTTTGGCTAGCAATTTAGATCTATGTATTTATGGAATCTTAGCACTGGCTATGTGCTGTGTTTTGAAGAACCTAATTGCTCTTTGGTAAGTATTTTAAGGACCAAGCAAAACTGACCAAATATGTAGGTAAGATGCATTAATAATAATTGGTAGCTAGAATGCAAAAGAGAAAAACTAAGTAGAAGGCTTAGGAGTTGGAAATTGTGAACTTGGGGACAGAAATGAGGCTAGAGATAGAATAATTGAAATTTGAACTTTGAATGATTTATTCATAGGAAATACTTTAAAAAAAATATAGATAGCAATTGTACACATGACCTTCACTCCAAGGAATGCACAGGAATCAGATTGACTACATTTGTGAAAGAATCACTGGAGAGGCTCAATATCAGAAGTCAAAACCAGATCAGGTGCTGGCTATGGAACAGACCACAGTCATGCAGAAGTTCATGTACTCATGTACGAGTTCAAATTGAAGCCGAGGAAAATTAAGACAACTCCATAAGAACCAAAATATGACTTTAAGTCTTTGTCACCTGAGTTTAAAAACCATCCTCAGAATAGGTTCAAGATATTGAACACTAAAGGTTAGATGAATTGTGGAGTGGCATCAAAGGTATCTCATATGAAGACAACAAAAGAGAAAGAAAAGACCAAAATAGATACCAGGAAAGACTGACAATTACAATAAAGTGTTGAGAAGGAAAAAAAAAGGCAGGGGGAAGAGATACTTAAGTAAAAGATACTGAACAAAACATTTCATAGGGCTGCTAGAGAAGACAAAACTAAATATTATAATGGAATATCCAAAGAGCTAGATTTGGAGAAAAAAAAAAGGAATAAAAAAAGGAAAAAGTCAATTGGCATTTCCTTAGGAGAAATAACTAAAAAACAAATTCAAACCTCAAGTCACAATACTGGAAAAGGCTATGAGAAAAGTCTTGAAATGATTCAGGAGACATCAAAACAAGATGGAGAGGAAAAAAGAAGATGAAGAGAGAACATGGAGTCACTGCACAATAAATAAAAATACTGTGTGGATCACAGCAAGCTGTGGCTGACTCTGAGAAGAATGGGGATCCCAGAACATTGGATTGTGCTTATGCGAAACCTATACTTGGACCAAGATACAGTTGCCAGAACAGAGCAAGGAAACACTGCATGGTTCAAAATCGGGAAGGGTGTATGCCAGGGATGTGTTCTGTCTCCATATTTTTTCAATCTGTATGCAGAACAGATTATCCAGGACACTGGGCTGCATAAGGAGGAATGTGGCATCAGGGTTGGTGAAAGATTCATCAACAACCTATGTTATGCAGACGACACAACCCTGCTTGCCAAAACTGAGCAGGACCTGAAGCACTTGCTGCAAAAGGTCAAGTACTGCAGCCTTCAATACAGATTGAAGCTCAACATCAAGAAAACAAAGATCCTCAGCACTGAGCCAATTGCCAGCATCAGTATGGATGGTGAAGAGATTGAGATAGTTAACAGTTTTCATTTGCTTGGCTCCACAATCAACACTCTTGGTACCAGCAGCCAGGATATCAAGAGACTAATTTCATTGGGAAAGTCAGCTGTCAGGGATCTCTCCAGAGTACTGAAGTGCAATGACCTCAGGCTGGAGACTAAGGTTCACCTGATCCAGGCTATAATCTTCGCAATGTTGTGCTATGCATTGGAGAGCTGGACAGTTACTAGAGATGATAGAAGGAGAATTGATGACTTTGAGCTTTGGTACTGGAGAAGAGTGTTGACTATACCATGGACTGCTAGGAGATTAAACACATTTGTCCTGGAGAGGGTGAAGCCAGGCTGCTTCTTACAGTCAAGGATTCTGAAGCTTCATTTGACATACTTTGTGCATATTGTAAGGAGGGATCATTCCTTGGAGAGAGACATCATGTTTGGAAGAGTGGAGGGACAGCTCAGGAGAGAAAGACTCTCAATGAGATGGATTGAGTCAGTGATTGGGGTAGTGGGAGTAGATGTGTCAAAGAAAATGAGGTTAGCACAGGATAGATCAGGGTTTAGGGCTCTTGTACATAAGGTCACTATAAACCGCAAGAGACTTGAAAGCAAATAACAACAGTATAAAATAAAGAGCCTATAGTCATAAGGGAAGAAGTTCAAGCTGTATTGAAGTCATTGGCAAAATATAAGGCCGAGGAATAGACAGGATACCAATTAACATGTTTCAGTTAATAGAACTTATGTGCTCATCATTTGACATCAGTAATGATATTTCTGGTGTCATGCCCTCTTCTAAACCAACCTGAACTTATGATAGCTCTCTCTCAATGTACTGTTCTAACTATCTTTGTATGATCTTCAGCAATATTTTGCTTGCATGTGATATTGATATTTTTCAATAATTTCCATATTCTGTTGATGTCAAAAGGATCTTGGCTAAGAATACCAGACTAGAATATCTGTTTGTATTTTGTAGATTATGCAAAGGCATTTGACAGCATAGGTCATAGCAAACTATGGCTAACATTGAAAAGAGTGAGAATTACAGAACCCTTAATTATGCTTACACAAAATCTATACACAGACCTAGAAGCTGTTGTCCAAACAGAGCTTTAAAAATCAAGAAAGGTGTATGTCAGGGCTGTATATTTTCTCCATAATTATTCAATCTGTATGCTGAGCAATTAATTTGAGAAGGACTTTATGAAGAATGCTATAGACTTTGTTAAGAAGAATGCATACGGATTAAAGGAAGCCTCATTAGCAGCCTACAGTATGGAGATGACAAAACCTTGCTTGATGAAAGTGATGAAGGCTTGAAGCACTTTCTCTAGTGGACTGTACCCTTCAATATGGATTACATCTCAACATCAAGAAAACAAAAATCTTCATCACTGGGCCAATAGGCAACATCATAAAAGATAGCAAAAAGATTGAAATCGTCAACAATTTGATCTTGCTTGGATCCACAGTCAACATCCTTGATACCTGCAGTCAGGAAATCAGGAGATGTATAGTATTTGAGCAAGTTTAGTGTCAGGGATCTTTTCAAAGTCCTGAAGAGGAAATAATGTCAGTTTAAAGATTAAAATACGTCTGTTTCAAGCCATAGTCTTTCCTATCATCTGAGATCTGGACAATGATTACAGATGACAGGAGAAGAACTGATGCCTTTGAGTATTGGTATTGGGAAAAAGTGCTAAATATTCAATGGGCTGTCGAAAGAACAAACATATATGTCTTGGAGACAATGCAATGAGAGTGCTCCTTGGAGGCAGAAATGGCAAAACTTCATATAATATACTTTGAAAATGTTGAGAGAGGCTATTCTTTGGAAAGGAACATCAAGTTTGGAAAGGTAGAGGATCAGTTAAAGAAAGGAAGATTCTCAATGAGATGGATTGAAACACTGTGTTAGACAATGGGCTCAAATATGTCAGGGATGATGAGAATGGTGCAGGCTTGGAGAGCATTCAGATCTGTTGTACATAGGGTTGCTATGAGTTGTACTTGACTAGTGTTGTTATTGAGTACTGCCAAGTCAGAACCAACCCATAGCTGACCCTCCATTAGGCTTTCAGAGGCAGTTTAATCACATGGGAGGAGATTGCCCACCTTTCTCCAGTGGAACAGTTGGTGGATTTGAACCATGTGCTTTTGGGACTGCAGTGTAGTTTCTTGTCACTAGACCAACAATGGAAACATAACAACAAATGTAAAACAAACATTGGATTTCTAAGGAAAAAAATATGACATATATCCTCCCAAGGGATTTATAGTCTCTGAAAACCCAGTGAAGTGTTAGCTATGGGTCAGTTCTGACTCTACAATACACAACAACATATATATTTAATTTTAACATATCTTTAGTCTATAAACTTAATACTTAGTACATGCTATTGTTGTTGTTAAAAATAGTAAGAACACAAAGTAGTCATTGACTTCCAGATAATTTTTTATACCTTCTAAAACTCCAAGTAGAGAAGGTTCAGAAGCCCATCTCATCCTACAAGGTTGGAAGTCTTTTTCTCTGCTTATTAGTACTATAACAATAATGTCATGGATTAAATTGTGTCCTTCACAAACATGTGTCATGAGAAATATACAACCAAAATTGAATGGATTGAGAAATGGTGGTACATTCACCCAATGAAATACTATGCAGCACTCAGGAACAACTATTTTTTTTAAAAGCTGCATAATTTGGGAGATACTGGAAGAGCATTATGCTGAGTGTACTAACTTGGTCTCATAAGGACAAATACTGCGTAAGACCATTATTATAAAAATAGAAGAATAACTAGTAAAATATCCATGGGATCCCAAGGGGAAAGGAGTGGGAGCAGAAGGGTGAGGATGGGTAGGTGCAAAAGCACAGGGATGCACAGTTTGGGTGGTGGAGGAAGTGAATGAAGGAAATGGGAAGGATCTGGGTGAAAAGAGAGGGTAATGATGGACAAGGTCCAATGGTGATTAATTTTATAAAACAATGCTTGAGAATGATTGTATGAAACACAATATGAAGAATAGTGTGAAACACAATGTATATGAAATCTGTAAGCAAACCAATATAATTTTTTTAAAAAAAAATGTGTCAACTTGCCTGGGAATTTATTCTCAGAATTATGTAATTATTCTGAGTTGGTAATCTGAAACTCTATCATGCGAATGAGGTGGTTATATAATAACTTAAACAGTCACTCCTCATGGTACAATCTGATATGATCAGCCCATCAGTTGCAAGGGTAAATGTTTTTGGGTGCCATCAAGTCAGAGCTAACTCACAGCTGACCCTCCAGAGGCTTTTTAGAAGCTCTAGATTGTTCAAGAGAAGATTGTCCGTCTTTCCCTCTTGAAGCAGCTGGTGGATTAGAACACCCTGCTGTTGAATTCACAGCACAATTCTCTTTTTTTTTATCTTCAATCTTGTGAACTTTGTGTGATTGCCTTTATGGTCCACTTGTATAATTCAAGATACTCTGAGTAATAATTCATAATCTTTAACCAAATAACATTTGTAAATTTTTTTGTCCCTTCCCCTTCTTTTCTTCCTTTATTATGCAATGTAATGTTCATAATACACAGAATGTAACATCATTTTTGAGGATAGGATAAATTTTTCAGTCTATCTTCCAGTGTTAACACAGCTTTATTATTTTTATTCATTAGTTTTACTTTCCAGATATATTTTTACTTCTGTAATTTGTTTTCTCTAGCAGGTGCATTCAGATATTAGTATTTCCACTTTTGCATGTTGTTATTGTTCTCATGACTATTATTTTTACATGACTCTTTATACACTAGGGCCACCAAAGCCACCTAAGAGTAGAATAATATAATGAATCAGATCATAGTTTTACTGCTATAAAAGCATTTCTCCAGGCTGTGGCCTTGCCTTACAAGAAAATAAAAAGAAGGAAGGGACTGCTTTAATAGATCATGAGATTCTGAACACCTAGCCAAAGTTAAGAAAGCAACAAAGCTTTACCATGTAGCCAAGGCATCAGCTAGTACTTCAATCACTCTAACCCTGAGGGGAAGCAGAGATCACAAAGACTGGGCAAGAGAATTACACAAAGTTCATTGCGATTGGCAGTTGAGATAGATTTCTTTCACATCCAGAAGTCATTATTGTTTCTGACTTCTCGTGGGTGTTCAGGCCCCAGCCCAGGTACAGGATGTGGTCAGGGAGCAATAACCAAGTTGGGTCAGCATGTACCAGAACATAAAGCTCAGCAAAATATATTATTGCCAAAATTATTGAGACGTGCATTTCTTAAAATGACAGTCAGAACAAAATGGCTTTCCCGATGCTAATATATAAAACGGTTATTCTAATGCTTAAATTGTAAGTTGCTACTACAGGACTGGAGCACCAAGGAAGACAAGCAAGGAGAGAAGTGAGAGTCCTGCAGAGTGTGGTTCCTGCACTGCAAATTTCTAAAATAAGAAAACACATTGAGAAAGTCTTTCCCTGGAGCCAGCACCCTAAATTTAGACTTAAAGCCTTACAAACTAAGAGAAATTTCTATTTGTTACAACAATCTACTTGTGATATTTCTGTGATAGTAGTTTTAAAATAACTAAGAGAATTTGGCTAACCTGGTTTGTGGAGAATTGGTTACCAACTCAGTGGTGATGCCCCTGTTGTGATTTGAATCCATCAGTGGCTGGATGGGAGAAAGATGGCAAATTTTGTCCTTTGTGACTTACAACCATGAGAACTCACTGGAGGGTCAACTAAGAGTCTCTTCTGATTCAACCACAATGAATGCATAAGATAACTAAAAGTAACAATATAGATTACTTTTCTCCAATGGACACTATGTTAACTGTGATCCTCAAAATTTATAAAAATAGATTGGATATAGTTCTGTCTGTGATCATCTGTACTCATCTTTTAAGGTACCTCATTGAATGTTAACCACCAGCCTTTTGGATCGTAGTCAAGGGCTTCTTTTATTCCTTACCTTTTCTCTATTTTCAAATCCTACTTAGAGGCTAAGTAAACTCTAGACTTACTTAGCCAAGGATAGGTATTAAGAACTTAGTTCTCTTTTTTCATGTTTCTAGTATTCTATTTTTTACTTCAACAACCAATAAACATTATGAGCTTTAATCCTATGCCCTCATTAACTGCTTAAAAT
This sequence comes from Elephantulus edwardii, assembly GCF_000299155.1. Lineage (NCBI taxonomy): Eukaryota > Metazoa > Chordata > Mammalia > Macroscelidea > Macroscelididae > Elephantulus > Elephantulus edwardii. Next base: position 33,105,757 of record NW_006399758.1, on the reverse strand, counting down.
ATAGTGACAACCACAATACAGTCCCTTACATTTAAGAAGCCAAGTTAGTTGCTTCAAATAACCCCCAGGACTAGACAGACCTACATATTTATTTAAATATTTCTCTTAGAAAGTTCAAGTCTGTTATCTCAGCACTAAGTCTGGTAGTAAAAAGAAAAATAAATTTATTTAAAGTTTATGCCCAACTGCTTCTTTTCTTCACAGAATACAATTAATTTCTCATGAGATTTTTCAGCATTTCCTGTTCTCAGTTGAGTTTGGAATAACTTGAACTCAGATGACCCTTGTATTCTGGTGAATTCATTCTCATTTTGTCTTATATCAAAATAAGAAGGAAAAAGAGAAAAAAAGGAGAGAGATAACCAAACTATACTCATTCATATTTATTCCAATCTAAAGAAATATTGAGAATTAGGGCTTTTTATTCCACCACAGTTCTTTGATTTTCATTAGGTTGTGGTTGGTGGTTGTTGTTAGGCGCTGTTCAGTCAAGTCTGACTCAGAAATTCTATGAACAGATCTGAACCCTGTCCTATCCTGTGCCAATATTGCAATTTCTGACACGTCAGCGCATTGCTACAGTCACTATATCAATCCATCTGCATGAAGGACTTTCTCTATTCTGCCATCCCTCCATATTTCCAACCATAAAGTCCTTCTCCAAGTAATAGCCTTCCCTAGCAACATGCCCAATGTATATGAGATGTAGCTTCTCGATACTTGTTTCCAAAATGCAATCTGGCTTTACCTCCAGGACGTCTGTTTGTTTTTTGCAAGTCTGTGGGATACTCAGTGCTCTCCTCCAATACCATAGTTCAAAGGCATCAGTTTTCTTCTGCCTTCCTTATTAATTGTCCAGCTTTCATATACATGGCAAGAGACTGAAAAGGCCATGGACTGAATCAGGGCCACCTTAGTCCTCAAACTAATACCATAGCTCCTCAGTATTTGGAGTGGTCCTCACTGTAGACTTTTCTAGTACAATGCATCTCCTGATATTCTAACTGTGATACCAAGTGCTTTCAGTATGAATCCGAGTAAGATGAAGTAATTGACAATTTCAACCCTTTCTCCATCTGTTATGATGTTGTCTATAGGTTCAATGGTGAGAAATTTTGTTTTCTTGAAACTGAAATGCAATCTATATTGAAGGCTGAAGTGTTAGATCTTCTGCAGAAAATGTTTCAATTCCTCCTCACTTTCCACAAACAAAGTTGTATCATCTGCGCACCGAAGGTTATTGATGAATCTTCCTCATCAACTATTACATGATTTAAAATTAAGAAAGGTGTGTCATTCTTATATAATCTGTATACTGAGCAAATTATGCAAGAAGCTGGACTTTATGAAGGGGAAAATGTATTTTGTTAGATAGCTTCATTATTTTAATAATTTTTACGAGGTTAAAATAGAGAAAAAGAATTTCTACAGTATTTTATTTGTAGACTCCTGTTTGCAGATGATTCTAAGAGTATTTTTAAAAACTCCATTATGTTTCAGTGAGGGCAGTGTCTCTGGTTTCCATAGTGATATTCAAAATGAGTGTAGGTGCAATAAAAAGAATGATTACATTAATAGTTGGTTTTGCATTTCTGTTGAATATGAGGGTTGCCCAATGTTTTAAAATAATTGAGGTATTTTTTAAAGTCCTCCTTCCTTAATGAATACATTTTAACATCAGATGTCTCTTTTATGAAGTGAGTAATAAGACCCACTTTTCTTGAAAATTAAAGACGTTTCAAAGACAACTAAAAGTTATTCTGGTCATACTTTACTTTTCTAAAGATCATGTGAATCATTACTTCAAGCAGTTACTCAGAAACGACTTCTTAAATAGCGGTGCTCAGGACTTTACAAGGAAGAGGAATGAGAATGAAATGTATAAGCAGAAACAAAATAAGGAGATTCGTGCTCTTGAAAAACTCACCACAGTTTTCAGTTTCATGATGGAATCTAGCCAGTGGTTCTGGATGGGAGTTAATTTCCATGGAGGTAACAACAGTTATGTAGCATATGAAATCATGGAGAGTGAATAAAATAGCTGAGTACTTTAAAAGAATCCCTTAGGATATTGTTCTTTTCTCTACTCAAATACTATGTGGAATTGGCTCACAGAAAAGTCAACTACCTGTTGTGGGAAATGAATTATTACCAAACATTTCAGAAGCAAGTAGAATCAGCAATGTTTCTTGCAGCATTTATTCAGTAAATAATTATTCTCCACCCCCCAACTGTTCTCTTAGCATTCTCATTAATTCAATGAACAATGGTTTCTAGAAGAAAACAAATCCAATCTTCTGTATTAGCCAGAGGGTAAGTGAAGGAGAGAAACCCTCAATGAGATGGATTTAATGTAAGTTATAGTCGCAGGGAACACTGATGGGTAGGGAGTTGTGACAGAAAATCTCCTCCCATATGATTAATAGCCTCTGAAAACCTGCTGGAGGGTCAGCTATGATTCCCTCTGACTTCAAGGCAATGCCTTAGGCATGATAGTAAATTTGTGACTACATTACCCTACATCATTATATTTTAAGTAATTCATTGCTGTTGCTGTTGTTGATTGCCTACCCTATGAACAAGAGGCTTGAAGCCCCTCTACAACTATGGACATTTATCAAAGATCATAGAGTTTCCAGAGGCATGTTATTTGGGAAGTGGATGCCACTATTATTAGAGTTTATTCAAGTTCATCCTACCAATGACAGTAGTTAGTATACCTATTCCTCACTTATATGTTGTTACCTGACATTTCACATTTAGGTTATTTGTGAAAAATTTACTTTACCTAGCTGTGGTGCTGGAGAAGAGTATTGAATGTACCATGGACTGCCAAGAAAACAAACAGATTCATCTTGAAGAGGATTAAACCAAGCTACTCCTTGGAGGCAAAGATTCTGGGGCTTCGTCTGACATACTTTGGACATGTTGCAAGGAGAGATGGGTCTTTGGAGAGGGACATCATGCTGGGTAGAGTAGAGGGACGGCGCAGGAGGGGAAGACCCTCTATGAGGTAGATTGATTCAGTGACTGGGGTAATCAGGATGGGTGTGTTAGAGGCAATGTGATTGGCACAGGATAGAGCAGAGTTTAGGGCTGTTGTTGTACATAGGGTCGCTAAGAGTCTCAAACGACTCGATGGCACATAACAACAACAACAACATTAATGACATAGATAAGGCAGTAAGAAACACCAAGGTGTGAGGTAAGAGTAATTAAGGTATATCAAGTTCATTGAGCGATGTTTCTCAGTTGTTTGTAGTTATGGAATGACGTACTTTGCTGGCTCTGTAACAATACATCTTTTCATCATCCATTTTTGGGTCTGATACGGTCATCCCCCATTTTCCCTTCATACTGACTCTCATATAATAATCTGGTCTTTGAAACCTAACAAGATCAAAAAGTGAGGAGTAGGTGTATATGCTTTCCTAAAAGAAATGGAAAATGCAAAGCTAAACTTTGAGAATTGGTAATAATCATCTACACCTCCGGGGTATTTCATAAATTTGAATTATAGCTTACTATGGTTATGAACGTGGTGGGGGACTAAACACTGGATTAACGTGCTTAATTTATTTCCTGTGTTATAGCATGAACATTTGATCCAACAAATTACTGAGAATAAAATCACAGAACAATAATGGTAGAATATAATTAAAGGATGGATGAAGCCAAGAGTCAAGCTCTATTGACTCTCAATACCCATTCTCACGCAAGCACACAGCAGAGCCCAGGCTCAAGCTTGTAAGAGTTCTTTCTTAAAATAAACTCAGCCCTTTAAATTGAGAAAAAGGTTTGGTGTTTCAGGTGAATATTACTATGACCTTTATATAGCAGACTTAAAAACAGTGCCAAAATTTATCATGGTAACAGAAATTGGATGAGGTTCTATTTCTTATATAAATGTTTTCTTTGCTTCCTTCCTGACCACACAGCATGTCTTTCTTGTTTCTTTCTTTTGAAGAGAAACAGTCACAGTCATGATGATTTTATGTATTCAGAGTAAAAGTGGATAACTAAAATCAATCCATGACTAAGTAAAGGTTGAGATAAAATCATATTCTGAAGAAATGTTCAACCTTTCTAATTTTATGGCTACTTCCCAGAGAAAATGTGCTTTCTTTTCATTCAACAGGAGATTTACCAAGTGCCTAGCATATGAGGCGGGATTTCTATGTGTTATTTATGGAGTCACTATGATCTGTTGTAGAGTCAACAGTACATAACAGTATAGTCTTAGTGTTTGGGCTACCTCACTGCATGCAGACATTGATTAAGGGTGAAAAATGCACAACAAATTAATGCAATTGATATTAGCCTACTCACCTGAAAAAATGGAAAAAATATTTTTAAAGGTTATTGCTGTTGTTAATTGCCTTCGAGTCTAGCATAACTCATAGTGACCCTATGAACAAAAGGCTAGAAGCCTTTCTATAAACTATCAACATTTATAAAAATTCATATTTTCCAGACATATTGTTTAGGATATGGAAATATTTTCCTCCTTGTCCAGTTTAAGAGTTATTTTTCCAGGGCAGTATGTCAATTAAATTCCACTAAATAAGAAAATATATATATTTATAAATAATCTCACTCTGGTGGCAGAGTGGTAAGAACCTACATTGTAATCCATCCTACACAGTTGGAATCTGCTAGCTGTTCCATAGAAGAAGATGGGCAATCTTCTACTAACTGCTTCTAAAAACTTGCTGGAGGGTCAGCTATGGGTCAGTTCTGACTCGACAAATTCTGTGTGTGTGTGTGTGTGTGTGTGTGTATCTCTGTGTATCTCATGGAATTGATCTGGTATTAAATCATCAGTGTTCAATAACTCAAACCTATTTTTGAGATGATTTTTGTTTGTGGGGCTTTTTTTGGACAAGACTTTTAAATTCATGTAGGATAGACCCAAGGTTGTACTTAGGCTCTGTGAATTTTGTCTTCTATTTTCTTCAACTGTAGTTTGAACTTGCATATGAATAATTGATCATCAAAGTCAATACTTTGATATTGAAGTTCTCCAAACATTTCTTCTATAGATTTAGTCAGTCTAATTTTTGTGCCATCTATGTGCATAATCACCATTTGTTTCTTAAAAATTATATTTGCTATGACTAAATTATTGAATATACAAAATTCAACCATTTAATCTCCAGCCTCTTTTCTATCCCAAAGTCCACAATTTGCAACCATCAATCCTTCTACTTTGTTTCCAACTTTTGCAATCCAGTGACCAATTATTATTAATACATCTTAATGATAGTTTTGTCAATTTTATACTATAAAAGTTTGATGTTGTTGTTGCTGTTGTGTACCATAGAGTTAGAACTGACCCATAGCTGACCCTTCGGCAGGTTTTCAGAAGCATTTAATCACATGAGAGGAGATTGCTCATTTTCAGAGTTACCTAATTTCCTCATCTTTGACTTTAGCTGTTGATATGTATAAATGAATAATAGTTATATTAACAGGTCTTCCTTATATGCTTATGGATAGCATCTTATTACTCAGAGCATTGTATTTCATAATGGTCATCTTTATGATGAATCATTATATCTTGATTTTTCATTCCCAGCATATTAGATCATATGATTATCTGTTCCAAAATAACCAATGAATGATCAAGAATAAGTTTGAGGTATTGAACACAAATAACTGAAGACCAGGTGAGTTGTGGGAGGGCATCAAAGTCATCATCAATGAATAGTGCAAAAGACAATTACAAAGACATACAAGAAATAAAAGACAAAAATGGATACCAAAAGATATTCTAAAAATAGCACTAAAGCATCAAGAAGTCAAAACAAAAGGAAGAGACATCAATGTAAAAGAGGTCAACAGATTCAAAAGAGCAGGTTGAGGAGACAAAGTAAAGCTAGCATTGGAGAATCAAAAAGAAAGAACTCACTCAGCATTTCTTAAGTTGAAAGAAGTGAAAAACAAATTGAAGTTACAAGTCATAATTCTGGAAGATGCTATTGGAAAAATCTCGAAAGATCCAGGACAAATCAAAAAAAGATGGAAGAAATACATGAAATCACTGTAAAATAAAGAACTGGTTGACATTGAAAAATTTCAGGAAGTAGCATGTGATAAAGAGCCAATAAAAAAGTTCAAGTTGCATTGAAGGCATTAACAAAAAATCAGGTCCCAGGAATCAATGGGATACCAATTAACATGTTGCAATTAACAGAAGCAGCCCTGTGCGTTCTTACCAGCCTGGGCCAGGAAATTTGGAAGACAAATATCTGGACAACTGACTGGAGTGACCCATATTTGTTTCTATTCCCAAAATAAAGACTCCAACAGAATGTAGAAGCTATTTTATAAAGCCATTACTATCACATGCAAGCAAAGTATTTCTGAGCATTATAAAAAAATGTCTAGAACAGTACATTTACAGAGAATAGCCAGAAGTTCAGGCCAGGTTTAAAAGATGCAATAGCACCAGAGAGATCATTGCTGATGTCAAATGGATCTTGGTTGAAAGTAGAGAATACCAGAAGATTGTATATATGTGTTTTATTGACAATGTAAAGACATTGGGCAATATGAGTCATAACAAACTATGGCCAACATTGAGAAAAATGGTAACCCAAGAATACCTAACTATGTTTACATGAAACCTATACCTAGACCAAGAAGCTATTATCTTAGCAGAGCAAAGGAATACTGCATGGCTTTAAATTAAGAAAGGTGTATATCAGGACTGTATTCTTTCTCCATATCTACCCAATCTGTATGCTCAGTAAACAATGTGAGAAAATGGATTCTGTGAAGAATATGGCATCAGAATCAGAGGATGACTTGTCAACAACTTGAGTTTTACAAATGACACAACCTTGCTTGCTGAAAGTGAGGAGGACTTGAGGCATTTGCAGCAGAGGATCAAGAATAGCAGCCATTAATATTGAGTATATCTCAACCTCAAGAAGGCAAAACTTCTCACCACCAGATCAATAAATAACATCATGATAGGTGGAGAAAATACTGGAGGTTTCAACAATTTCATCTTGCTTGGATCTACAATTAACCCTGCACAAGAAGCAAGAACAACATGAGGATGGCCAAGTTTGACCTCTTCTAACTCCGTAACAGGGAACTATCTCCTTCAACAATATCCACTGTATAAAACTGATCCCTACAATATCAGACATTGCCCCTCCGCCAATCCGATGCACACACACTCTACTGCTTCTACTTCTACTAATTACTGGGTCCAGATTCCATTGCAAATTATCAAACAGCCTTTATAAAAACTCTGTTTACTCCCAGCTGTGGGGTTAAAAGGGAATCACATTCGAGGAGGAGATGCAAAGGATATCACACAAAGAAAGTCCAGGTTTCATAAATAACAGTCCCAAAGCAGCTCTTCTCTCATTTATCCAGCAAGTAAAACATATGACCCTGGCTCCATCTCAAGGAGTCTGGCCTTGGTTCCATCTCAAAGGCATTGGCCCTGGCTTTGGCTGTGGCTCTGTCAGGCTATGTTTTGCCACAGTCTGGCTACAGTCTAGTTAGATCCCTCTCTTATATTGGCACCACAGCTGTAGATGATGTTTGAAGACACTGATCATTGGTGAGCTACATGTTCACAACTGAAGCAGTTAGAGACCACAACCCCATTGGGGCTAAGATAGTGGAAAAGTAACACTTAAAAATCCTAACACCACAAATATTCATTAGTCTGGAGCTCTGGAGACATGCAGCATTGGAAGGTATCTCTTTAAAGTCCTGAAGTGCAATGATGTCAGTTTCAAGACTAAGGTGGATTTGATTCAAGTCATAGTTTTTCCAATCATCTGCATCTGAGAGCTGAACAACAAATAAGGATAATAGAAAAATTGATGCTTTGTAGTTATGATGTTGAAGAAAAGTGCTACACTATAGCACTTAATATCCAAAAGAACATATATGTCTTGAAGAAAGTGCACTCCAGTGTATTCCTTGGAGGAAAGAATGGCAAAACTTCATCTTGCACACTTTGGGCATGTTATGACAAGTTATTTCCTGCAAAGAGATAGCATGCTTGGAAAGGTAGAGGGTCAGTAAAGAAAGGAAGACCTTCAATGAGATGGATTTGTTGTCCATAGCAATGGGCTCAAATGTGGGGAGGATGATGAGGATAGTGAAGGGTAGAACAGAGTTCAAATCTTTGTTCACAGGATTCCTATTAGTGATATTTATGCAGTTCAAATGCACCAGCTGCATCCAGGAATAAAAATGATCAATCTACTCCCATATGATTTGTTGCCTCTGAAAAGCCACTGGAGAACCAGTTATGAGCTGATTCTGGTTCAGTGGTTTTTGGTAAGTGCAACTGAGTCAAGTACACGTCAGAGGTTGGATTATATCCCCTCAAATATTCTCTGGTGGCTTAACCTACAGAAAATTATGGTGCTGACCCAAAGTTTGAGTGCCTTCCTGTTAATTCAAATCCATCAGAGTGGCTGCAATGGAGAAAGGTGGGCAATTATCTCCTTTGATGTGATTTATAGCCTCAGAAACCCAATGGAGGATCATTAGGAGTCAATTCTGATTTGACAGCAATGAGAAAGAGGTAAAAATATAGGTGC